>NC_091481.1:79939628-80259628 GCF_036971445.1 Narcine bancroftii
GTGGGACTGGGCAAAATAGTAATTCAGCACAGACTAGATAGGCCAAAGGGCCTGTTTTCTGTGCTGTGTGTGAATGTATGTATGTATGGGTGTGTGTAAGTCTGTATGTATGATTGCGGATGTGAACAGAGGGTTCCTGAACCTGATTGTCCCCTCACCCAATTCAAAACTCCTTTTACCACTGGCTCCTTGTCCCAGGAATTGACGGCCAATTTACTGGATAAGGGTCAACCGGTCAAAAGCGAATCAATCGGCACGCTGGCATCAAATAATGTCAAATCACACTGGGGATTGACGGCCTCAACTCCTACTTAAATCCCCGGTGTCAGCTGACGCCAGTGTGTTGACTAAAAGAGTCGAAAAAGGACAAGTTGCATCCCTGATCTGATGTTGAAGGTAGACCCTTCTATCCCGGGGGATGACGTGGTCAATGGGAAAGCAGTTTGCATTCCAGTTAAAAGTGGCCAGTGGAAACAACAAAAAACGACTTCTTTAACCAGGTCACTGGCCAATTAACTGGGATGCCAGTGGAAAAAGGGCTACAGTGACCAGCTTGTGGTCAGGAGGCCATAGTCCCTGGGATTAGGTGATTGCAACACCTCTAGAAGGGCAAGGCCTGGAGACCCATCTCCTTCCAGTTGCCGACGAGGGAATGGGAGACAGGCTCTCTCCCTTTTCTCCTTTGCCTCGGGTTTTGAAGCTATGGCAGCAGTTCAGCATCAGAATGGCCTTGCCTCATGATGGGACACCCAGCGCTGACAACCCTGGATCCTCAGGACTGGTTCCCATGCCTCCGAGACTGCACTATTTCAGACTGCCGGTGGTAGATGGGACTTCCTTTGAGCCCGCACAACGAGCTGCAATTACCTCCAGACAATCATTTGATTGAGCTATCCACTGGTAGTAAAGTTAGCTCAGAGCATATCTGAAATAAAATGATAATTAAGTTGTTAAATGCTTAATGTGCCTGATATTGGATCTCATTGTTAGCACTAAGTCTTTGGGCTTAATGTGATTTTAAGTTCATACATGAAGTAATTAGTGGATGTAAAACCAAACCAAACTCATATACCATCATAGGTTTGTACGATCCAGCCTAAGTTATTAATCTAATCTTTAGGTTGAAAGTCAGCCCGCACTGTAATAAGATAAACAGCAGATCCAATTAAGTGCACAACAGTTGATAGTGTTAGTGGGGCACAAAGAAAGAAATCAGTAACTCGTTCTCTTCACTGAGCCCTACTCAAAGCAGACAGAGCATTGATCCCATTTTTTATATACTTTTGAGCAGGAGACTGCGTGAGATCGTACAAGTATCACACAACTGGCCATTCCCTGTTTGTACAACAATATGTTCCCTTATGATGTCTGCTGATGGCTGGGAAATGTCAGGGTGTCCTTACTCTTGCTTACTTTTACTGCAATCTTTGTGGTGTTAGCTACTATCTCGCGTCAGCGCAGGGAAGGTCACGTTAGAAGACAATTACATTCCCACCATGTTACAAGGCAACTATTTAGTTCATTAACCCTTTTTTAAGCGCATTCATTAAACTTATTCTTTCATATCGGGACCAGCTCGTTCTGGAAATACTTCCTGGAATTTTAATTTTAAATTTAGATGCACAGCTCGGTAACAGGCCCTTCTGACCCTCAGAACCATTCTGCCTAAATTGCTCAATTAGCCCATAACCCCCATACGCTTTGAAAAGTGGGAGTAAACAGGGGTGCCCGGAGGAAACCCACACAGACACAGGGTTTCTTACAGACTGCGCCGTATTGGAGCCTCAGGACTAGTTCCCATGCCAGTAATAGCTCTGTAATAGCATTTCACTACCCACTACGCTATTACATCAAAAACCCAGTATCTGGCACCTCTGGGAATTGGTAGATGCCGGATAAGTGAATTTCCCGGTTGCTTGAGATTGCGCGTGTCATGGATTGGCGAACTCGCCTCCAGGAGTTGTAGGCTAATTTGAAACCATTGTGTTTTTTACTGTTTTATATCCTGTGAATTTTTACCGGTTGCTTCAGTTCCGGATAACGGGGATTTTATTGTACTTGCTTACGTTAGTACCTCTCCAAAATGGCTTATGTGTGAAGGATGCCTGTTGTCTGTTGGTGGAGTGGGTGATCAGGTCAGCGAAAATGACTGGACTGCCAAGGGGTGATCTCTCTAACCTGATCCAAGGGAGATATCCAGTTACATTCATTTTCATTCCCTCTGTGGCCACAGCAGGGTGTTTGTAGAAAGCTATGCAGAGTTTCAATTGGGCCTTTGAATGCAGAGGGGATTTAAATGGAAAACCTCGACTCTGTCATATTGTTTAAGACAGCGGTGGAAGGGAAAACCATTGGTGAGATGCAGTTAGAACACCCAGAAATGCAGAAGGAACTCAGCCGGTCTCGCAGCGTTCAGAGGAAGTAAAGATATATTACCGACATTTCAGGTCTGAGCCCTTCTTCACAAAATAAACAAAGAACAGGAAGGTGTCAGAATAAAGACTGGGGGAGGGGTCCAGACCAACAAAAGGTGTTAATTGGATATGATAAGAGGAAAGGCAAAAATTAATTTTGGTTCTGTGAAAGGAGACAGAGGAATGGGGGTGGGGGTGGAGACAGAGAGAGAGAGAGGGAGAGAGAGAGAGAGAGAGAGAGTGAGAGAGAGAGAGAGAGTGAGAGAGAGAGAGATTGAGAGAAAGAGAGAGAGGGATGGGGTAAAGGGATGGGTGTTATTAATTACATATTAATACCATCTGGTTGAGGGTGCCCAGACAGAAATTGAGGTGTTCCTCCTCCAATTTGTAGGTTGACGCATTCTGGCAGTGCACGAGGCCATAGACAGTCATGCCAGAAAGGGAATGGGATGGGGAATTGATAAATGGTCGGCCACTGCGGTGGACGGAGCTGAGGTGAGTCCAGAATCTTCGATGTACACCAGCAGATGCAGCAGATGACCAGTGCAGTTTCATAAGTGAAATGTTGCTTCACTAGGAAGGACTCTTTGGAGCCCCGAAATGCGGGTGAGGGAGGACGTATAGGCACAAGTGCATTATCTCCTGCAGTCGCAGGGTTGAATGCCAAGAGTGTGATTGGTGGGGAGGGAGGAGTGGACGAGGGGGGTCACAGAGTGAGCAGTCCCTGCGGAAGGTGGAGAGGGGAGGAGAAGGGAATTTGGGTCTAGTATTAGGATCACGTAGTAGGTGGTTGAAATGTCAGATATATTGGATTTGGGGATTGGTGGGGTGGTAGGAATCCTGTCCTTGTTGCAAGTGGGTGTGAAGGGGGCCAGGGCAGATGTGTGGGTAATGGAGCACACGCAGGTGAGGGCTGAATTCAGAATCAATATTATTAGAATTTATTGTCCTGAACAAATCTCAAAATTTGGTGTTTCATGGCAAATATTCATATCATAACATCTTACAACAATAATATAAAAAATAAATAAAAATAATAATGCACGAAAAGTAAGTCAGTGACTTTTGATCATTGATTATTCAGGAATCTAATGGAGTCAGTGGGGAAGAAGCCATCCTTGTGCCGCTGAGTGCTCGTCTTCAGGCTTCTGCACCTCCTTCCTGGTGGTAGCCGAGTGAAGAGGGCATGGTCTGGGTGGTAGGGGGGGGTCTTTGAGGATAGAGCTGCTATTTAAGACACCATCTCATGTTGATGGCCTCGAAGGAGTGGAGTCTGGGGCCTGTGATGTCGCAGGCCGAGCTAGCAACCCTCTGGGGTTTATTCTTGTCCTGAGAGTTGGCGCCTCGGTACCAGGCAGTGATGCAACCAGCCAGAATGCTCTCCACAGTCCACCTGTAGAAGTTTACAAGAGTTTTTGGTGACGTACCAAATCTCCTCAGACACCACACAAAATATAGCTACTGGCCGGCCTTCTTTGTGATTGCATCAATATGGAGGCTCCAGGACAGATCCTTGGAGATGTTGACACCCAGAAATTTGAAGTCCTTGACCCTCTCCACTACTGAGGCCTTGATGAGGACTGGGTCATGTTCCCCTGACTTCCTCCTGAAGTCCACAGTCGTCTCCTTAGTTTTGCTAACGTTGAGTGCAAGGTTGTTGGCGTGACACAACTCAAGGAGCTGACCTACCTCCCTCACTGCCATTTGTGATTCTGCGGACAACTGTGGTGTCATCACCAAATGTGTAGATAGCAATGGAATTGTCCCTGGCCACACAGACATGGGTGTATAACGAGTAGAGCAGTGGGCTAAGCATGCATCCTTGGGGTGTGCTTGAGTTGATGATCAGTGAAGGGGAGACACTGTTTTCAATTTATACTGACTGTGGTCTTCCGATGAGAAAGTCAAGGATTCAGTTGCAGAGGGGAGCCGGTCTGTCAACAAATGGCTTATAATGTGAACCTCTCACAGAGCTGGTATTGATTACTTAGGGGCTGAAAGTTTGTCTCTGAGACTCCCATTTTCAGATAGATTGTCAGACTACATACATGACATTACATACAACCCTGAGATTCCTTTTTCCCTGCAGGTCAGGCAGGTACAGAGGGAAGAAAAGAACATCAATAAAGTGCAAGTAAGAGTCCTTAAATGAATCCCTGATTGAGTTTGTCGTTGAGGAGTCTGATGGTGGATCCAAGCGGCACTATGGCAATGGACTTACAAAATATCTCGTTTTAAACAGTTAGCTGTTGTTCAATATCCATGTATGTTTTTCACATATAAATAACGTTAATTTTCCACTGTCAGATTTCACATTTACCCACTGGAGTGGCCCTTCACGCCAAATGACCTAGGTGCGGATATTCCCGCGTGTTCAGACTAAGTACCCGAGGTGCAGTGCTTATTCATTAGCCTATTGTCGTGGACCACCTGCCATTCAGTCAAGGTGTGCTGCAGGTAAAATTTTGGAACGGAAATGAGCCACTCATTTCTGATCTTTTTGCAGTGCGGTCCAGGAATTTGGGAAGAATTTCCTGGTATGAAGCGGCTGTGCAAAAAAACATAAAGGTTAGGTGCTGTTCTTTACACCGAACAGGCGGAGAATTGAAGATGAGTTCATCAAACATGGATCATTATACATTTTCTGCTTCATGATTAGTCTGCAGGCAGGGAGTCAGATTAATGTTTCATCTCAATAGCTTTCATCTCTGACTGTAAACATTAACTGTTGCTTTATATCAACAGGACCTGCTGAGAATCTTCGTTCTTTTTGTCTCGTGTTGAAGACCTCGAGGAAGGGCTCAGGCCCAAAACGCCAGGACAGGCCAAGTACCTCTTATCCAAAATTCCAAAATCCGAAGTCCTCCAAAATCCCAAACTTTTTTCGTCCATGGCCCTATAAGGGGCCATATTCCCCTCCATCCTCACTGCATTCTACAGAGGATGTATCGAGAGCATCCTGTGCAACTGCATCACTGCCTGGATTGGAAGCTGTACCACAGGACTCTGCAGAGGATAGTGAAGGCCATTGGGGAACCTTCTCCCTTGCATGAAATCTCAGACTTAGATCCGTTTAGTGTCTGAGGTGTACAGTACAACTGGTGCACCATCCTGGATCTGGCATTGACGGCCCTGTCACATTGTCCAGACACAGGTCCTGCCACCCTCCCAGTCAGTACGGTTGACATGGAATGACTGGAGATCGCGCTTGATCATATTTTTGTAGCGAAGACGTGGGCGGCCAACAGGGTGGGGAGTGTCTGGTAGCCCACCTTAAAGGACATCTTTGGTCAATCGGCCGTCCTCCATACGAACAGTGGCCAGCCCACCACAGGCGGCGAGCGTGGATGATCAAGTAGAGGACAGTGCTTTCAGTCTTCTCCAGGACTTGGACGTTTGTGACTCTGTCTCAATTGATTGTTGGACCCAGGTCTGGCTCCCATCTCTCCCTCGACCTTTGTAGGTCCAGTTTCAGGTCCTCATTTTGAAATATGTAAGACATCTTAGAAATAGATTTACACACATTCCCCTTTTGAATTAGAATCTCCACATCACTGCATTCAGGCAGGATTGTAGCTGGTCCCAATTTTTCCCTCCAACAAGATCTTATTTGCAGATAGCAGAAGAATGTTCTGTCGGGCAAATCATACTTCAGAAGAAAGCAAAATTTGACTGCTTCAAAGGGAAGGGGGTGCATAAACTGAGCAGAGTCCAAGGGGGTCACAGCTGACAAAAGTGGGAATTGGCTGCTCAAGGGTGAACCATCTCTTCTGGAGGGTCTTCCCTGATCTTCTGGCTCTGTCGTCTATTCTTAACAGCAGCATTTGGAGGTGTGTGGAGATCCCGAACAGGGAGTCAATCCAAAGGGCAATGGTGCAGCTGAGTAATGCTTCGATCTATGACCAAAGCAAAATCCACATTCATTAGTCCTCACATTGATACTGAGGTTCCAGGCGCTCTGAAAATGTGGTCGATTTGCGCAGCGTCTGAGGTGAAGGCAGGAGCCCTTGGATAAAGGATGACTCAATGTGTGGTGTCAGTTGAGATGTTTCAATGTGGTGCAAGGGATCTCCCTGGCACTTTGCCTTCCATTGAGGTTGCCAAAGGTTCTACAGCAGATGGGCTTCACAATCTAATGAAGCAATGTAAAGGTGGTGGGAAAACATCCTGTTCTGCCAGGCTGGCTCTTGTAACTGCACTTAGTCACTGCAGGGAGCACCGTCAAGGCAATCATCAAATCCAGAGTTTACTGTCATAATTTAAACAACCCTCACCCTAACCCCCTACTTAATCCTTACATTAACCATTACCCCAACACTAATTTAAACTCAAACCTTACCTCAACCCTAACCCTCACCAAAACCATTACCCCAACCGTAACTCTCGATAATAGACAATAGACAGTAGGTCTATTGGCCCGTCGAGCCAGCACCACCATTTTTCAGATCATGGCTGATCATTCTCTGTCAGTGTCCATTCCCTGCCTTAACCCCATAACCCTTAACTCCCCTGCCCTCAAGAGCCTTATCTAACTCCCTTTTGAATATATCCAGCGAATCTGCCCCGACCACCCTCTGAGGCAAAGCATTCCACAGATCCACATTTTTCTGGGTAAAAAAAATTCTCCTCATCTCCGTCCTAAAGGGCCTTCCATGTATTCTTAAACTATGCCCTCTAGTATTCGTCTCTCCCAACATTGGAAACATGTTATCCGAATTCACACTGTCTAGTCCCTTGATAATCTTGTACACCTCAATCATGTCTCCCCTCATCCTTCTAAACTCCATCGCATATAAGCCCAGACTAACCCAAACCTGACCCCAATCCTTACCTTAACCACAACCCTAACCCTAACCCTTACTTTAACCATAACCCTAACTTTAACCTGTTCTCAATCTTTTTTTTTCAAACACAAATCACCTTAAGTCATCCCTCACTAACCACATCCAATGCCCCAGGTCCTCCATAGTTAGTGAGGGATGACTTAAGGTGGTAGCGAGTAGAAAATAAAGGGTTGAGGACCACTGCCTTAACCCTTACCTGACCCTGACCCTGATTCAAACCCTGACTTATCCTAACCCTGACCTTAACCTAGAACTCACCAACCCCATGGTCATCTGTTGGAAATGTAAAGTGGACCAACCAATCTCCCTCAGAATCTCAGCCCAATTCGTCCCTGCTGGTAACCTGGCAAGCAGCAAGTCCTCTCTTTGCTGCGGCAATGTTCTTTCTCTAATTGCATCAGTTCCTATCCACGCAGGGGAAAATATCCTACCCTCTTCCATCTCCAGATTCAAGCCTTTATTGAAGTGAAGAATGCTCCATTATTTGTAGCACTGAGGTCATGACAGGAAGGTGAAATCAACAGCAGTGGTAACTTCCATGGGAGGTTTCTCTTTCTGATCAAGATGACAGTTGAGGAGTTGACGCTCTTAAGCTGTGGATCACAGATCACCCTCCTTTCCATTGTGCTTCTGACAGCAGTTTTGCCTCCCAGGTCAAGCTGAACACAAATACATCAGCTGACAGAATAAATAAGTGCAGCTGAGAACTTCATCCAGCTCAGGTGCACGAAAAAGATTCCAGTTTCTAACCAACTCATACCCCCCCCCCCCCCCCCACATATAGTAATTATTGTCCAAATCCCCTCTTTTGGGGGATTTTACATGGTCAAAGGCATCGACCACAATCCTTGTGCCCAGACCGTGTGGTTGCGGAATTTTAAAATAAAGTGGGCAGCACAGTTGGCGTAGTGCCCTTACAGCGGCAGCGATCGGATCTGGGCCATGCTGTCTGTAAGGAGTTTGTACGTTCTCCCCGTGTCTGTGTGGGTTTCCTCCAGTGGCTCTGATTTCCTCCCACCCTTCAAAAACATGCCGGGGTGGGGAGGGGGGTTAATTGGGTGTAATTTGGGCGGCACAGACTCATGGCCTGTTACCGTGCTGTAGGTCTAAATACATAATTGACCATCGGCTCCCTTCACAGGCTATTGAGAGCCTGCACAGAACCATCGGTAGTTGGACTACATGGTAGAACCCAGCAGGAGCACCACCATTTTTCTTTTCTCATCCATTTTTAGCTGTGATGAAGAAAATGGTGATTGGCCTTGAGCCGTCCCATGTCAATGGGCCAGCCCATGTCCCATGCATGAATAGCATTTAACATGAAGTCACGTCACCACAAAAAAACTTCACTGCAACTATTCCCTTTCCCCTTCCCACCCCATTATTTCAAGTGTTTTGACCGAAGTTCCCATTTTAAAAGATCATTGCTTTTATCCTACATAACCTTTGATTTAAACCTCCAGAAAGCTGAACAGAACTAAAGATAAATTTTCTTTTCAGGCATTAATGCTACGTGTAAATATTTTGATGCTCAAACCTGAGGCATCCAACGATCCTGCAGAGAGATGGAAATAATGAAGCACATTGATCTGGATTTCCACACAATTCCCACATCCAGTTCTAAAGTGTCCATACAAATAATAGGGATGTCTGAATGGAGATGCTCAGAGCAGAGGGACTACCTGGGATGATAAGACCATCAGACATAGGCTATTCAGACCATTAAGTCTGTCCCACCATGCAAACATAAGCTGATCTATTTTCCCACCCAGCCCCACTGACCGGCCTTCTCCCCATAACCTTTGATGCCCTGGCTAATCAAGAACCTCTGTCCTAAATACACCCGATGACCCGGCCTCTGCAACTGCCTGTGGCAGCAAATACCGCAGATTTACACCCTCTGGCTGAAGAAATTCCTCCATGTCTCTGTTCCAAGAGAACACCCTTCAATCCTGAAGTTGTGCCCTTTCGTCCTAGGCCCTCCCACTGTTGGAAACAATCTTTCCACATCTACTCTGTCCACACCTTTCGACATCCAAAATGTTTCAATAAGATCCCCCCCTCATTCTCCGAAATTCCGAGTACAGGCCAAGAGATGTCAAACGTTCCTCATATGATAACCTTTTTATTCCCGAAATCATCTTAGTGAATATCCTCTGAACCCTCTCCAAAGTTAGCACATCTTTACTTAAATGAGGAGCCCAAAACTGCTCACAATACAAGTGGGATCTCACCATGGCCTTAGAAAGCCTCAACATCACATCGCTGCTCTTATGTTCTATTCCTCTTGAACTGAACGCCAGCATCCCATTTGCCTTCTTCACCACCAGCTTAGCATGCAAGTTTACCTTCAGGCTATCCTGCCCGAGGACTCCCAGGTCCCTTTGCATCTAGTAACTTTCAATTTTCTCCCCATTTAGAAAATAGTCTGCCCATTTTTTTTTCTACAAAAGTGCATGACAGTACACTTTCCGACATTATATTTCATTTGCCACTTCTCTGCTCTTTCTCCAAGTCCTTCTGCAGTCTCCCTGTTTCCTCTACACTACCAGCTCATCCTATCATTTGCAAACTTGGCCACAAAGCCACTCATTCCACCATCTCCAAATTGTTAATCATATACAGCGTAAAAAGAAGCGACCCTGTGGGGCGACTGGTAGTCAATCAGAATATGATCCCTCTGTATTCCAACTCTCTGTTTCCTGCCAATCAGCCAATGCTCCACCCACACTAGTGTGTTTCCTGTTCTACCACGGGCTCTTGTCCTGTTAAGTAACCTCATCTGCGGCACCTTTACAAAGGTCTTCTGAAATTCCAAATACACAGCCTCCACTGCATCGCCCTTACCCAGCCAGCTTGTCACTTCCTCAAAGAATTCCAGGAGGTCTATTGAGCAAGATGTTCCCTTCAGGAAACCATGCCAGCTTTGGCCTATCCTGTCATGTGCCTTTAAGTACTCTGTAACCTCATCCTTGATAATCGACTCCAACATCCTCCCGACCACTGACGTCAGGACGACCGGC
Source organism: Narcine bancroftii (assembly GCF_036971445.1). Taxonomy (NCBI): domain Eukaryota; kingdom Metazoa; phylum Chordata; class Chondrichthyes; order Torpediniformes; family Narcinidae; genus Narcine; species Narcine bancroftii. The sequence goes on from NC_091481.1 coordinate 79,949,910, forward strand.
CTATAATTCCCTTCCTTTTTTTTTTGAATATTTTATTTTTCGTTTTTCCATCAATAAGAAACAACACCACAGACTGCTTAAAGATTTACAATCTACATACACATGATGTCCCACCCCCCTCCCTCTGCCATCCCCGTAAAAAGAAAAGAAAGAGAAAGAAAGAAAAGAAAACACTGGGTGTGGTGTCGGAGCTTCCGGTGAATATCCGTGGAGGCCGTGGAGATTCCCCCCTTATGTAATTTCTTTTATTAATCCACCTATTGATAATTTTTGTCAGGGTTTGGCTACAGCTGCGCTCCCATGTAAGTCAGATATGGCTGCCATATTTTATCAAAGGTCTTGTGTCGGTTTTTAAGATTATATGTGATTTTTTTTCTCCCATGTGCATCTCGGTCATCCACTGACCGATAAGAAGAGGGGAGTCAAATTTCCAGGTCTTGGCTATATATTATTTTTGCTATGGACAAAGCAATTAATATGAATTGAATTTGGTTAATTTATAGCTTACACCCATGAGATTCCCCAGCAGACACGACACTGGATCCAGCGGGAAGGTTGCCTTCATTATTCTGGTTAGCATATTGGCCAAATCTTGCCAAAATGGACCCACCTTTACACAGGAGCAGGTTGCGTGAATAAACTCCACTCCACACCTGAAACACGTCTCCGACACCCCTGGTTTTGCCTTGTGAATCTTTTGCGGTGTGAGGTGAAGAACGTGGCATTGAACCAGTCTGTATCTAGAATTAATCGCTGCCGTCACCCTGTCTTTGCACCAATCCGGCCAACATCGCTCTCTTTTCAGTTTGAATATTTTATTTAAAATTTTGAATATAGAAATACAAAATAGCCCCTCCTCCCATCCTCCTACCACACCCCCCCCCAAACCAACCCTCCTCCCAACCATTAACTCCAAAAAGAAAGAAACAGGAGATTTAAACAATACAATCAAGCTGCCAAGGATCAGGGCAACATCCAGCACAATGAGCTCCAGGAGATACAACATTTTAAACCGATATGATCTAAGTAAAGGGCTCCACATTTTCCGAAATAAAAAGATAATTGTCACATTAATTATACATTATTTTAATCGCTACACATTTTTTTTGCTACAGCCATTTCTAATTTTAAAAATGCAATTTGGTACATAGTCAACCTCCATTTCAAACTCAATGTTTTAACTAATAAAAATAATGTTGGATTCATTGGTAATTGATTTCCTTAAATTGTGTCCAAATTAATTTAACACTCTCACATAACCAAGTCAAATGTAAAAAAACCCCACTTCTTTACAACATCTAAAACATAAATCTGAAGAAATTAAATTGTATTTCTTTTATTTCTGAGAAGTTAAATGCAACTAATCTATAAAATTATAATGGACTAACCTATATTTCGCATTAACAATCTATAACACCTGCCACTTGGTGTTATTAAAAACATAAGGCTGGAGAAACTCAGCAGGTCAAACAGCGAACTTTACGGAGCAAAGATAAGGGCACAATAACCAACGATTCGGGCCTGAATCCTTCATCAAGGTGCGTACAAAATGTGGGGGAGGGGGAGTGGGGACAGAGGGAGGGCACATCAGCATACAGGGGAAGGGGGCGATGGCCCTGTGAATGGAGAGGGAAGGGGGTGAAGAGCTCGAGGAAAGAAAGCAAAGGGAAGGCAGAAGATCTAGCCATTGCCTCCTGCCTGGGGGACTGTGCCCCTCCCCCCATCCCTCACCATTTTGTTCGGGTGCCTGCCCACGTTTTGTCCATACCTTGATGAAGGGCACAAGCCTGAAGCAATGGGGTTTATAAAGCAGACAGCTGCTGAGTTTCTCCAACACTGTGCTTTCACTTCAACCATGGTGTCTACAGACTTGCATGCTTTAATTCCATTCCCTGATAATATCCCAGAATGCTTCACACACATATTGCGGTCTCTTGTGGCATGGTGTACACAGCAAGATTCCACACATAGGAAGGTAAGGTTGACCAGGTTAAACATTGGCTGCAGGCACAAATCCTGCTGTTGAAATCACAGCTGTGGGATCCTTTACATTTGAGCGGCTAGACAGGGCACCCGGTTTGATCCCTGAAACTAAAAGCATCTCCGGAGCACTGGGAGGGGTTCAACCCCCGACTGAGGTGGAGAGTCGGGGGGGAGGGCTGCTGGTACCATCGAAATATCTGACTCTGTTTTGCAGAATAAAATTCTCCTTGAAGCTTAGTTTTCGTTTTGGTTGCTCTGCAGTCGAACCTGCCCCAGCGCCAGGTAACCAGCCGTCTCCTGACATTGATCAATGACATTTGCTCTGCAGAATCTGATTGTTCACTGAGTGTGAATGGCACCTTGCAAGGAGGTCAGTAATAATATCCTCCGGGGTGATCACCATCTAAATTCCCTCGGATTTCCCGCAAACTGCGTCTCCTTGGTGTTCGCATCAGTTTTCCCTGCGTGGAATGAGCTGGGGAACTGATTGTACTGTAACCACGACAGGTCCACTGCTCTAATCTCTCTACATATCTCTGTTATAATGAGCAATAATGATTGACAGAGCAGCTTCAGATTCACATTCACATATATTGTCAGGGTGCATATACGACATCACATACAACCCTGAGATCCCCTTTCCTGTGGGCCAGGAAGAATGGGTCAGAAAAAAACTGATCTCAAGAAGATGCACATACATGTAAACTAGTGCTCTTCAAACTGTCCCCCCCCCCCCCTAAACTCACATCCCACTTTCAATTATCCCAATGCTATGAGTGCTCTGTGATTAGTAAGGGAGTGGGAAGGTTGAGGACCACTGCTCTCGACCCAATTGTGACTGAAATATTTTGCTTGTCATTGGCCCATTTCCTCTGGAGTTCTGAAACCATGCACATAACGAGTCCGTGAAGGATGATTAAAACAGTGGTTTTCAAACTCTTTCTTTCCACTCACCTTAAGCAATCCCTTACTAATCACAGAGCACCCATGGCCTCGGGATTACTTAAGGTGGAATGTGAGTGGAAAGAAAAAGTTTGAAAACCACTGGTCTAAATAGTTCACCGCCATCTTCCCAAGGCCACCTAGGGATGGGCGTCCGTAGATCCAGCCATACCAAGATCCTGTTAACTGAAAAAAGATATATTTTTTAAAAAGTAATCAAAGGGGAACAAGAAGATTACACAGAGTGGATAGGCAGCAAGCCCCAAACTCTCCTGCAGTTAGCTTATTAGCTTGTGTCGCATTTATTCCCCATCCCCGGAGAAAGTAGGGGTGAACTGCTTCCTGATGAGCTGCAGTTCTGGTGAAGGGGCTCCCACAGTGTCGGCGGGCGGGAGGTCCAGGGGTTTCGGCCCAGTGACAATGAAGGAGCAGTGACTGGCTTGAGACTTGGCCTAAGGAGTACCGGGTATTGGAACCGGGATGCGAGGCAGTGCCAAGGGCGCTGATGCGTTCCTGATCGTGCCGGAGGTTTGGATCTGGAGCTCGAGCTGCTGTTGGTTTGGAGAGGACTGTGCGGGGCCTGCGGCAGCACTGGAGGTGGATAAACGGACGTTGGGGCACTCTGAGGGGACTCTGCTTCTTTTTCTGATGTTAAGAGTAATTTCTGCCGATGGCAAATCTGTCTACAGCAGACGAAAGCAAATTTCATACAATATGGCATTGTTTTTATAACACGACAATAAAGGAATCTTGAATATATATTTCCTCATCTAGATGGTACTGATGAATAATGGGGAACCTGCAGTTGGTGGTGTTCTCCTGCACCTGAAGGCCCTGTCCCTCTTGGCGGTAGGTTTGGGAGATACGGCCTTCCTTGATGGAGGGCTCTAGCCCGAAATGTCCATTCTATATTTTTACCTGTTTGACCCTGCCGAGTTTCTCCAGCGTTGTGTATGTTTTTACTTCAACCACGGTGTCTGCAGAGATTCGTGTTTTACCCCAGGGGTGGCCGGCTGTTGATTAGCATTTTATTTATCACAATAGCTCACGACCAGAACAAGACTCTTCACCCCACACCGCAGCTTGGAATTAGCCTTTGCTCTCTGAAGGTGCTGAACAGTCGGTGGGTAATATATTTTTATCCTGTTTCCTGAAGCTTTTCTCAACCTCGCACATGAAAGCCAAAACTTCATTCATTTAAGATTTTTCAAAAACAAAGGGTGAATGTGTTATAATTAACCTCTAATTATCTTCTTGTAACTCAAGCAACGAGACTGAATTATAATGTCTTTGCTTCAGTGGATTTGTGAAATAATTGTATTTATCTCAAATTTCAAACTGTTCATCGTTTTTTCTTTTCTGTAGGTGATACGCTTCTGATGCTGGAGTGTGTGTTGGGGGGGGATGGGGGGGTGGTGGTTGTCGGAGAAGGGATGCGGGCATGCTGGATCCTCGTCTTCATCTCAAATTCATCAAGTGTGTCTGCCAATGGCCAATTGGTACCCTGGTTTTTTGATTTATGTGTGAAAGCTACTGTCAGGGAGGTTTGTATAAAAACAGTGAGGTCACAGCTTGGCTGCTGTGTTCTGATCAGGCTGTTACTTTACAGGAAGAGTCCGATTACACTGGTGGGGATGCTGGACTTCATTAATAGGGGGATTGAATTCAGGAGTAGAGAGGTCTACAAATCTTAGGCGAGACCACACTTATTGTTCCGTTCTCGTCAGCTTTCAGGTGGAATAGCCGGCTCTGGAGCCAGCTGTGGGTGTGTGTGAAGCGACATTCAGGTGGCAGCGCTGAAGGCGCTGTTCTGGCACCTGAAAGGTCTGCAATGGGGAGAGGCGCCGCGGAGCAAACGCTGGCTCCTGTCGACTGTGGCCGTAGTACCGCCCGCTTTCAGGTGAATGCACCTACCCGAGGAGGGTTGGGTAAGTACACCTCGGGTCAGGGTCAGGGTTCTCCACTTTCAGGTGGCCTCCCAACAGCCGCATTCGGATACTTTAGGCGGCTTTACGTTGAGGTATTCTGGCCACCTGAAAGCGGCTTAAAGATGTGGAAGCTATGGAGAGGGGGCCAGAGGAGATTTACCAGGATGTTGCCTGGATTGGGAAACAAGTCTTATGAGGCAAGGTTAGCAGAAATGGGTCTTTTCACTTTGGAGCCTAAAAGGATGAGAGGAGACGTGATAGAGGTCTACAAGATTACGAGAGGCATAGATAGGGTGGACAGCCAGCACCTGTTCCCCAGGGCAGGATCAGCCAACACCAGAGGATACCTGTACAAAGTTAGGGGAGGGAAGTTTAGGGGAGACATCAGGGGTAAGTTTTATACACAGAGAGTTGTGGGCGCCTGCAGGGGATGGTGGTGCAAGCTGAAACATTGGTTGCATTTAAGAGAATCTTGGACAGATAAAAGGGTAAAGGTTCCATTATTGCCACATAATTCTACATTTAGAATGTGACATGCTGTGGCGGCACCCCCCTGCAGCCCCCTGGGGGGGCCTCACAAAATGAAGGACGAACACGACGATCCAGCAGGCTGCATGAGGCCCGCAGCGCTGCTCTCCCATTGACAACAGCATATCGACAGATTTGCTGATGTTACCACGGTAGTGAGTTGCATATAACGGGGTCAGGCATCAGGATACAGGAGGGGGATTGAAAACTTGGCTGAATGGTGCACCACCAACAACCTCGCACTCAATGTCACCAAAACCAAGGAGCTGATTGTTGACTTCAGGAAGGGAAGAGGTGTACGATCCAGTGATCATTGGGGGATGGGAAGTGGAGAGGGTGAAGACATTAAGTAAAGGTAAAGATACCATTATTGTCAGGTAATGCTACATTTAGAATGTAACATACATGAAATTCTTTGATGTTTGTCCACCGTAAGGCAGACAGAGAGTTGCCACTTGTCCAGCGCCTTTCACAGAAACCTACAGGCCCTGGTGTTCCCAGGAAGTCTCCCCTCCAAGAACTGACCAGGCTTAGCTTCCGAGATCAAACAATTTCAGGCATATTCAGGCTATTACGCTTCTTGGGACTTGGCGTACAAGTACTTGGGAGCCACTAACTCTGAGGATCTTTCCTGGACCCAGCACACAGATAGCCTCATGAGGAAAGCACATTAGTGCTTCTCTTTCCTCAGGAGTTTGCGGAGATTTGGTACGACATCATATACCCTGCCAAATTTCTACTGATGGGCAGTGAACAGTGCGCTGACCGGCTACAACGTGCTCTGGTACAGGGGCACCAATGCTCCTGAGCGTAAAACCTTGCAAAAGAAGTAGTGGACACAGCCCAGGATATTATGGGCAAAACCCTGCCCACCACCGAGAACATCTATCGGGAATGCTGCCGTCGGAGAGCAGTTCCACACCGCCCAGTACAGGCTTAAGAAGCAGAAGGGACAGATTCTGCTCTAAAGTTCTCGATGAAGGCATTACCTTCAAACAGCAAGAAATGTGGATCACATCAAAGTTCCCATCCACACAGTTTATCAGTAATCTTTCCAACTTCGATCCGTCTTCAATGAATTACTGCTCGCATCAGGGTGAGGTGATACAAAAGGAGAGCTGCACTTGAGATCAGAATGATTTTTTTTCTCTTCCAGACAGTGCAGTATAGGCTCTGCTCAGGAGGATGCTGCTTGAGTCATTTTCAAATTAAATATAACACGTCCATTGGCATCTACCTGTGTCACTGTGGGGGAAGTGACTGTCGCGCCATTGTGCAATTTCACCCTTGATTGAAGGTTTTCACTGATTGCTTTATCACTGATTTGGACATCTCTTGCTGTGAAAGTAGCCCTTAACACCCTGACCCCTCTGCAAGCTCCTCATTTCTGGTCTAGGCAAATAGCATATCAGAGCAGGGGCATTTTAATTTTTAGACGTGCAATACAGTAACAGGACATTTCGGTCCACGTGTCCGTGCCGGCCAATTTACATCTCATTAACCTACGGCCCCGGTATGTCTTCAAACGGTGGAAGCCTGGAGGCCCTGGAGATAACCCGCGCCGACACGGGGATTATGTATAAATTCCTTACCCGGCCCGGTCCCGATCGCTGGTGCTGTAAAGGCGTTGAGCTAATTGCTCCCCTAACGCCAGATGTCATGCTTCAGATTCTATACAGCAATGGTGAGACTTCACTTGGAGGATTGCGTACAATTTTGGGCTCCTTATTTGAGAAAACACACGCTGGCTTTGGAGATTTTCTGGAATGATAGCAGGAATGAAAGGCTTAGCATATGAAAAACGACTGTCAGTTCTTGAGGGTGAGGGTGGGACCTAATGGAGGCTGAAAGAGGCGATGTGGCAAGGAAGTTTCCCATGGTAGGGGAGTCTAGGACAAGAGGGTATAACTTCAGAATAAAAGGGTGACAATTTGAAACAGAGGCGTGGAAAAATTTCTTTCATCAGAGGGTCGCGAATCTGTGAAACCTGTTGTCACAGGCAGCAGTGGGAGTGAGGTCGTTGTGCGAAGAGGAGATGGTGTTGCCAAACTACACTGATCGGGGTCTGCCGAAAATGAAGCTGAAGGGCAAACAGAGCCCCATATCCTTTACTTTGTCCCTAATCTTGGCTGGCTTGATGGTGTTGAATGCTGGGCTGCAGTCGATGTCCAACGTTGTGATTAGCCCAACGCTTTTGCAGGGCCAGCATCCCGGGTTCGAATCCGGCGCTCTCTGAAAGGAATTTGTACGTTTCCCCCCCCCACCTGTGTCTGAGTGGGTTTCCTCCAGGTGCTCCAGTTTCCTCCCACCCTTCAAAATGTTCAGGGCCTGAAGGTTAATTGGCGTACACTTACATTTAAAGCAGCCTTACGTAGGTTTTCCTGTGGTCTGCACAATCAAACACAGAGTGGAGGGTCAACGAGGTGGCATCTGCTGTTGACCTATTGTAATAATGGGCAAATTGAAGCGCGTCCAGGCCCTTCCAGAGACTTTATCTGTTCCGTAACCAATCAAAGCACTTCATTACAGTAGCTGTCAGTGCCACCTGCCACTAGTCATTGAGGCAGATCATCTTACTCCTCTTGGCCACTGACTGGTAGGGTGAATGCCTTTTTGAAGCAGTTGGGCAGTCTTGACCATCGCAACAAGAAGTTGCAATGGTCTGCAAAATATCCAGGCAGTTGGTTCGCCCAGGTTGGAAGTGGCCACAGGGTCCTCTTCCTGTGAGTACTGTTCTAGAAAGGAAGAGAATATCTTGGTAATTCAACTGTTTGCCACCACCCTCCATCTAGCCCTCACCCATCTGGAAAATAAGGAATGCTGGTGCAGAGCCAACAGCCTGTGTATATGAATGTTAATAAAACAAAAGAGATGGTTGTTGACTTCAGGAGGATCCCCGGGGGGTGGGGGTGGGGGGGGTGGGGGAATCACTCTCCGCTGACCATTGATGGTTCTACCATTGAAGCCGTCAAGAGCTCTTAGTGGAGAACCTCACCTGGTTCCTTAACACCAGCAGCGCCTCTACTTCCTGTGAAGACCGAGGAAGGTCCATCTCCTGCCCTCCCTCCTCTCCGCATTCTATCGAGAGCATCCTGTGCAACTGCATCACCGCCTGGTTTGGAAACTCTACCATCTCAGACCGTAAGATCCTACAGAGGAGAGTGAGGTCAGCAGAGAAGATCACTGGGACCCCTCTTCCTAGCGTGACGGACATTGACAGTGTACGACGGATGCGGAAGGCAAGTAACATTGTGAAAGGATTTTTCACACCCCTCTTGTAAACTCTTCTGCCATCTGGAAGGAGGCACCGTAGCATTTGGGCCCACACGTCCAGATTGGTGCAACAGTTTTTTTTTCCCCCCAAGCCATCAGGCTCCTCTATTCCTAGAACATAGGTGCGCTAGTATATCATGGATTAGTTTTTGTTGTGTCCTGGAGAAACGCTATCTTGTCCTTACTGTGCAATTATGGTAGGTATGGCAAATAAAGGTGACCTGACTTAATTCATGATGAAATCCCTTCAGTTAGGACCATGAGAGGTGAGCAGCAAGTGTGCATTGTATGAGTAGAATTCAAAACTAGATAAAAGATTTGCATTTAGTGGGAGTTGTACAGAAACTCCTGAGTATACAAAATGTGTGTTACTCAGATCTAATTGTTTTAATGGATCATTTTAGCGTCTGGGTAAAACAGACTAGCATGGGTTTGATCGGGACTAGATTTCTAGAGAGTGTTCAAGCACAGGTTTTTGCCACAATAGTTCCTGAAATCAATAGGGGAGACACTACATTTATTTAATATTGAGTAATGTATGAATAATGGGCCAGATTTAGTGACCATCTGGACGGTGCGAACTCATTTATTGAATGGCCATCAGCATTGATTTACTGCAATGTTCAAAGGAGAGAAATGGAAAGCTACAGTTAGTTGCGGCTGACTTCTATCTGATGAGGCAGGAAGAATCTACAATAAATTGGGAAAATTTGTTAATCACTGAGCTGAACCAGAGAATCACCCACGGTGCAGGAGGAGGACATTTGGCCCATTGAGTCGGTGCGAGCCCTTTGCAGAACAAACCAGTCAGGCACATTGCTCTATGACCACCCTGGTCCTTTTTATTTTTCAGCCTTCTGTCTTCGCACTTCTCTGCACTAAAATTAAATAGGGCGCACATTTAAGTTGCTTTAATAGTACAATAAAACCCCTGGTATCCAGCACCATTGGTAGATGCTGTGGAAGTAAAATTTCCAGTTGCTTGAGGTTGCATGATTGGGGAACTAACGGCGGGCGTGCCATTTTTAAACTTCTGTATTTTTTACCTGTTTATTTTTCACAATTTTTTTGCTGGTTGCTTGAATTCTGGGTAACAGGGGTTTTTCTGTGGTAAAAAAAGAAGAAATCCTGGAGGAACTCAGCAGGTCTCGCAGTATCCATAGGAGGCAAAGATATATTACTGACGTCTCGGGCCTGAGCCCTTCTTTAAGGTACAAATAAAAAGCAGACAGGCTCCTGAATTAAAAGGCTGAGGAGATGGGAAGGATTAGCACCGACCAACAGACAAAAGGTGATAATTGGATATGGATAGGATGCAGGAAAGAGGAAAAGTGAGATTGGGATGGGGATTTGTTGGAGGGGGTGTGCTTTTGGCTCTGTGAAAGGAGACCGAGGAAAAAGGGAAGAGAGAGGGACAGAGCTACTGAGAAGGAGAAGGAGGGGGGCTGGCAGGAGAAAGGGCAGGCAAACAGAAACCAGAGAAGTCGAAGTTAATGTCATTCGATTGGAGGGTGGCCAGGCAGAATTTGCAGGTGGTCTCAGTCTGGTGATACACAAGACTATGTCAGCAAGGGAATGGGTCAGGGAATTGAAGTGGGTGGCCACTGGGAGATCCAAGCTATTGCAGCGGACAGATCCGAGGTGCGCAACGAAGCAATCTCCCCAGTCTGCGTCCAGTCTCTCTGATGTAAAGGGGACCACAACGGGAGCAACGGCTGCAGTAGGCGACCCCTACAGATTCACAAGTTAAGTGTGGCTACACTTGGTAGGGCTGTTTGAGGCCCCAAATGCTGACAAGGGAGGAGGTGTGGGTGCAAGTGGAGCATCTCCTGCAGTCACAGGGGTAGGAACCAAGGGGATGATGCCAGCCAGGTCCTTTGAAGCGTACAATGGTCCTCATGGCCACACTCTCATTCACCTGATACCCCCGACGACCAAATCTAACTCAACATTATGCAATGGCCTCAGCACCAACACCTCAGCTGACTATCTCCGAGCTGTCTGACAAAGAACCATTCACGGTTTGTCTCTCCTTCCTATCCATGAGCTAATTTCTTAACCATACGAGCAACTAATGTAGAATCAATCTGAGACTGAAAGACTGTTGATAATGAAATGTTTTTAAAAACAATTTAGACTTATAGTACAGTAATGGGCCCTTATGGCCTTCTAGTCCAATTAAATTACAACCCCTCCTCAAGGGTGGGAGGAAACCAGAGCACCCGAAAGTCACCCATACAGACACGGGGAGAACGTACAAGCTACTTACAGATAGTGCCAGATTCGAACCAGGATCGCTGGTGCTGTAACAGCATTGCACTAACTGCACCACAAACAGTGATAATGTCGAAGGATGAATGGGCGCAGAAACGAATAACCTATAGGACGAACGTCTGCAGACACCGTGGTTGAAGTAAAAGTACAAATGTGGAGAAGCTCGGCAGGAAAAACTGCGTCTTTTATGTAGAAAAAGCAAAGACGCCTGAGCCCTTCATCAAGGTGCGAGCAAAATGTAGGCAGGTGCCTGAACAAAATGGTGGAGGAGAGGGAGGGGCAGGGGGAGGGACGCAATCCCACCATTTTATCTGGGCGCATTGCCTACATTTTGCTCGTCCCTTGATGAAGGGCTCAAGCCCGAAATGTTGGTTATGTATCTTTACCTTTGCTCTAAGTAAAGAAATTCCGGAATTCAAGCAACCGGCAAAAAAAAAATCGCGGGAAAATAAATAGGTAAAGAAAACGGAAGTTTAAAACTGGGGGCCCTCGCTGTTAGTTTGTCATTCACGCAATATGCAATCTCAAGCAATCGGAAAATTCACTTATCTGGCATCTATCTATAGATACTCTATAAACATGTTGTTTGACCTGCTGAGTTTCTCCAGGATTGTGCTTTAATCTTCAATGGTGCACATGCAGTTCCCTCTCGATCCTTCACCTGGCGGTGGACGGATGGAGGTGAGGCTTACTCCTTGAATCACTGATGTCTTGCGCTGATGGATGCAATCGGAGTTATTGATTCCGGGGCTGCCATGAACCGATTGGGAGCATTGGAATGTATTTGTGACATCTTCCCTGCCCAACCCGACAGACCGTTCCTGGCCTCTGAGTGCAGTTTTGTCTTTAGGATGCCAAAAGGCTCCCATGATGCTCATTTAAGCACAGCAAGATCCCATGCACATAACGAGGAGAGGTAGTTTGTTCCAATTATATGGGGTAGTGGTGAATCTGCTCCGTTTCCAGACCAATGAGGGGAATATTTGCCTTAGTAGGAGCTCGCCAGATTGATCCTGGAAAGATTGTGCGGAAATGAAGCAGTCTGGAGTTGTACTCTCATGGCTTTAGAATAGTCACTGAAATGTGTAACAATCTTAAGGGGCGTGACAGTATGGATCGTGACTGATGCTTCGCTGCAGGGGTTTCTTATAAGCCACATGCACCCACAGTTCCCCTCTCACCACTATTTGGATCGCCAAGCTGTCCTTCCAAGTGAAGTAACGCTCACCTTGCCGACGCGGCCTCCTCTACATCAGGGAGACTGGATGCAAAGTGGGGCGATTACTTGGTTGAGCACCTTTGCAAGAGTGGGGAGCATCTCTCCAATTCCACACCGTGTCATTGCACTGACTTGCCTGTCCACGGCGTCATTTACTGCCAGGTTGAAGCCACGCATAAATTGGAAGAGCAATGCCTCGCATCCCACCTTGGCATCGACACTGGCATCTCTCATTTCTGGTTATCCCTCCCCCCCCCGGTCGCTCTCTTCACTTCATCCCCCTGTCTGCCTTCTGTTAGCTCCCAACCCCCTTCCTTCTCCTTACGCAGAGCACTTTTCTCAGATCTATGTCCCGTTCACCCGGCCACCTCAGGTCCTTTCTCCCTCCTACCCCCCCCCCCCCCCCCCCACCTTCTTTGTCGGGCCTGATTTTCCACTACACTGCAGAAGGGCTCAGGCCCATAATGTTGACTGGCTAGTACTTCCTGTGGCCGAGTTCCTCTAGTACTTTTATGTACCATGTTAGTCTCCGACCATCTGCCAACTGCTTGTTTAACCCCCCAGATGGTCCATGACGCCCCTCCAACAAAGAGAAGTGAAGGAGGGGCCTGCTCATCACCACCTTCCCTGGCCCTCAGAATATCCAACCCTGCTGAGAAACCCTTTTTCAACTGCATCCATTGTTGACGCTACTAATCTGTGCACAGCAAGATCCCACAACAATGACCCAAACCACTTTATATTGCTTGAGTGTTCAATGTTATGGGGCAAGGAAGATTTTTCTTCCTGAACACTTTTGGGTGTACTTTATGAATTTTGGGCTGCTGAGCACGAAGATCACCTTAAAATGTTCCTAACACATACAGTTATTTAGCTATAACCTATTTTTGTGACTCCCTGTCATATTTTAAGTCTACTTCAAGCACATATGTGCAACATGTCATTGAAAATTCATGTCCTGCATTCGCACTTGGACGTCTTCCCTGCTGATCTCAGTGACGAACATGGTGAAAGGTTTCACCAGGACATTGCGACCGTGGTGAGGAAGGAACGGGTTAAAAGCAAGTGAGAACATAGCCAGACAGGAATTTATTTTGAACCAAACAACTTGAGCAATGTCTGATAAGAGGCTGCCAATCTTACGTTTGTAACCTAATGTAGAAGCAATTGTATTGGGTGAAAATGTAATGGGTTAACTTTTGACTGGGCCAAACGTAACCAGACCGAACAAAGGAAAGATGTCAGAAAGAAGTGAGAGATTCTCTGCCTGCCGACTCCAGAGAAGCATCTCTGTAGCAGCAGTGGGCAGACGGCTCGAGTATTCTGCAGAATAAATGAGTCTGACCAGGATGAAAGCTTGGGTGTCGTCATTTCGGAACAGGAATCCACAGTGTAAAAGCAGTATCGGTGCAACTGGAATCCATCGATGCCGGCCGACTGTTGTTGGACACTGGCACGAGAGGCATCAGGTGCTGAGTACTAATGAAAATGAGCAGTAAAACATTTTTAGGTCAGTTGAACGAATGCAATGTGTCAGCGTCATGAGGCGATTAAACGTGCAAAATTCAATAAAAGTTAATCGAATGTTTCTCCAGCTTCCTACATGATACAGCAAATTATTGTTGCGTTCAGCTTGACGTTGTCTATCATAATTGCCATTTTATTTCAGAAACAAACTTTTCAAAGAAAAAAAATTGTTGTCCAGGGTATTTGTTGGACTGGGCCAACTGTCCCGTGCCTTTTCGAAACAGCGAGCACTTTAGTCTGAGGTGGCAGGCAGACCTTGCTACAGTGGAGGGGGGAAAGACTTTGACAGCGATGACCTGGATTATGTGCTCAAATGTCTGGAGCGGGGCTTGATGGGACCATCTTCTGACTCCCAAGGGGAGACGAGGACTTCTGAACAGCACTTGATCACAATTGATTTATCGAGTCCTGAAATATTAGTATAAATAGAAAAGAATATTTATCAACACAAATTGGCTTTCAGTACGGTGGTTTGATTTAGATCTAGTGTTTATAAGTGGATACTCAAAAGAAGTGTTTAGCAAACTGCAGAACATCAGTTTCACACTTAACAAGAGCACACTGTGCAAACATTTTGTAGGTAACAGTTAGCAGGTTGCAATGCACTTTCAATGTTTTATTACATTAGCTGAGTATTTAATAAGTCATAGATTGTATTGTAATTTATTGAACACTTTGCCTTCATTCCATCTGCTGGAATGACAATGTTTGTGAGGCTTCAAACAATGCACAGACGCTGGATCTGAGCACAGGCACCAGGCTCCGCCTCATCGAGGATGTCTGCATGAGGCGGTGTCTTAACAAAGCCGCCTCTATCTTCAAAGACCCTACCCCCACCACCCAGGCCGTGCCCTCTTCACTCTGCTACCATCGGGGAAAAGATACAGGAGCCTGAAGACGAGCACAATTCAAGCACAATTATTTCTATTTATTTATTTTCTCCAGTAATTGTTACAAGAGGAATATAATGCGAATGTTTGCCCTGTGACGCTGCCGCAAAACATCAAATTTCACGACTTGTTCGTGACAATAAATTCTGATTCTGATTGTTGTTACTGCCACAAGCAGTCCTTATTTTTAGCTCGGGGGAAGCCAGTGTTCCTCTGCATGGAACCAGGGGGTTGATCTCTCTGTCTAACCTAATGTTTTGTCTGATTCTTGATTCACTGATTTGGCCACAGATAAATCCTTACAAGCCTCTCCCATTGAACGACTGGACTGCAATGAATCCTTCTGCCCCAGGATCTCCATAGAACATTCTGGCACAGAAACAGGCCCCTTCAGCCCTGTGCTGAACCCTTTTTCTTTAGCCTAGTCCCTCTGATCTGCACCCAGCCCATATCCCTCCATACCTCTCCCATCCATGGACCTGTCGAAAATTCTCCTTAAATGCTAAAATTGAGCCCGCATTCACCACTTCAGCTGGAAGCTCGTTCCGCACTCCCACCAGTCTTTCCGTGAAGAAGTTCCCTCTCAAGTTCCCCCCCTAAACTTTCCCCCTTTCACCCTTAACCCACGTTCTCTGGTTGTATCTCGCCTACCCTGAGTGGAAAGAAGCCTCCTTCTGTTTGCTCTGCCTCGAGCCCTCATAATTTTAAATATCAAATCACCCCTCATTCTTCTACGCTCCAGTCCTAATCTGCTTAACCTGTTTTAACCCAAAGAACACGGGTGAAAGGGGAAAAGTTTAGGGGGAACACGAGAGGGAACCTCTTCACAGAAAGAGTGGTGGGAGTGTGGAACGAGCTTCCAGCTGAAGTGGTGAATGTTGGTTCAGTCTTAGCATTTAAGAAGAATTTTGTCAGGTACATGGATGGGAGAAGTATGGTGGGCTATGGGCTGGGTGCAGGTCAGGGGGACGAGGCAAAACAAATGGTTCGGCATTTATATCTTCTCGACATTCCTTCTATTTTATTGATATCTTTCCAGTCATTATAGCCATATAACAATTACTGGCCCTTCTAGTCCATGCTGAACCAAAACTGTGTACAATACTTCAAATTTGGCCTCACCAATTTCTTATAGAACTTTACCACTCCTCTACTCAATACTCTGATGTATGAAGGTCAATGTGCCAAAAGCTCTCTTTACAACCCTAACCACCTGTGATGCCACTTTCAGGGAATTGTGTCTGTATTCCCAGATCCCTCCGTTCTGTCGCACTCCCCAGTGCCCTGCCATTCACCGTGGCCGTCCTTTATCGGTTTGCTCTTCCAAAATGCAACACCTCACACTTGCCTGCATTAAATTCCATCTCCCATTCTTCCAGATGGTCCTTCTGCAAGCTCTGCAAGCCTCCTTTTCTGTCCACAAGACCTCCAGTCTGCAAAGTTGCTGATCCAATTCTCCCTTCCGTTCTTTCGGTCTTTCTAAATTTACATAGTCAGCTGTCTTGGTGAGCCATTTCTTATTAGCCCATCCAAATTACACCTAAGCACCAGGTATTGTTAAGCCATTTCAATTAAGAGTTACCCTGATGTCCCACTTCAGACAGAACACTAATCTAAAGAACAGTACTAGGCCAGATGGGTTTTAATCGCCATCTAGGTGCCGTTATGAATAAGCATTTGCGTCATTCCGCATTACCCCACCTCACGAACAAAAGGCAAAGGAGGAAAAACCCAACCCCAACCATCCAATTTTCCGCTGCAACCGTGTCTGCCTGTCCCACATCGGACTTGTCAGCCACAAACGAGCCTGCAGCTGACGTGGACTTTTTACCCCCTCCGTAAATCTTCGTCCGCGAAGCCAAGCCAAAGAACAAAGAAGAATTAATAATTTATATTCCCAGCTCCCATGGTAAGATTTGAACCTTTGACCTCAGTTCATTAGTCCAATAGCGTGGATCTCCCAGTGCCAATTCCCCACCCCATTCCCCTTCCGACATGTCTATCAATGGTCTCATGCACTGTCAGACTGAGACCTCGCGCATGTTGGAGCACAGCTCGGTTGTTCAGCGCGATGCTGTTCCAGGTCCAGTGATCGGGATCGGTATTCGAATCCTGTGATGTCCGTAAGGAGTTCGTGCGTTCTCCCCGTGCCTGCGTGGGCTTTTCCCGTGGGGGGGTGGCTCTGGTTTCCTCCCACACAACGCCCGCATCTCCACAAAGCTGAAAGTCTACAGAGCCGTGGCCATCCCTTCTCTACTAGATGGATGTGAGACCTGGACTCCGTGCCGACGGCACAACAAACAACTGGAGAAATTCCACATGCGTGCCCTCTGTTCCATCCTTGGCATCCACTGGCAAGACCTGGAGGGGTTGGGCCCACCAGCATTGAGTTCCTGATCATTAGTGCCCAGATGTGGTGGGTGGGACACGTCATTAGAAATGGACGACCACCATATGCCTCACCGGCTAAACTGAAGACCAGAAGGGGACCTCAAGGTTGTCCACGCAAGCGCTATAAAGATGCTGTGAAGGAAACCCTTCGCTACTGTGGCAACCAGCCAAGAGAACGAGAAGCTGCGGCTGCCGACAGAACCTGCTGGCGAGCCCTGTGCTATGAAGCCTACACCAGTCTTGAAGGCAGGCACCGCCAAAACCTGATGGAAAATTGTGAACACAGAGCAGCAAAAACAGACTTGCAGTGCCCCCGTTGTGTTAGACTCTGCGCTTCCAGTCTGGGACTGCAAAGTCACCTTCGCGTCCACAGATGAACTGCACAACAAGGTATCTACTTCGAACCGAAAGAAGACCAATAACATCCCTTCCCTTTTCTCTCCTTTTACAGAGCAAAAATCAATTCTTTCCTCTTATCATATCCAATAAACACATTTTTTTTCCATTGGTCTGTACTTCTCCCCCTCCAAATCTTCCCGCTGCCTTTGTTTCAGACACCTGCTTTTTCAGTCATTCCTTGAGGAAGGGCTCAGGCCCGAAACGTCGATCATATATCTTTACCTCCCTTGGACGCTGCGAGACTGGCTGAGCTCCTCCAGCATTTCTATGTGTTCACAGTGTCTGCAGACTTTCTCGTTTCACTTCATTAGTCCAGGCCTCTAAATAAAGCCTCGTAAATTACCTCCTACGTTATCGCACTGTCAAGAACTATTGATCTGTTCTGCTTTCCAATATTTTATCTTTCTATTTCTTAACCCATAAAGCCCTCAGTTCATTTCACCTCCTCTAGGCCAGGGCTATTTACCCTAAGATTTGCCAACACTTTATCAGAATGATTCCAACAAGAAAATTAGATCACTTTCAAGACACAGGGTCAACGATGGGGTTTGGAGGAAAGATCGCTTGGTTACAAAGGCCAGAAACGGTAGTTGGTCCCTGCTTTTGGAGGACAGGTTAACCTGAACATTTTTATTCAGGATGCATTTATACTTTCACACGAGAGTGTGGGCTGCCACACCTCAGCAACTATCGGAGGCGGTCACTGTGAGTTGTCTCACGTGAAGGTGTAGGCGAGGGAACGGAGCCGAATGGCACTTTCCTGGCTGCAGGGGGGTGTGCTGAGGCTTGGCGCCACCAATGAGTGGGCACTGTGGGGAAGTCACTGAGGGGCTGAGACTGAGGGGAAGCCCCCTCAAGCAGCAGAAGGGGAAACAACAACAAGGTGCCACAGTGGGGGCAATGGTGAAAAGAGAGAGCTTTTGTAAAAATGTGTACTGATGGGAATGTATGGACACAACACTCACTAAGAGACTGGACAGTTTTTCCTTTTTGTAAATAATTTATTGTGAATCAAGTCTATTTTTGGTCAATAAAAAGACACATTTGGGTAGTGCGATTGAAGGAGTGAAGGCTCAATAGACATTGTTCTGGGAGACTATTCAGCCCATTATGCCTATGTTGGATCATTATTAAAAGCTCTGCTCCACAAAGGAAGCTGAAGGCCAAGACGTACAAGGGGCAGAAACGTTCTTATTCACGGGGACAAAGATCAAAGATTGCCGTCTGGGTCTCAACATTTGCAAAAAGAGTGAATAAGCATGGACTCCCCTCCAGAGAAGGCATCGGGTTTCCGTATCCCCTTGCGAAAGAGAAGATCAAGAAGCATCGTAATCCCACTAAATTCCCTGCTATCTATTCTCCCCACCATCCCATCAACCCCTCCCAGCTTCCAGCCCTCACCTGCGCTCGCTGGGGGGCTGATTAACCCAACCACCCGCAGGATGTGGCGGGAAACCTCGGGATGGGGGGGGGGATCTCATCACCACAGTGAATATGTCCATGCTCTGCACGGGCAACTCCCATGGTCAGCATCGAGCCAAAGCCTCTGGAGCACCACCCGTCCCCCCCTCCCGCCCCCCCCCCCCCCCACCGTGCCCTCTGGTTTGCCCAACTCCAGAGCATTCATTCCGAGTGCATCTTGCCCCAGCCCGGCTGCGGAGCAGTCACCAGGTTTCAAGTATTTGATTTTTCTCACCATCAGTTCAACTCCCAATCAGTCACTTATCTCACTCCAGAGATCGGATGTTAATTAGAACAGCTTTGTGGCTTCTAGGAGCATGTAACACATCTTTATGAGTTTGTTCAAGAGACACACAAAAAATCTTCTGATCTGCTTTCTTGCTCAAGGCTTTTTCTATTTTATCCTCAGTTCCTACATCTCTGTGTTCAATGATCCCAAGAGCAGATGGTTATTGAAACCAGCCTGCCCTGGCTGTTCAAATTCCAATCTATGGAAGTTCAGGGTAAATTATCATTTGTACATTACTTTCATGTCATAATGATTTACCTAGAACAAAGTGTGTAATGGCTGTATCAGGGCTACCCCCACAGTGCCTGACCGCTCAGTCCGACTGCTGTCGGCTCTGCACCGGCTGTCAATAGTCTGTTAAAGGTGGTTTATTTCAAAACCTGTGATTGGCAGTGGCCGCATGGGGTTGCAAACCCCGGGGAAGCAGAGGATCGGAGCAGGGCACCCGCAAAGCAGGGGAGGCTGTTCCTTGTTTGAGAAGGACAAGGCGGAGGGGGTGGCCCATGGGATGGTGACCGCGATGGCGGACCGGTGACGGGCTCTGAGGCCAAAGAGTGCACAGGCGGTGGGGCTGTTGGTGACTCAAGGGAGGTGCCTGCGTAGGATGCGACGGTGGTCAAAGGACTCTCCCCAGGCTGGAGGTGGCCGAGGACTGGCTGGAGAGGTCCCAGGTATCTGAGCCAGGATGCAAGAGGGTGCTGAAGGCTTCCTGATCACATTGGATCGGGAGCTCGGGTTGCTAATGGTTTGGATTGAAGGGTGTGTGAGATTGTTGGAGGTGAAGATATGGACAGTCGTTGACCTTGGGGGAACTCTCTTTTGCTTCTCTTTCTCTGGCTGTAAGGGTCGGCGGACAACTTTTGCTCCTAATGAATCTTTGTCTGCCTTATAGTAGACTATATAACGATATAACGATTTACAGAACGGAAACAGGCCATATCGGCGCTTCTAGTCTACACCGATTTACGTTAACTCCACTAGTTCCACCTACCCACTCCCTTGCCCTTAAC
Organism: Narcine bancroftii; assembly: GCF_036971445.1. Classification (NCBI taxonomy): domain Eukaryota; kingdom Metazoa; phylum Chordata; class Chondrichthyes; order Torpediniformes; family Narcinidae; genus Narcine; species Narcine bancroftii. The sequence continues at coordinate 79,970,024 of NC_091481.1, forward strand.
CCTCCAACCCCCTCACATCCATGTACTCATCCAACCTCCTCTTAAATGAAAGAATTGACCCTGCTCCAACCACCTCTTCCAGAAGATCATTCCACTCAGCCCCGACTCTCTGAGTGAAGAAGCTTCCTCTTATACTACTCCTAAAGTTTTGGCCTTTAACCCTTGACTTATGACCCCTTGTATCAATCTCCCCTACCCTCAGGGGAAAGAGTCTATTCACATCTACTCCATCTATTCCCCTCATAATTTGAAATACCTCTATCAAATCCCCTCTCAATCTTCTATGCTCCAACGAATAAATCATTCTTTCTCCATATTCAAGATACTGCAATCCAGGCAACATTTTTGTAAACCTTCTTTGCATCCTCTCTACCTTATTTATATCCTTTCTCTAATTTGGAGACCAGAACTGCACACAATACTCCAAACTTGGCCTCATCAAAGCCTTAAACAGTCTCAAAATCACCTCCCAGCTCCTTTATTCTATGCTATGATTTATAAAGGCCGGCATACCAAAAGCCTTCTTCACCACCCTATCTACATGGGAATCCACCTTCAAGGAACACAGAACTGTTATTCCAAGATCCCTCTGTTCCTCAGTATTCGTCAATGCCCTCCCCTTCTCTGGACACCTCCTATTTTGGTTATTCTTCCCAAAAATTTCATGTAATATCATATTTCAGTTTTATTACATGACAATAAAATAATCTCAAATCTTCTATATTATTGCCACAGGATGAAGGAAAAGCTGGATATTGATGACCATCTTCGGCTGGTCCTCAGGCCACTTCCAAAACAGGTTCCTGCAAATAAATCATATTTCAAAGATGTGATTGGGGCACCCCATCTCGTCAAAAAGCTGACTAAAATCTGGCGATCACCTATGATCAACCACATCTGCATTTTGATAGTACCTCTCACACTGCAAACTGGATTTGAAAATTGCCTGAACGGAAGAAGGCACGAGAGTGGTAGTGGATGGTGGCTTCTCAGACTGGAAGCCTGGGATTAGTGGCGTACCTCAGGGATCAGAGCTGGGACCATTGTTGCTTGTCATCTGTATCAATGATCTGGATGTTAATGTAGGAAATTGGATCAGCAAGTTTGCAGATGACACTAAGATTGGAGGTGTTGTGGACAGCGGGGAAGGTTTTCAAAGCTTGCAGAGGGATCTGGATCAGCTGTAAAAATGGGCTGAAAAATAGCAGATGGAATTTAATGCAGACAAGTGTGAGGTGTTGCATTTTGGAAGGACAAACCAAGGTAGGACATACACAGTAAATGGTCACTGAGGAGTGTGGAGGTAAAAATGGGATCTGGGAATACAGACACATAATTCCCTGAAAGTGGTGTCACAGGTAGACAGGGTTGAAATGAAAGCTTTTGGAATCTTGGCCGTCATAAATCAAAGTATTGAGTACAGGAGTTGGGATGTTACGGTGAGGTGGTATAGGACATTGGTGAGGCCAAATTTGGAGTATTGTGTGCAGTTCTGGTTATCTAACTACAGAAAGGATATCGGCAAGATTGAAAGAGTGCAGAGATTTACTAGGATGTTGCTGGGTTATCAAGAGTTGAGTCACAGGGAAAGATTAAACAGGTTAGGACTTTATTCCTTGGAGGGTAGAAGAATGAGGGGAGATTTGATAGAGGTTTACACAATTACAAGGGGTATAGACAGAGTAAATGTGAGTGGGCTCTTTCCACTTAGATTAGAAGTGATAAATATGAGAGGACATGGCTTTAGGGTGAAAGGAGAAAGGTTTAGTGGGAACATTAGGGGAGCTTCTTCACTCAGTGAGTGATGGGAGTGTGGAACAAGGTAAATGTGGGATCAATCTTAAGTTATAAGAATTTATAAGAATAAATTGGATAGATACATGGATGAGAGAGGTCAGAGGGGTTAAGGGCTGGGTGAAGGTCAATGGGATTAGTGGAATAATGTTTCAGCACAGACTAGAAGGGCCAAATGGCCTGTTTTTGCACTGCAGTGTTCTATGGTTCTACGGAGAGGAGTATTTTAAAGAAAAATATGGGTTTGAGATGGTCAGGGGAGAATAGATAGCTGACTAAAGACAATTAAATTGATCAACTTTAGGAGTCATCGTAGATCCGGAAACAGGAGATAAAGGTTTTACCTCTCTTTTCCGAAACTCCTGTGGTCCGGCATGTTTGAATCTGCCGCCATTCATTCAAACTCCTTACAGACAGCGTGGGACTCGACCCCCAATCCCAATCACTGGCGCTGTAAAGGCATTGCACTAACCGCTACACCAACCGTGCCACCTCACAGTATTATTTCCTGTTTTATGCTTTGATATGTTTACATAGGGGGTTCCCTTACCGATCAATTCCTGTTTTCTGTCATTTTCTGTCATTTATCAATGGTCAGGTCCCAACGTCCCCGGATTAAAGTGATACAACCTGTATCTAACATACCACACTTGATACTTATTGACCTACCAATCTCCCGACACTAACATTGAAACATCATGGCTACAAGAGCAGACCAGAGGTTGAGTATCCTACAGCAAGTAGCTACCTCCTTAACCAACAGCCCTTCTATCATCTCCTCAGCATGTCAGGAATATGACAAAGGATTCTCCACTTGTGTGCATGAGCAACATTCCAACAAATGGAAGCTTAATACTATTTCCAACAGCCAAACCCCCAGAATGACATACCCACCACTCTGCACTGTGCCTGTAATATCCACCATCTGGAAAATTTGCTCTAGTTTTCTTGGTATTCAATGAACATTGATTGAGGGAGCTTGTGGACAGCGAGAAAGGTTGTCTAAGGCTATACCGAGTTCAGATGTAGAATTGGCCAGAATGATGGGAGATGGAAGTTATTCCCATTGTTAAAGTTGCTTAAAAAACAAACACAAGTACAGCGGCAAAAACCAATTTGCAATCAGTTTGCAAAGCACGAGAACTCCATTACAGCAAGAAGCACTTTCACGAGGAGGTAGTCTCACTCCAACATCATCTGCCTCATGTCTTACGAGTCACATATTTATACAGTCGGGACCTTCAGTTTTCTAGAATGTTTGAACAGACTGGTCCATATAAGTGAGTATTTCTTAAACTTCTCTTGAGATTCATTATTCAGGGTCATGCCCCTTACCCAATGGGTAATAGTCTTTCACTGTCCTATCCAAATATGGAGTTGTTGTTGTTGTGCATGGTGACTTATCAAAGCTGACAATGGAATGCTCTCTGCTTTGGTTACTACTGGAAAACTTACATTCTCACCATTGTATGTGAGGTGATGCATTTTGAAAACTCTAGTAGAGATATGACATAAACATTGGTAGGGCCCTATGAAGGCCGATGAACAGAGAGACCATAGGGTTCAAGTCCCTAGTCACAAGATCACAAGATAAAGGAACAGAAGGAGGCCACTTGGCCCATTGAGTTTGTTCCGCGACTCTACCCTAAGATGAACTATACTCACACCTAATTCCAATTGCCACCCTTTTCCCCATATCCCCTGACCAATTAGATACATTAATCTCTTGCTTCAACTCTCCAAGTGATTGGGCCTCCACTGCCGTATGTGGCAATCACCCTCTATGTTAGTGGAAGGAAAAAAGTTTGAAAACCATTGTTTTAATCGTACCTCATTGACCCATTATGTGCACGGTTTCACAACTCCAAAGGAAATGGGCCCACGACAATTTTTCTCGAGTAAGTAAAATATTTCAGAAACAATTGAGTCTAGAGCAGTGGTTCTCAATCTTCCCTTCCCACTCACATCCCACCTTACTCATCACAGAGCACCGATGGCATCGGGATTGCTTAAGGTGGGATGCGAGTGGAAAGAAAAAGGTTGAGAACCACTGTCCTAAAGTCAAATAAGGATAACCTGATGGTGATATATAAAATGAAAGGAGACATTCATAGAGTCAGAGAGATTTCCTCTATATGATTGGTATCAAAAACCGAGGGGCATTTATTTAATGTGAAAGGAAGGAGTTGAAAGCTTTTTAACACAGAGAGTGATTGATACCTGGTACGTGTTGCCAGAGATTATGGTGGAATCAACCATGATCACAATGTTTAAGCAGGATTTATGGCATGTTTACACTGTACTTATTATTATCACTTAGACAGACACTTGTATCGGCAAAGCAGAAAAGGATACAGACCTCAAGAGGGCAAATAGTATTAGTGTAGATGTCAAAAATGCTGGCCTGGCCCAGATGGTCCGAAGGGCATGTTTGTATACTTTATGATCCTATGAAACAATCAACACTTCAAACAGAAAGAACCTCGGGGCTGCAGGTTCCTATCCACGTCACGCACTCTGTCTGACCTCCAAACATATCACTGTTATTTCATTGTTGCTGGGTCTAACTGGCTCGAAAGCTCTTTGAATCTGTGTTCGCTGTTTGGGTTGTGCTCTGATTTTCAGATTTCCAATTTATTGTCAGAGTACATACAACTCTGAGACATCTTCTTTCCTGTGGGCCAGGCAGCATTACCATTAATTGGCCATGCATAAACAGCGCATACATGTAAACAAAGAACTGCAGATAACAAATGTAAACCAACTGACCCAGCAATGCAGAGAGAACACAAAGAAATCAATAAAGTGCAGAACAAAGAGTCCCTGATTGAGTTGGTCGTTGAGGAGTCTGACGGTGGAGGGGAGTAGCCGCTCCTGAACCTGGTGGTGCGAGTCTTGTGGCACCGAGACCTCTTTCCTGATGGCAGCAGCGAGAACAGAGCGTGTGCTGGGCGGTGAGGGACTTTGATGATTGCTGCTGCTCTCTGACAGCAGTGTTCTCTGTAGATGTATTCAATAGTGTGGAAGGTTTTGCCTGTGACGTCCTTGGCTGTATCCACTACCTTTGGCAGGACTCTACGCTCTTATGTATAAAACACTTGCAAAGGCTGAATGTCATCATCTTTCTACTCTCTCAAGGATCCATGGGAATGGTCCCATAACCGAAAATCCACAGAATAATTATTGCTGCATAATACACACAGCTCATTAAGACTGGATCACCTCCCACCTCTCAGTGTTGAGCTTCATCAGACCTCCAACGTGCAAGCACTAAGCTTAATCAGCCTAGGTAAAAAGAAACCCCATTAACCACTTGGCTTCAGTGGTGGCCGCCCTCCTTTGTGTTTTGGAGTCATGAACCTCCAAAGGGGATGTCTCAAAGCACAAGATTGGCACCCCACAATGTTCTCCTCAGAATGTTCTCCAAGTCAATTGGGAGAAGAAGGGAACCATATTCTACATCCTGTCTCTGACTAACATTCCCAGTACTGATGTGTAGAGCGTGTCGAAAGAACCGAAGGATTGTTGATCCAATCCAAGGCTTTTATTAACTAGAAGACTGGAGCGTATCACATGTAGGTCAACCAGTCCAGAATGACCTGGTCTGGCTAGGAGCAACCCTTTAAGACCTGCCAGTAGGTGTGGCTACACCCTCAGCCAATCACAGTCATCCTACATTACCATCTGTACATGTACACATTGGTGATAGAATCTGTACTATCACATGATGCAGTAAGTCTATTTAGCCAGCTCCTGGGATTGGCTGACCTACTCACCATGTTTGACATCAGGCTCAAGATAGAAGGCCTCATTTTGGAAACTATGGTGCCCATATTTACAATATTTAAATGAAACTCAAACATTCCCTTTCTCTTAAAGGACTCTGTATATTAGAAGAAGCCTTACCGTAAGGAGTGCTCCTGTTGAAGATCCTGTTTTTGCTTTGTAGGGGGTTGGGAGGGAGGTTTACATGGGGGGAGGGGTCTTTCTTCTATTCCTCCATGTTGATGCAATCAGAGAAGAAGCCTCATCAGCAGATACATGTTGTGAGGATATTGAGAAGATTTGGAAAGTCACCATGAAGAACATTCTCACTGGTTGCATCACTGGTGCCAATGCACAGGACAAGGGAAATAAAAACTCCAGAGAGTTGAGAACCCAACCCTTGCCATTATAGGCATCAGCCTTCACTCATGTACTTCACATCTATTTGAAATGGACTTGCAATATTGTAAAAGATACAAATTATTTGTGGTTTTAAATTTATAAATAAAATGTAAAATGAAGCCCTCTACTCTAAGCCCTGCCATGGGAAGAGAATAGGAAGAGGACCAGGAAATGCTTCATCCCTTGGGAATCCCTGGTCTCTGACCACTCAAAATGTGAAACCATCATCTGGCTTGAAACTGCAAATTTAAAGTTTCTTCCATGGGAACAAGCAGAAGATAAATGAAAGTGGCAGAAAGAACTCCCCACTAAGCACCACCCCGCCACCGTCTGTAGGAAAGTCAGTTGGCCACAAGTGCTCTGGAGCCCAACTGAAGCAAGCTGACCATCAGCATCTCCTGGAGGAACTAGAGAAGGATGGTAAACATCATTGTGAGAGAATATATAGAAATATTTTTGGGAGATAAATTGGGGAAGGTTAGAGTAGCTTACATGCAAACACTTTAAAACAGAACTTATTTGAAAAACTGGAGACTACATGTCCACAGTGTTACTTTACAGACTCTTTGAAGAGTGCCTAATGGGACTGATGTAGTGGAATGAATAGACTATTGTCTTTAAGGCAACAGTGGAGACATGATGGCTTTTCATAAGAATGCTCAGAGGGAGGTCACTGATGGGTTCTTGTCTACTTAAAAACAACTGATGAACCAGAAGATTGACTCCCATTGTTTGATGGAGAAGGTCAGGTTTTTTTTGCAAGCAGAGAGTCAGTGTCAGTCTGTGTGTAAGAGAGAAAGAAAGCAATCTCTGACTGTCAAGCAGCAGAAGCTTGCTGGAACTGAAACAGAAGCTCCAGAGGACTGGCTGTCTAATGTTTCACTTGGAATAAACAGAAAGGAATTCTGTGGTGACCTGAAAGAAAGAGGTGATCATCTGGAGAACCCTGAGGGGGCAAGTTTCGTCAGCAAGACACTGGAATGGCTGATGGAAGTACATCAGTTGTGGATGTCCTGGAACAACAAATCTCTCTCTGAAAACTGACAAGAATCTTCCTGAGTGGTAACCATTTCCCTTTCGAGCACCAAAGCCTGGTAAACTTTGTACATGTTAAATTCTGTGCCCAGTATAAGAATTGCCTGCAACCAGTGAACTTGGAAGAAGGAGGTGAGATTGGACTGTGAATCAAAGAACTTTTTTGAAGTATACACACGTGCGCTTAGAATGAGAAGGGGGCTAGGTTAGGTTAATAGATAAGTTAAAGTTTGTTTATATTTTCATGTTTAAAGATAATTAAAGCAACTTTTGTTTAAGTAACCATTTTTCTTGGTGAATATCTATTGCTGCTGGGTTTTGGGGTCATAACATCATGCCTAGCCTGTCTTGTTCTGATCCAAGGAATTAATATAAAAAAAGATAAAGCCTTGATTACAAAAAAAGAAATGGTTCAAACGTTTTTGTTTTTGCAAATCAAATGTTACTTCTCAGTGCTCTAACTGTCTTTGTCCCCATAAATCTTACCGCAAATCTCTATCCAACCTCACCCAGCTCTCTCCTTCTCTCTCTTCCTACCGCGCCAACTACGCCTCCCTCATTCATATACATGTGAGCTGCTCGACTTATTCCAGTCCCCTGCCAACTCCAGCCCGAACAGTCCATGTTTCTGTGCGACCGTCCCGAAGCATTGAAGGGTTTTACTATGCGCTGTTGGTAATCGGCAAACCGAGGAAGGGAGAGGCGGGCAATGAAAGCTCGTAGTTGGTTCCACTCGTGCAGAGGATGCGGAGACTCTCACTTCCCAGATCAGGACTGATGCAGCCAGGATTTGTTTAAGGGGAGGGGACCAGCAAGGGAGGGAGCTGCAGTTCCAGATGTTGGTGCAGCTGTGGAACCTGTGCGTTTTGCGACGGCCTCGCATCTGGATAACCCCAGGGCTTGCAAGGACATCGGGAGCGGTGTGAGTCGGGGATCAGTGAGGGGGTGTGCAGCTTGCATCTGGGCTTGTGCTGAGGCTCGGGTTCTCCCCGCACTGACAGTGAGGATGCCCCTGGTTTCCCTCCAGCTCACTGGAACCTTCCTGGGCGAGAGACTTATCCTGGAGGCTGAGCGAACGGCGCGGGGAGCCCTTTCCTTCTAGCGCCGTGTGCCGCCAAGGACAAGAATCACCAGCCTCAGGCTGCCCGACGTCTGGTGCCCTCGGTCAGGAACGGAAGCCTTCGGAAGTGCCGCTGGAGCGAGCGAATATCGGGAACTGACCGCGGTGCTGAAAGCATCAGCGGTAAGAAGTCGGGAACTGACCGCGGTGCTGAAAGCATCAGCGGTAAGAAGTCGGGAACTGACCGCGGTGCTGAAAGCCACATCAAGGCTGAAATGGGAAGATTTGACCGAGTTGTAGTTTCGATACAAAGCTACCGTTAACCCCACCCCGAACACCGTGGTTTTTCTGTGTACTGGTCGCACAAGGGGACAGAATTTCGCCCCACCCCTCCAACATACAGCCAGAGAGGGAGAGAGCTGAGACTCATTGGAGCTGCGAATCTACTGCAGAGCCGGCATCTCCTTCCGCCGCCGGATTCTGCTGAATGTTTCCTTGCAAAGGTAAAACGCTCTACAAATCCTCTTTCCTCATCTAACAGCACCGCGTTTGTCGCCTTAAATCATCATTTTATAAAGAGGGTGTTTTCCTCTTGTAGTTGTTCAAGTGCGCTTTCCTTTCCGATTCCGGCAAATGATTGGGTTTGAACCGTCTGCAAAATTCAACTCAGCAGCGGAGCCTCAGCAAAGGGGTCTTCACTTTGCCCAGTGATCGAAAGGATGTCTCTGCATTCAACTTTTCAATATGGCTGGGCTAACATTACACCACATGAATAATATATGCACACAAATTCCTTCAGACCTTGCAATAGGTCTTATCGTCCTTCACCTAATTTGATAGAGTTGGATTGTTTTTCCGCGAGCCGCTATTTATAGCCATTGAATCCCGATTGACTGACACTTGCTTCATTGAGAAGCATTGTATAACGGTGTGATTCATCACACACCAAAAAATGTGCACAACATTTTTGAGCTCCAAACTAAAGGTAGTTCCAAAAGCCATTGGATTGTGGTGTTTGCCATTTTGAGTAATGAGTAATAATGAAATGCAAGACTGTTGCAGTCGCGATCTTCGCCATGCACCACATCGAAGGTGCATCACCCTCTCTATTACCAGGTTGAACGGGTGTGTGTGTGTGTGTGTGGGGGGGGGGGGGAGGGAGACAGATGGGCCGAGTCCCGAGTTGCATCTCCGCGGCTGCTCCGAGATGGTCCATTTCTCCCACCCAGTGAAACTTGCAGAATTTGGGGCTCTCTCTCTCGAGAAGAAGAAACGAATGCCCTTAGATCGACATCAAAAGCAAACGTGCAGCCCAATTCACAGACAAATACAGTGGTTCGGGGAGAGAATGTTTGGAAGAACGAGCAGATAGGGATGTGTTCTAAAAGCAGGCAGAAAAAAAGTGTCAGCTTGGCCCCCGAAGCCCATTCCCAAGTGAGATGGCAGTCGGGCCGTTGCTGGACTGAATAATCAGAAAGGCGCGTTCCTTCCTCTCTCCAATCCCTGCTCTTTGCACGTTAAGTCGCCTGGCCTTCAGTACCCACCCCAATCTCAGTGCAACAAGCGAACATCCAGTGGGAACCAGACATTGCAGCTCGTCCCGAAAAAAAAAGGCTGATAAAGCAGTGTCTTTCTCTCAGAAACATCAATGGCGAATTCGTCCCTCGTAAAATCTTGGCGTTTTAAAGTTTAACGACTTCACCTCGCATTTTCTTGGCAGTGTGGAAGACTGCGCCCAGGGTTGGGGGTGGGGGGGGGGGGGGGGGGGAGGGGGTGGATTGGTCCAACAATCTCCCCTTGAAATGGAATGAAATTCTCGGCCTGTGGCTGACATCGACTCGGGCTCCAATGCTCTGATTCTCAGGTGCCGAATCCTGTTACCATTTCTTGCTTGAGCTATTGATTTCGAAATAAATAACCGGCTAACAATTTACGTTGATATGATGAGAAAATCTTTCCTTGCTTGGTGTGGAAGATTCCTTCAACGCGATGATTCCGTCCCATCCAAGCCTCTCTCTTCGTTATTTGGAGCCAATCAGATTAAAATTAAAATCCCACCCAAATATAACTAATCCCAGTTCAACCGAGCCCGGAGTCCTATAACTTTTTGGGGGAACCACAGCAAGGTTTGGGTCCGGGATATTCTCAGGGTCAACACATCGAGTCAGACCAATGCGAACTTCTCCCTCCGCAAAAACTCCGAGGCTAGACATCGGCGGGCCGGCGCCAGAATCGAACGTGGCTCCGGCCCGTCTAGACTCCCGCCACTGCCCACTGTGCTGGGGTCGGCCAGTAGAACATTTCTTTGCCAATGTCCATGCGGGCAGCCCACTCTCGATTACTCCAGGTGCCCTCGTGGCGCCTGATGTGCCTTCGGAGTAAACCCAACGGGAGTCAGTCGACCGCCCTCCGCATCAATGCATCTCAGAACCATTGACTCTCTGGGCTTAGAATGACCACCTTATCTCTCTTGCTTCTTATTCCACCGTCCCTTGCCCACGTTAACATCAGAATTTGTTGTCATGTACAGGTCATGTTTGCAGAAGCATTACAGGGCAAACACCTTACAAAAATAAAATTATAAAATAGTGCAAGAAAATGTCAAAGTGAGGCAGGGTCTGGGGTTCATGATCCATTCAGGAATCTGATGGCAGCGAGGAATAATCTTTCCTTGTGCCACTGAGTGCTCATCTTCAGGCTCCTGTACTTTATTCGCAGCAGAGGGCATAGTCTGGGTGGTGGGGGTCCTTGAGGATAGAGGCTGATTTCTTGAGACATCGTCTCTTGTAGATGTCCTTGATGGAGTGAAGAGTGGTGTCCGTGAAGCCGTAGGTCGAGTTAACAACCCTCTGGAGTTTTCTCCTGTCCTGAACATTGGCATCTCGGTGCCAGACATTCAACCTTAGAATGCTCTCCATGGTACACCTGTAGAAGTTTACCAGAGTCTTCGGTGACATACCGAATTTCCCCAGACACCTCACAAAGTGTAGCAGCTGGTGCGTCTTCTTCATGAGTTCAATGACATGGAGGTCCAGGTCAGACCCTCAGTGATCTTGACACCCAGGAACTTGAAGCAACTGAGAGTCTGGAATCCTGAATGTCTCTTGACTGCTCCGATTATTGGGTTAAGCAAAAGGTCATGGGCATGTGTATATGGAAGATAGTTCAGTTATATTCTGAATAAGAGCTACTCTTTCCCAATAAAGTTATGAATTTGAAGGAAATATTTCACCATTGTCTTTTTTTTATTTTTTTCTTTATTTTTTTTTCTTTTTCTTTATTGGCTTTGACTCCGTTGTATAATAATATTTCACCATTGTCACCACTATTCTTGCACACCAGCATGGTGAACTTCCTGGCAGGTATTCTTCCATGGGGCAGTAGACCTTCCACTCTACTGCAGCCATGCTCATTGGGGGCCATATCAGCCCAAGGGCCACATCATATTTAAGGGGATGGGGGAGGGACATGGACTGAGATCATAGAAATTATTTTTAATGTGGGGGGGGTGGGAAACCCCAACTAAATGACAGTTTCACAAGGAAGGTGGGGCCCATAAACTTTGAGTAGAGTCCCAAGGCTGCTCCAATATGTGTCATTGTACCAGACAATGTAGCAGACTTGGCCAATAGCAGTTAAGAGTGTTATAATTTGGGAGGCAAATTTTGGTTAGTTTATTCCTTGCAGAGGCATGTTCTACTCTGGATATCTGAATGCTTGGTAAGTGTACTCTTCCCCCATCATACACATGCCTTACACACATGCTCATACATCTATTTTCTCTCACACAAATTCTCACTTCACACTTGTGAAGAACTCACAGGTACATGTGGAGGCATGCACACACACGTAGAAGTTGGAGTGAAATCAAAGATGCAAAGGTTGTATTATCCTTGTTCAAGACAAAATTATCCTTATCCAAGGCTTGGTTAATGCTCCAATTACTGAACGTTAAATGTGTGAATACAGAGCGGTTGACATTAGTGTGATCTTTTATTCCCAGTATTGTGGGATTAAAGACAGGGTTGGACTCTCACAGTTGCAGTGATCTACCTCACGGTGTGTGGTGGACAACTTGATTAGTTTGGAGCAGCCTCAGATTTCAGATTTATTGTCAGAGTACATACATGACATTACTTACAACCCTAAGACATTTTTTTCCCTGCGGGCCAGGCAGAATTATCACTTAATGATAGTCCAAAAAAAAACTGTACACAACATAAATGTTTATACAAATTTGACTGTGTAATAAAAAGAGGGAAAAAAAAGTATAAAAATAAGAGCCCTTAAATGAGTCCCTGATTGAGTTTGTCGTTGAGGAGGAGGGGGAGCAGCTATTCCTGAACCTGGTGGGTATGAGTCTTGAGGCACCGAGACCTCTTTCCTGACGGCAGCAGTGAGAACAGAGCGTGTGCTGGCTGGTGTGGGTCCTTTATGATCGCTGCTGCTCTCTGACGGCAGCATTCCCTGTAGATATTCTTGAGGGTGGGGAGGGTTTTTGCCTGCGATGTCCTGGTCTGTGTCCCCTTCCTCTTGGAGGGCTTTCCACCCAGGGGCATTGGCATTCCCCGTACTAGACGGTGATGCAACTGCTCAGCACAATTTCCACCGCACCTCTGTCGAAATTTGCCGGTGTTTCCGATGTTATATCAAACCATTTCTCAAAACTCCGCTCTTCTGCACAATGGATGTTACACTGTCAACGTCAGTTCAAAGAAGTTGGATGATGTGGGAAGTGGAGATTTGTGAAGTCGACAGTCAGTGTTCTCAGGTTCTGAGATTTCCAGAAGCTCAAATTATTTGAGGGAAAGAATTCAGACCATAACAGGAGGGAAATTAGCTGATCTCATGCTCCTCTTTCAGTTACGCTGATATTGATCGAGTTCTGTGTCTCCGTGGTTAACTCATGCAGTCTCTAGTGACCACATTCTCTTTATCTTGCTCTCTAACTGAAAATTATCTGAAAACATGACAAGAGAAAGGGAAATCGGCACCTGTTAGTTCTTCACTACAGTGACCAATGCTCCTTCAAGCTTGGCTAATTTTAAAAAGTTGTATTTGATAACTGGACTTTAATAGTCAGACAAGCATGTCACTTTCAAGTTCATAAATTTTGGTCTCCAAGTTCCTTGGCACTCCTTCCTTAGCCCCTCACAGTCTCCTACCCAGCTGTACACTTTAACGTTGTGACAATTTCAACACCCTTTGGCACTTCAGTGCCACTCTGACTCCCTCTGTCACCCGTTTGCTTTCTGTAATCAGTTTCATTTATCTTCTGTGAAGCCCGGAGAACAGCGATCATCTCATTTGACAGGCCCAGAGACTCCTGCCAGACCGATGACAGATGAGCACCTTCGCTCTGTCCGTGTCAGTGACAGTAACCAAACCATTTCCATTTCGGTGTCCCCCCCCCCCCCCCCTATGCTGACCTGTCTGTCCATGGCCTCATGTACTATCCCCCCAAGACCACGCAAAAATTGGAGGAACCACACTCTAGGCACTCTTTCGCTGGATGCATTAACATTGACGTCTCCGGTTTCTGCTAGCCCCCTTCCCTCTCCCCTTGTCTTCTTTCCCTTAGCTCTCCACCTCCCTTCCCTCTTCATTCACAGAGCCATCCCTCCTCCCCCTGCTTGCTGCTGTGCCCCTCCCTCCCTTATCCACCTCCTGTATTATTTTCTCAATATACAGCTCGCAAGCCCTTGCTGCCCAATTACACCCAATTGAACTACAACCCCAAGCAAGTTTTGAACAGTGGGAGGAATCCGGAGCCCCCGGAGGAAAGCCATGCAGACACAGAGAGAACATACAAACTTCTTTCAGTCAGGGAGGGATTTGAACCCTGGTCCCGACCACTGGTGGCACTCACCACTCCGCTAACCGTGTTCCTCCCCCACCCCGACCATTTTGTTTGGGTGCCTACTGACATTTGATGAAGGGCTCAAGCCCGAAACCTTGGTTTGGTATCTCTATCTTTGCTATATAAAGGATGCTGTTTGACCTGCTGAGTTTCTCCAGCGCTGTGTTTTTACTTCAACCGTGGTGTCTGCAGACTCTCGTGTTTTACTCCGTTGATGCCTCTCTGTACCAGTCACCACTGACAGGGTGGTGATATTCCAACAGGCTGCTCAGTGGTTAAGTAAATAATGTCACCACTCGTCAATGCAGGTGATAAGTTAATGAAATACTTACAGCTGGCCTCTTAAACAAATGTTGATATTAGAAAAAGATCAGGATCAAGAAATAATATAGTATAAGCATGTGATCAATTATATAATTTTATTTAGAACATTTCTCAATGTCAGACTTGCCAGCAATTCAATTGTAACTGGATTATTATTGATCGGGCCTTTTAGATAACATAAAGTGAATCAGTATTAAAATCTTGAAGCAGGTGCTGCAAGTCTAAAATTAAAAGGGAAAAACCTGGAGGCACCTAGCAGGTGGTGGGGAGCAGAGTGAATATTTCCGGCCCATCACACATGGGAAAGCAAGAATGTGTTTGAAGTTTCAGGAAGATGAGGACTTGCTCTGTTTGTGACAGGCTGTGGAGCAAGATTGTCAAGGTGGTTCAATGCTCGCAGAACCCTCTTCTTTACCACACTAGAGTGAAACACAAATGTCTGCAGACACTGGGATTGTAGTAAAAACACACAGAAATGCAGGAGGTACTCATTAACATCAATATCTCCAGTTTCCATTAAATCCCTCCCTTCTTCTTCCCCCATTACCTTTCCCCTAGCGCTCTCTCTCCCCTCTCTCTCTCTCTCTCCTCCCCTCACCCCCCCTCTCTCCTGGATAGACTAGGCTTGTATTCTCTGGAATTTAGAAGATTAAGGGGGAGCTCCTATAGAAACATATAGTTTAGACAGACTAGACACAGGAAGGCAGTTTCCAATGCTGGGGAAAAACCAGAACCCGGGGTCACAGTTGAAGGATAAGGGGGAAGTTTTTTAGGACTGAGATGAGGAAAAATTTCTTCTCACAGAGGGTGGTGGATCTGTGGAATTCTTTGCCACAGGAAGTAGTTGAGGCTGGTTCCTTGTCAATATTTAAGAGTAGATTAGATTTGGCCCTTGTGGCTAAAGGGGATCAAGGGTATGGGGAGAAGGCAGGAACCGGGTACTGATCAGCCATGATCATATTGAATGGCGGTGTTGGCTTGAAGGGCCAAATAGCCTACTCCTGCACCTATTTTCTATGTTTCTCCTTTCCCCCACTCTCTCCCCTCCTATCGCTCTCACTCCTTCTCTCCCTCCCTCCATCCCCTCTCCTCCTTCACCTTTCCTCTTATCATATCCAATTAACACCTTTTGGACTGGACTCTGCCCCCTCCCATTCTCCCCCCCCTGTCTTTATCCAGACACCTACCTGCTTTTTGCCCATACCTTGAAGAAGGGCTCAGGCCTGACACATTGGTAATATATTTTACCTCCCATGTCGGTAACATATCTTTACCTCCTATGGACGTTGTGAGACCAGCTGTGTTCCTTCAGCACTTCTGGGTGCTTTTACCTTAATTACACTGGTCTGTCTGGAGGGGTCAGATTAATGAGGATTTTTTTTGAATATTTTTTTCCATTAATATACATATCAAAATTTTCCATTTTCAAGGTGTATAGATATTAAAAAAATATATATGTGTATGTGTATAGCTTTTTCTAACAAAACAGTGCATCCCTCCCCCATTAGGGAGATCATTTATATATTTTGGAATTGTAGCACTTTAAAAAAAATTATATAATTCAAATATTGTTGCCATATTTCTATAAATACATCATATTTGCTCCAGATTATATGTGATTATTACTGTTCTTCTCTGTCTTCCATCGTGTAGAGAGGAGTCAGATTTCCAAGTAATTGCAATACATTTCTTTGCCATTGCTAAACACATGAAATTTGGAATGTAGTTAGTTTGTTACCTATTTCAATAAAGTTGCCCAAAAGATAAAGTTCCGGGTCATCCGCAAAGGCCACCCCTGCATTTCTTGTTAGTGTTTCAGTAATATCCTGCAAAAAAGTCTCACCTTCGCACATGATCACGTAGCATGTACAAATGTTCCTATATGTATTCCACATCTAAAACGCATCTCTGGTATTTCTGATTTTGATTTCTGTAATTTCTGTGGTGTGAAGTATAATTAGTGTAGAAAATTATATTGTACTAATCCATACCTTGAATTTATACTTGACATCGAGCTATCCAAACACCAATCAGACAGTCTTTCTTATTATTGCAACACTTAAATCTGATTCCTATCTCTCTCTCTCATTCTCTGTAAACCTGGTTTTGCACTTTCATTTTGGAGAGCAAAGTACACCTTAGATATAAATTTAAGTGTGTTCCCCAGCCAAATCGTTCCTTCCATCTCATTAATTTCAGGTGGGGCCACGTTTGGTTCCCATTTTTGTCTTTAGAATGATCTTAGCTGGAGCAAGCAAAAGAATGTACCATTAGCTGCTCCATACTTATTGTTCAAAAAACTTAAGAGATCATTCCATGTAACAATTATCAACATATTCCTTTGTCATGCCATGAATTCAATATCTTGTTACCCAGATTCATAGGCAGTTATACATTTTTACATGATGGTGTCCCCAGTGATATACCCCGATACATTCATTTATTTCTTGCTATATTCTAATCATGTGTATTAATATAGGATTGTCCATTTTTTTGTTATTCACTTATCATTCCACTTATAAACGAAGTCCTTCACTGTCTTCTCTTTTATTGAATTCAGTCCCACTTTTGAATCCACGAAGGGGGACCATTTTCTTCAAAGAAAGATGATAAAAATCTTACTTGTGCTGGTAGATAATTCTTCTTAAAATCCGGGAGTCTCAGTCCTCCCAATTCATAATCCCATGTTAACTTTTCCAGTACATTTCTTGGTACTTTGCAATTCCATAGGAATTGCCTTATACAGTTATGTAATAATTTAAAGACATTTTTAGATAGTACAATATGCAACATTTGAAAGAGATACTGTAGTCTTGGCATTACCTTCATTTTTATACAATTTACCCTTCCTACTAATGTAATCGGCAGATCTTTCCACTTCTGTAGATCTTTTTCTATTTTTTTTCTAATAAAGGGGTATAATTAAGCTTTCATAAATTCTATAAATTATTATCTCTCATTATTCCTAAGTATTTAATTCCAACCTTGTACCATTTAAATCTACTACTCTTTTGGTATTTTTAGTTTTGCAATGGCATTATCTCACTTTTGTCCATATTTCTTTTATATCCCGATATTCTTCCATATTGTTTCTCATATTGTTTGTTTGTCAGCTGGGTCAGACATATATAATAGCACATCATCAGAAAATAATCTGATTTTATGTTCTTCCTGTTCAGTTTTGAAGCCCTTAATATCCAGATCTATTATTGTAATCTTCACCAGGGGTTCAATAACTAGTATAAATAATGTGGAGATAAGGGACATCCCTGTCTACTCGATCTACTCAAGGGAAAAATAGGTGACATTTGATTATTAGTTATAATTTTAGCATGTGGCTTATGGTAGATTTTTAAATCCAATTTATAAATTTCTACCTATATCAAATGTTTCCATCACTTTATATAAGAAAGACCATTCTAGTCGGTTGAATGCCTTTTCTGCATCTATGTTTCGATTGAATCTTGATTTTGCCATATGTATTTTATTAAACAATCTACTTAGTCTTCCTTTAACAAATCCCACCTGATCTGGATGGATTAATTTTGGTAACTCATCCAATCTGTTGGTTATTGCCTTTTCTAGAATTTCATGGTCTGCATTCAGGAGTGATCTTGGTCTTTATGATGAGGATTTCAGTAGGTCCCTACTTTCTCCAGTATAATTATAGCAGTTGAATAAAAAAGTTTCCAGGAGGGTCTAGGTCTCGACCACCTGGTCTAGCATATCCATAAAATCTTTAAGTTGCCTACAGAACTCAGGAGGGAAGCCATCTTCCTCCGGGGACTTATTAACTTGTAAACTACCTAGAGGTTTCTCTATTTATTCCCTTGTAAAAGGTGCATCTAAGTCATCTTTTCCTCTCTCATCTAGTTTAGGAAGTTCAACATTTAAAAAAAAATTCTTCCATCTCATTTTCTCTTTTTAAAATATTTTATTTAATATTCCATACATGCAGTAACTCTCTTTCTCTCTTTGGCTTGGCTTCGCGGATGAAGATTTATGGAAGGGTAAGTCCACATCTGCTGCAGGCTCGTTGGTGACTGACAAGTCTGATACGGGACAGGCAGGCACGGTTGCAGCGGCTGCAGGGGAAAATTGGTTGGTTGGGGTTGGGTGTTAGGTTTTTCCTCCTTTGTCTTTTGTCAGTGAGGTGGGCTCTGCGGTCTTCTTCAAAGGAGGTTGCTGAACTGTGAGGTGCCAAGATGCACGGTTGGAAGCGAGATCAGCCCACTGGCAGTGGTCAATGTGGCAGGCACCAAGAGATTTCTTTAAGTAGTCCTTGTACCTCTTCTTTGGTGCACCTCTGTCTCGGTGGCCAGTGGAGAGCTCGCCATAGAACACGATCTTGGGAAGGCGATGGTCCTCCATTCTGGAGACATGACCCACCCAGCTCAGTTGGGTCTTCAGCAGCATGGATTCGATGCTTGCGGACTCTGCCAGCTCGAGTACTTCGATGTTGGTGATGAAGTCATTCCAATGAATGTTGAGGGTTAGGCAGTAACTACAATTATTATAATACACAGATATCAAAAAGAGGGCAAATTGATTACATACATGATGGTTTTCACCCCACCCCAAAACCCCTCCCTTGCACCCAACCTCCCACACCAAAAAAAGAGAAGATAAAATAACAATATACCGTATATAAAAAGAGAGAATAATAAAGAATCTTGCATCGCAGACAGAGATCATGCAATACAACTCATCAGTCCTAACATAAACATATAGAAGAGGATTCTGCCAGGTGAGAGGGGTAAAAAGGATATCACTACAGATTTAATCCCATTACCTATGTCTACGGGCACAAAATTTGTAAAAACCTAGAATATTCGTTTCTTAGATTATGTAATTTTTTTTCCAAAGGGACACAACTTTGAATTTCAGCATGCCACCTTGGCAATGTTAAAGATACATCTGATTTCCAAGTAATTGCAGTACATTTCCTCACAAATGTTAATGCTAATTTAACAAATTTCAATTTAGGATTTGTACCTTCAATAATTCCTAACAAAAAAAAAGATCAGGATTTAATGGAAAAGCAACTCCTGTAAGCTGTTGTAGAAAATTACTTACAGGCACCCTCACATTTGAACAAGACCATGTTGAATGTATGAAAGATCCAACATCCTTACCAGGTTAAAACACTGATCTGATAAATCTGATTTCAAATTATTCAACCTCTGTGGTGTAAGATATAATTGGTGCAAAAAAATTGAACTAATCTGTACCTTGATAGGATTAGTTATAGAACCTCTACATAAATTTTCCCAAATCTGTTTCCCATTTCTGCTTTGATCTATACAATCCTAATTTAGGAGTTCCTACTTGCAATAATGAATATATCAAAGAAATACATTTTTTTGACATTCCCACTCCTAATAAGAATTTCTACCTCAGTACATTGTTGCCCCTAATTTATCTCTCAAATATGAACTTAATTGAAAATAACGAAAAAGAGTAGTATGTGGTATAGCATATTTGTTCCTCAATTGTTCAAACAACATTAAATGTCCTCTCTCATAGCAACCTTCTACATTAAGAATTCCTTCACAATCCCATATATTTAAGAACTGATGACCTCTTGAAAAGACCAAAGGAGGATTAATCAATGGCATTTTAGGTGATAAAGACATTCCACCAATATCTTGATTAATTTTACTCCAAACGTTGAGTAAATGCTTCAATAGTGGTGTGTCTTTACCAGCAACCAGCAAGTTTCGATTCCCACTTATATATAAATTGCTCTGATTTATTTTCTCCAATTCTATGTTAACCCATGCCGGTTTTACATTTTCAAATAAAGAAGCAAGGAATCTCAACTGTGCTGCTCGATAATAATTCTTGAAATTAGGGAGGTGTAATCCTCCTAATTAATATTTCTACATTGACTTCTCTTTAGAAACTCTTGCTATTTTACCTTTCCACAGAAATTTCCTTCTTTAATTCTTGAAAAAATTTTGGAGGAACTAAAATTGGTAACGTCTGAAAAATATATTGTATCCTTGGAAATACATTCATCCTTATTCAGTTCACCCTTCCCACTAAAGTTACGGGTAAATTTATCCATTTAAAAAAATATTCTTCCGTTTTCATCTCCAACTAATTCTGATTTATAGAGTTTCATATAGTTTTTTTAAATCTAAATGTATAATTCATTTCTTTGTGATTATATGTTATCGTATCAGCTTCTGTTTCTATTGCATTTATCTTTCTGGACAACTCCTTTGCTTTAACCTGCCAGAATAACACTTTATACTAGTTCATAATATTTTTGTTTGGTGTTTAATATCTTTATTTTTCTGTTCCATATGTTTGTACTGTGTTAAATTGTAGCTTTTTGTTCTCTAATATTTTCTGTATTTTTCTTGTGGACCTGATATCTAACATTATTTTTCCAATTTTGTTATATCCTTCTCTCGACCTTCTAAGCATATTCTCTCTTAAGATTTCTAGTATAAGAAATAATTTGCCCCGTCAGATAAGCTGTAAGTGTATACCATGTTAGAAAACTGTTGTTTTCACAAAATATTCCTATCTGTCTCTTTGTAAATTCACAAAAACCCTTCTTCTTTAAAAATCCATCCAGCATACTTTCTTGCTTTTCCATTACTGTAATAAACAGGCAGTGGTCTGATAAATGTCTTGCCAAGTATTCAATTTCTACCGCTCTGTATTGACTCTTTTCCCCTATCACACGGCCTATGGTTCTTGATATGCTTGCCTCCGTGGCAGAATTTCATTCTATATGAGCTGCAATTTCCATTGGGAAGCATACGGTCTACTTTGTAGCTGGGGAGGCATTAAAAAATGTCATTCTTTGTATGTAAATCGTGTACCCTTGAATAGAATGAATAGTCTCTTTCTAAGGGGCTGGGCCATCTCCGTGGATCAATTAAATTTAAATCCGTCATAAATGACAATGTCATTTTTGCAGCTTTCACCCTGGTTATTGTTCTGGCTGATTTGTCCAATATTGGATCTAAACAAAACTTGAAATCTCCATTCACATATTTTGTCTTCACCCTGGAGTTTTTTTTTAAAAAGATATCCTTCATAAAGACTTCATCATCATAATTTGGGGTGTAAATATTCATAAACGTCCATGACTCTACATAAATTTTGCAGAATGCCATTACAAATCTTCCAGCTTGATCGGTTAAAGTCTCTTCTATTACTATTGGTATATTTTTATTAATTAAAATTGCCAAGTCTCTTGCTTTGGATCCAAATGAAGATGATATTATTTGCCCCACCCATCCTTTTGCATGTCCCAATTTGGTATGATTGTTTCTTGTAAAAAGACTATATATGCTTTTAATTTTTTTTAAGGTATCTCAAGACTTGTTTTATTTTCACCTTTCTGTTAATTCCATTAATATTAAGACTAATAAATTTTAATGTTATATCCATATTCTTCTTTAAAACAATATTTTTTAACAGTTAAAATCTCTGACTCTTTAAATAATAAAGTGATTCTTCCCCTTTAAGTAAAACACACAATGTCCCTGCCCTGTATACGTAGAGCCCTGAAAACCTATGAGAAAGCCCACAGAATCTCTTGAGGAAGAAGAAAGCCACCCTTTAACACCATTTTTTTTTTGCAACTCCTTTCCAGGTGCTATTCTTCTCCCTTAGACCAGAGTTTCCACCTTGCTATCACTTTTCCCAGATTTTTTTTCCTTTTTCTGAGCTCTCCGTGAGCACTTCTACACACATAATCAATAAATACAAGATGGTTTTGTAAAAATGAAAAGATACACTTGTGAATCTGCAGAAGTCATCGACCGCATCCGATGTTCTATGTCGGAGAGACTGGGAGATCGCTTCACTGAGCACCTTCCCTCTGTCTGCATCAGTGACAGGGATCTCCCAGTGGCCCACCACTTCAATTCTGCACCCCACTCCCAAGCTGACATGTCTCTCCATGGCCTCATGCTCCACCAGACCAAGGCCACACACAAATTGGAGGAGCAACACCAAATACAGGCACAACACCCTTAATACGGAACCCTTGGATTTTTCCGCATTTCAGAAAGCCAGATTTAAGCCCACCCAAATTGTGCTGCTGTATCTACCCCCGCCCCCTTTCAGTCGCACTGCCGTCTCCCCCCCCCCGCCCGCCCGACTTGCCCTGTCGGTCTCCCTCCCCTCACCCGCACGACTTGTGCTGCTGGTCTCTCGCCCACTTGACTCGCGCTGCCTGTCTCTCTCCCCCCACTTGCCGGTTTTTGGAGCTTTCCAGATTTTAGGTGTCTGGATAAAGGATTGCGTACCTGTATTCTGTCTGGGCCCTCTCCAACTGGATGGCATTAACGTTGACTTCTCCAGTTTATTCCAGACCACTTCCATTCTCCCTCTCTTCCCCATCCCTCTGTCTTTTCCCCCCAGCTCTCCACACTCTTCTCTCTCCATTCACAGAGCCATCCCCCTCCCCTGTTTGGTGGCATGCTCTCCCTCCCTTATCCTCTTGCTTTGGATATTACCTCCTGCCCTGTGTTCCTCCCCCTGCCCCTGCCCCTGCCCCTGCCCCACCCCCATCACTTTGTATGGGCACCTGCTCATAACCTTGATGAATGGCTCAAGCCTGAAACGTTGGCTATATATCTTTATCTTTGCTATATAAAGTACACTGTTGTTACCTGTTGAGTTTCCTCAGTTTTGTGTTTTTGCATCACCCTTGATTTGTTATAGTCTTGGGCTTGAACGCATGGCTTTCTGGTTCAGCGGAAGGAATTGGAAGGGAGCCTTGGTGGATGGAGCTCAGGGTCGGCAAGTCGCCCCCACCACAGATGATGGAGGAGAGTGGTTCTCCCTCAGTTAGGCACTGTTGCAAACAGCAGGCACAGGGCAGATGCCTCCACCCCAGCTTCCAGTAGGCATGTTCCAGCTCCGAGAGGCAAGACACTTCCAGGGGCCCCACTTTGGGAAAGTTTCCTGTGAAGTTCGGAGATGTCCACAATACACCTGAAAAGTAGATCCAGGCTGGTAAGAGGTCTTGGGTGCATATTGTGAAGAATCTATAGAAAGTCCTCATCTGAGTGATGCTGAGTGAACCTCATTGAGAATGATGACCCTTGGGACCTTCAGCTGAGTGACACTCCCTGTCTGAGTCCAAATGGGAATATTGGCAACACCAGTGATTCTCAATCTTTTTCTTTCCACTCACACACCACTATGCCTTCGGTGCTCCATGATTAGTAAGGGATTGTTTAAGGTAGGATGTGAGTTGGGAGGGAAGGTTGAAAATCATTGCTCTAGACCCAATTATTACTGAAATATTTTACTCGAGGAAAATTGCTTTTCCTTTGGGAGTTGTGAAACCACGCACATAACGAGTCCATGAGGGATGATTAAAACAAAAGTTTTCAAACGTTTTCATTTGGGTGCATTTTTGATGGATTTTGGCCTGCTGATCACAAAGATCTCCTTAATATTTTCCTATCACACCAGTTTTTTAACTATATTTTAGTGATTTCCCGACATATTTTTAACATACTTCAAGCAACGTTCCCTTTAATTTTTAGAAGTCAGCGTTTGCCGAAATCTTATGTTGTGCAAACTTTTTTTTTCCTGTGGCAGAAGTCTGGGTGCATCGAATGCTTGTGCAAATGCAAACTTGAAATTGTTTGAAGATAATTTTGGCCCAGCCGATCTCTCATGGCTAATAAAACTGTATTAATATAATCCAGGTATGATCGCGTTCTACGAGGAGTTACGATTTCAGGTCTATACTTTGTTCAGTTTGTCTACAACCTCTGGGTTTGGTGGCTTCCGCTCTTGCTCATCTGCTCTCTCATGTGACCTGCCTAGCGCTCCTGTAACGGGCAATGATGGATTTTGTCGCCTGAACCTTTATACTCTGTCCAAATGCCAAATGACGCTTCAAAAAGTCAAGTTTCCAAATATCATCCCACTTTTTTCCACTAGCAAGTTCTCCAGCATGACAATACAGTTTCCAAATCATACGTAAATATTCCTCACAGCTGAACATTCATGACCTCATGAGCTTTCAGTGTGGCAGTTTCTGCTATTTCGTTCAGCCATTCAACTTTAAACAAACTTACAGTTCCTTTGTCCCTTTGCTTCTTTAGAGCGAATCAATTTTGTTTTCAATAACAATCTCAGTAAGCTATCTACAGAATTTGAAATAGCTCTTTGTAAACTTTACCGTATGAACATTGTCCGCCAAACATGGCTGCAGCCGTACAAACCGGAACAGGAAAGGTGAGGTGACGTAAATTGGTGATGTGCAAACGTGGTATTTGAAAAACCAACTAACTAGTTAACAGAATCAGTTAGCTAAGAGATTACTTTCAATAAATATACTTATTAATTACTCCATTATTTTAGGGAACTAACCTTTTGTGCACACATTCATTTCCTCTGTGTGCTGGTTGCAAAACGTGTGTACACGCGCCCACCTGCGCAGCTGAGAGGGACAGTGACTTCAAGCAGATAAAACCGTAAAGTGCAACGTCATTGAAAATGCAGTTTTTGTATTTGCACTTGGACGTCTTCCCTGCTGATCTTGGGAACACGGTGAAAAGTTTCACCAAGACATTGCGACCATGGAAAAGTGGTATCAGGGCAACTGGAATCCATCAATGCTGGCCGACTATGGCATAGGGATTACTTAAAGTGGGATGTAAGTAGAAAGAAAAAGGTTTGAGAACCACTGGGTTAGTGCAACATTGTAACAGAGTCAGCGAGCGGGACCAGGGTTCGAATCCCGCACTGTCTGTGAGGAGTTTGTACATTCTTCCCGTGTCTGCGAGGGATTGCTCTGGTTTCCTCCCACCGTTCAAAAATATCCTGGGGGCTGTAGGTCAACTGGGTTTTCCCCAGGGGCTCCGGTTTTCTCCCACTGTTCAAAACGTAGTTTATCTGGGTGTAACATCTCCAGAATGGAGGACCATCGCCTTCCCAAGATCGTGTTATATGGCGAGCTCTCCACTGGCCACCGTGACAGAGGTGCACCAAAGAAAAGGTACAAGGACTGCCTAAAGAAATCTCTTGGTGCCTGCCACATTGACCACCGCCAGTGGGCTGATAACGCCTCAAACCGTGCATCTTGGCGCCTCACAGTTTGGCGGGCAGCAACCTCCTTTGAAGAAGACCGCAGAGCCCACCTCACTGACAAAAGGCAAAGGAGGAAAAACCCAACACCCAACCCCAACCAACCAACTTTCCCCTGCAACCGCTGCAATCGTGTCTGCCTGTCCCGCATCGGACTTGTCAGCCACAAACGAGCCTGCAGCTGACGTGGACTTTTTACCCCCTCCATAAATCTTCGTCCGCGAAGCCAAGCCAAAGAATTGGGTGGCACGGGCTCACGGGCCGAAAGGGCTTGTTCCAATGCTGTATGTCTAAATGTTTTTTTAAAAATTAAAGAAAAAATCCTCCGGGGAACTCCCGCTGAACCGTGTGAAGTGTTCCAGGACACCAGTTGTAACCCTAACCAAACGCGTGTGTGTTAACCCTCAGAATTCCAACAAGTGAGAAAAAAAATCAGAATTGTTACCCAAATTCTGGTGCCAGTTCAGAAAAGGGTACACAAGTTAGATACCCAGACCTGTTATGGATTCTGTCCAGGAAGCCTTTCTGTCAATACGAGGATTTTTACAAGGCTTAATCAAACCTCTCTTTGCGGGAAATTCCGCACCAATCTCCAGAGCCAAGGAACAGCCGCCCCCTGCTTCCAAAGGTTCCATTTATGCTTTATTCTTTTATGAATTCTCTAATATGGTTTCCTGTACAACTTGAAAGCACGTTTTCATATCAATTTGGTTCCAAAAAAATCCGGTAATTATAGAGAAGTCAAGATTGTGATGAAATTTCCCTCTCACCCTCCTCCACATCCACCTTTCCATCCACGTTGATTTCTTTCCACCTAATTGTCAGTGTCTACCTGAGGTATCCGTCTCATTATCCCACCCCTCTATTGAAGCAGTTTTCCTGGTGACAGTGAAAAAGCTGATAAAAGCTTCATCGCTGAAGAAAAAAAATAAAGCTTGGAATAAAACATAAAAGCCCCATGTGACCCATCAGCACCTGAGCTTTTCACCCGCACTAAAAGTAGCAGAAAATCCTCTCAGTATCCCATTTATGGGTGAAGGCAGTTCTTTCCATTTGGGGATATAGATCCAGCAAGGCAACAGGCCTTTCCAGCCCGCGAGCCCCGCGCCGCCCAAATTCCCCTTGTGGTGAATCAACCGTTGGACTGTCGATGGCTGCCCGCACTCCTGCACTGCCTGCTGCAGGGGGCGACCCATTGTACCTTTTGGGAGGTAACCTGAGAGACTGGCTCTACCTACTCCCTGCCAATCACCGGCCCCATGCAAAGGCTCGCGCTGGCCCTTGGGATGCAGAACCTTCGGGGCAAGTTTTAAGCTAATTAGATCCTGCAGTGCAGCGTTCGTTGTTTGTGCCAGTTTTGTTCGCATGGCACCCCACCCCCACCCACGTGCGGCTTTTTTGACGGGTGGGAAGAAACCAGAGCACACGGAGAAATTTTACAAAGAAATGTAGACCTACAGCCATTTCGGCCCACAAGCCCGTGCAGCCCAATTTACACCCCACTGACCTACACCCCCCGGTATGTTTTGAACGGTGGGAGGAAACTGGAGGACCTGGGGGAAACCCACACAGACACGAGGAGAGCATGCAAACTCCTTGCAGAGAGCGCTGTAAAGGTATCGCGCTCGCCGCGATGCCAACCTTGCTGCCCTTAAAGCACAGGCAGGTCATGGGGAGAATATCCGCCAAACATGGCTGCAGCCATACAAACCGGAACAGGAAAGGTGAGGTGATGTGCAAACGTGGTATTTGAAAAACCAACTAACTAGTTAACAGAATCAGTTAGCTAAGAGATTACTTTCAATAAACATACTTATTAATGACTCCATATAGACCTTTGAACCCGGGCCGCTGGCACTACCACAGCATCGTGTTCACCAGTTCAGAATCGCGTTCCTGAGATGGGTTCTAGTAATTGGAAACATCGTCCCTGTATCTTGTCTGCTAAGTTGTGATAGAATTGTACAAAGCTTCTTCTCATTCCTCTGCACTTCTGTGAATTGAGGCCAATGACCCAGAACCCTCATGTCCATCACTCTATCTGAGAATATGAAGAGTATGGGTGTGAACGTTGGATCTGAAGGTCACTCAGATGCTGTGCTTTTCCCTCTAAATCATATTCTTCTTGCCTTGCCCAGTGGACGCTAACATTTGCTGTACATCCACAATCTGTGCCACTTGTCGGACACTGCTTTCCCACGGTGGCCCTCTGACGATCTGAACTCCATCTCAGGGCTTCTGGCCAACCGGAAGCTTGGAAACATCATCTGAAAATCGAAAGAACTGAAACGACCCTGGAGGAACCTATTCGGCGGTTAGCCTTTACAACGTCAGCGATTGAGACCAGACCTGAGTTTGAATCCCGCGCTGTCTGCAAGGAGTTTGCACGTTCTCCCCATGTCTGTGTGGGTTTTCTCTGGGGGCTCCGGTTTCCTCTCCACCCTTCGGATTTCTTAATTATAATTTTTTAATTTAATACTTCACCGTGAACCATTTTGATAACAATATATACAAGCATTCATATTTAAAATATACCCAGTGACATTTTCTTCCTCTTTCCCCCACCCTCCCCACTCCTTATAACATAAAGCAAGAATAAAAGGAAGAAGGAAAATAAATAAACAATAAAAGAACACAAAAGGGGGACAAAACCTTCAAAAATATACTGTGGTGTAGAATAATGGAATTGAGCAGCACAGACTTGAAGGGCTGAATTGGCCTGTTACGATGTTATATGCCTAAATTAAAAGAAAGTGCTGTTACAGTGTCAACTACCTGGATTTGAATCCGGTGAGGTTTGTAAGGAGTTTGCACATTCTTCCCAGGTCTGGGTGGGTTTCCCCAGGTAATACCAGTTTGCTCCTACCCTCCAAAACATAAGGGGTTGTGTTAATTAGGTGGCACGGGCTTAAACAGCCAGACTCAGTTTCTACTGTGTTGTAAGTGAAGATGTAGAAACATGTGATAAAAATGATTTCTGGGTTGGAAAATATGCTTTATGAGGCACGGTTAGCGGAGCTGGGGCTTTTCTCCTTAGGAAGGATGAGAGGTGGAGGTCTGCGAGATTGTGAGGGGCATGGATGAGGTAGTCAGCCAGCACTTTTTTTCCCAGGCGGGAGTAGCGAACACCAGAGGATGTTTGTACAGACATCAGGGGCAAGTTTTTTTTTACACAGAGAGTTCTGGGTGCCTGAAAGGCATTGCCAGGGGTGGTGGTGGAGGGTGGCACAACAGGGGCATTTACCATTTCACCCCGCCAAACAAAGCGGTCAAGTTAGCAGGTCTGTCGTGGGAGATCTGGCAGTGTCGGGGGGTGGGGGGGGGAGGGTTAATATCAGAGATGTGCCGAATTAACTCGTTAATCAGTCTGTGGTGGTGTGATTACCAGGTACCTTTAGTGACCTTCGTGCCTGCGTACATGTGTCAGTCTGGTAGTGTTATAAGTAATCATGAGATGATTTAAAGCACAGGTACCCGATGACAGCTCCACCGTCTGCCCTGTGAAATATAACTGGGCCAGTGGGGCTGTCACAGGGCGGACGGCTGGGGTGTCACAGGGCGGCCAGCTGGGCTGTCAGCACGTACCTGTGCTTTAAATCATCTCAAGATTACATATAATACCTGATACCATGTAATGCTATGTAAATAGTTGCTGTACTCTTATTGTTTAGGGAATAATGACAAGCTGGTCTGTGGTTTGTCTTAAGTTTGAACAGTCCACTGTTGCCCACTGCGGTAGGTTTTCCCCATGGTCTTTTATACTTTGAGCCCGTACGTGCTTCATTCCCGCTTCCATTCCACTGCCCTGTGAGTCACTCACGACGTCACCGCTGGAGGTTCCCCCACCCCTCCCCCCCCCACTTAGATCCAGTTGAACCAGGTAAATTCAGTGTGAATGCCATACCGGGTCTGCACGCCTGGTAAGTTTACCCACATCCTACGAGGGTTAAACATAGGAACATAGGAAGTAGGAACAGGAGAAGGACAAAAATGGCCCATCGAGCCTGCTCCGCCATTCAATACGATCATGGTTGATCTAATTTATGACCTAACTCCACCTACCTGCCTTCTCCCCATATCCCCTAATTCCTCTATCATGTAAAATGATAGTGTGAAAGGGGCTGACAGGCACATGGATGAAATAAAGATGGTTATGAAGTAGGGAAGGTTTATTCTTTGGTAGGTATATGTGGTTAGCACAACATCGTGGGCCAAAGGGCCTGTACCGTACTGCTCTCCAATGGCAGCATTCTCTGTCGATGTTCTCGATGGTGGGTCCGCACTGTACTGCAATGTTTTAGCATTTATATCTTATTGCCAATTGCTCACTTTTGCAGGATTGCACTTTCTGTCACCGCAAGGTTTGTTATCAAAAACAAACCAAGTCTTGTGGAACATCACGTCCCAATCCGAAAATTCGTCACCATGCTTCGCTTCCTTGCTTGCTTTCGTCCAAATCCACACCATTAAATGCTTCGCTGGGAGTTTATGTCTACTGCAATATGGAGCCCCAGTACCACTATTCCTGAAAATTTATGGAGACCCTGCAGTCTTTCATTCCAACACGTCCACTAACTCAATTTGACAACTTTTGATTTTCTGAGGACATATTATTTCAACCTGTCATACTGTGCAATTCTATTCATACTTCACTGACCATCATGTGTTAGAAAGACAGCAAAAGTCCTGGAGGCTTTGCAGGAAGGATTATGGACTTCTGAACGGCCAAGGTGAAGATTTGATTACAATATTAAGCCCAGCATCCAAGCAGAATAAAATCCATACTTTCAGTGCAGTGAAGAAAATGACTGCAATTCAGAAACCGTGTTCAAATCCCATCACAGCGCCGAGCTCAGGAAACCTGAAAGCACCACTGAGAAAGATAAGTAGAGACCCAGTGGTTGAAGGGAACGTGGGAGCTGATGCTCCACCTGATTCATTGCTGATGGTAGTGGTGGGAGGGTGAAACGGACAGAGTTCAGATTTATCGTTAGGGTACATCCATGATGTCGCATAAAATCCTGAGATTCATTTTCCTGCGAGCCAGGCAGAATTACCACTTACTGGAGGTGCAAAAAAAAAACAAACTGTGCTCCACGTGCACATGTGAACAGATAATGAAATGCAAACAAACTGACTGTGCCATACAGAGAGGAAAAAAGTTAGAGTCCTTAAATGAGTCCCTGATTGAGTTGGTCGTTGAGGAGTCTGATGGTGGAGGGGGAGCAGCTGTTCCTCAACCTGGTGGGTGCGAGTCTTGTGGCGCTGACACCTCTTTCCTGACGGCAGCAGCGAGAACGGAGCGTGTGCTGGGTGGTGCGGGTCCTTGACGATCGCTGCTGCCCTCCGACAACAGCGCCCCCTGTAGATGTTCTCGATGGTGGGGACGGTTTGGCCTGTGATGTCCTGGGCTGTGTCCACGGCCTTTTGAAGGGCTTACTGCTCAGGGGCATTGGTGCCCCTATACCAGACCCTGATGCAGCCGGTCAGCACACTGTCCACCATAGATCTGTAGAAAATTTCCAGGATTTCCAATATCATTCCGAACCAATACAAAACTCAAGAGGAAGTAGAGGTGCTGCCATGGTTTGTTTATGATGCCATTAGTGTGTTGGGTCCAGGAAAGATCCTCTGAGACAGCAACTCCCAAGAACCTGAAGAAGCTGCCAGCTGAAGTGGTGAATGTGGGCTGGATTTCTGCATCGAAGAAAAGTTTATAGAGGTACATGGACGGGAGAGGCATGGTGCAGATAAATGGGACTCGGCAGAAAAATAGTTTGATATGGTCTAGATGGGCCGAAGGGATTGTTTCTGTGCTGAAGTCTTCTATGGTTTTATCAGATCGTTTGTCTTTCTTCACTCAAAGTAGCCAATAAAGGCATCTGTGATGTCCATTCCGAGCTTGAGAAACCCCAAGAATTGTTACAGCCACTCAACCATCTTACTCTTGAATAAAAGGGGACAGTGTGATGGCCCCCCCCGCCGCAGCGAGTAAGCCGGCACTCTGGGCGGTGAGCACAACGTAAAGCCAGTAGACCGCGCGGTGGCACGGGCCCCAGCAAGTGAACGGCTAAAGCAGCTTACAGGGCCAGCGACCCTAAAATGGTGCTGGCCCCGCTGTACAGTCTGGGGTAGCGCGCGGGGAAGGAGGGTGTTTTGTCGCGCAAGGGTGTACCAGCGTGCGGGAAAACCTGCCTTTGTCATGCAGAATGTGACGTCAGTAATCGGGGCAAAGGGCGGGAATGAGAACGATATAAAAGTTGGGCTTGAGGCCTGATAAAGCAGAGCTTAACCTGACCACGGTGGTAAGTGTCGTTCTTTCGTGCAGTGTGCGGCTACAACAGAGATACTCATTTAGAGACTTGTTTAAGTTCGTTATTTATTCCATTTATATATGGACAGTTGCTGACTGTTTCTGGTAGAGTAGTCACTAAGCCTGACAGATACAAGAATCTCGGGGTTGTATGTGATGTCATGTATACTTCCAACCAATCTTCCCTCATTCATCTATGCACAGTTCCTGAAAACCAAGCAACATTCTAGTAAATCTCCTCTGCACTTTTGTAGTTAGGTGACCAGAACTGCACACATTACTCCAAATTTGGCCTCACCAATGTCTCATGCAACTTTACCAACTCCTATGCTCAATATTTTGATTTATGAAAGCCAATGTGCCAGAAGATCTCTTTACCTGTCTCACCACTTTCAGGGGACCCCTTTCTATCTCCGTAAACCCCTCTTGTCCCCTATACCCCTCCAGATCTCTGTAACCCCATCCCTCCATATCCCTCCATGACTCCCTATTTCCGCTGGCTGTGCCTGCTCCACCCAAGCCCTGAACCCGGACCTCCCTCCCCCTGAGGTCGACTCTTCCTATGAGACCCAACGTTTCGCCTGAGCTTTCCGTTCCTTGGCCTTTCATGGCCCAGTGACCTCTGGTGTCTGATAAAGCCCAGTGCCTTGACAGGAGATAATCAAGCCTATTGTTGCTGTCATCTACGTTGTGTACAGTTTTATTTTTGCACTATTGGTAATTCTTCCTTGCCCGCAGGAAAAAGAATCTCAGGGTTGTATGTGATGTCATGTATGTACTCTGACAATAAATCTAAATTTAAATCTGAGACTGCCAGAAGACAGTAGGAATCCTGATGAACGCTCCCAGGAGAAGGTTCTCACTGGTGTGATCAGATGGAGTAACTCTCCTTCACTTCGATGAGGGTTGACCATGATGATAGAGTCAGGCCAATGGAGGGGAGTAATATCTAATTAAATGTCTACAAGATGGGATTGTGAG
This sequence comes from Narcine bancroftii, assembly GCF_036971445.1. Taxonomy (NCBI): domain Eukaryota; kingdom Metazoa; phylum Chordata; class Chondrichthyes; order Torpediniformes; family Narcinidae; genus Narcine; species Narcine bancroftii. Next base: position 80,002,637 of record NC_091481.1, read on the forward strand.
GGGAAATGGTAGAACGTTCACAGCGCAGCTCAGAGAGGGATAGGATAAAGAATTCTGAGTGTAAAGCCCTCCATCAGGTAGTGGACACAGCCCAGGGCATCACAGGGAAAACACTCCCCACCACATCTGCAGGGAACGCTGCCGTCAGAGAGCAGCAGCGATCATCAAGGACCCACACCACTCAGCATACGCTCTGTTCTCGCTGCTGCCATCAGGAAAGAGGCATAGGTGCCGCAAGTCTCGCACCCACCAGGTTAAGGAACAGCTGCTCCCCCTCCACCATTGGACTCCTCATCGGCAAACCCAATCAGGGACTCATTTCAGGACTCTTCCTTGTGCGCTTCGTTGATTTTCTTTTTTTATTCTCTCTGTGTTGCACAGCCAGTTTGTCTACAAATGTTATCGGTTTACAGTTACTTATTTGTTTACATGTATACACCGTGTACAGCTTTTTTTTTTGCATTACTAATAAATAGTAATTCTGCCTGGCCTGCAGGAAAAAGAATCTCAGAGTTGAATGTGATGTCATGTATGTCCTCTGACAATAAATCTGAAATCTGAACCCCATCCTCACTGCAGATATGACATGGAATTAAATAGAGAATAACGTCACTAAATTAGAACCTTAAGGAGACTTGCACTTCCAAAGCACACCAAGAATAGAAATACATTTCCCCTCTAATTGTATTAAGTCCTAATGAGTGGCGGTGTTTAGGATCTGCTGCATGCGCGGCGCTGAGTAACTGCATTGACTTTTGATTGGAGACAATCAACATCTGAGAAGTATGGATCTGAAGGAATTGAGTCATGGTGGGTTTTCTTGAAACAAGGAAATACAGAACTTAAAATGTAAACAAAAGATTTACCAACAGAGACGGCGCTCCTTCGTCTCAGCATTGACGTGAGCAGATCAATCATTCAATGTCGACCAAATGCAATGGGGCATTTCTTTTTAATACGTACAAAGGTTTGATCATATACAGCAAAAGCCCCTGTTATTCGGAATTCAAGCAATCGGCAAAATAAAACCAAGGGAATCTAAATAGATTAAATAATTAGAATGATTAAAAAAGCATAAAAATTAAAATAAAAGCTTAAAATTGGAAAAGTAAATGTTCTCTGAAATAACACATAAACCTTTGGTGAAGATGAGAATAAATATTCAGCCTTGGCCATGTTTTGCTCGTAGCAGCTGTTTGAATCCTTTCACGGAACCAAAATCAATTCGAACCTTTCCTCTTATCATATCCAATTAGCACCTTTTGTTTGTTGGTCTGGACTCCCCTCCCCCTCCCATTCTTCCACCTTTCTCTCTCTGCCTGCTTTTGGCTTATACCTTGAGGACATGCTCAAAGGCCCGAAATGTCCGTAATATATCTTTACTTCCTATGGGCACTGTGAGACCGGCTGAGTTCCTCCAGCATTTTAATGCAATCCTGCAGATTTTCGTGTTTCGCTTTTCTCACTATATTGTCCATTTTATCAGCAAATCCATCAATGTGTAATTTAATTGGTGGTAAGTGCATCAGTAATGGTGAACGGTGATGCATCCAGGAGCTGTGAGCATTGGTAGAAAATGGACAAAAAATAGAGAAATGGGCTATTTTGTAGATGATGAGCATTTGAAAGGTGCTGGTATTCAGTGGGAGATATTAATAAAGAGATTCAGCAAGACATTCGAATGCAAAGGCTCATTGGATTTTTCTGCAACAGAATTTGACCACAGATAATGCAGTAATCCAGGGCCTTGGTGAGACTCCATCTGGAATATTATTACTGGGCTGGTCTTCCCATCGTTGGATGGAACAAAGCAGCAAATCTTGAATTGATGATTTCCTAAGATGGTCCTTTGTATGAGGAGAGAGAGAGAGAGAGAGAGAGAGAGAGAGAGAGAGAGAGAGAGAGTCAGTACTTTCATGTGTTGAGAAGAGCAAGAGGTAACCTCTTTGAACTGCGCATTTTATCGGAGTTGGTGTAGGGTTGTTGCCCCTGTGGCTGGAGAGTCAACTAGTAGAACCAAAGGTTATAGCTGACTCCCACCCCATGGGGTCGGGGGGTGGTGGGGAGGTGTGGGTGCCAGCTCTCTGATCTAAATTTCAATGATCTCTCTTCACCCCAAGGCCAAGGCATCTTTGGAACATTGCACGAGAGGCTGTAGAGGCTCGTTGACTAAAGTGAGCTCGGCAGAAGTTGATGGAGGTTTAAGGGATATGGGGATAGTGGTGTTGAAGTTTGATAATGAAGGTGTGCGTGAAAGATTGGCCCACTGTTTCTTTTTCTGCTATTCTTTCGCTTGGAAAGGAGAAACTTTTGCATTATTGAGGCCCTTTATTTTCCAAATGTTTATTGAAATGACAACATGATAAAAACTACACAAATATACATTGAACTACATCTAACATACATCATAAACCATTTGTGATAAGTGGTAAATCAATACCGCCCCTCGGTTACATACATTTTTTCTGGTTCAGATTAAAATCCGGTTCTCACTACGGACAAGACACTCGATCCCCTGGGGGAATCAAAAGTGGACACAGCCCAGGTCATTACAGGAAAAACCCTCCCCACTATTAAGAACTTTGGCTTGGCTTCGCGGACGAAGATTTATGGAGGGGGTAAAAAGTCCACGTCAGCTGCAGGCTCGTTTGTGGCTGACCAGTCCGATGCGGGACAGGCAGACACGATTGCAGCGGTTGCAAGGGAAAATTGGTTGGTTGGGGTTGGGTGTTGGGTTTTTCCTCCTTTGCCTTTTGTCAGTGAGGTGGGCTCTGCGGTCTTCTTCAAAGGAGGCTGCTGCCCGCCAAACTGTGAGGCGCCAAGATGCACGGTTTGAGGCGTTATCAGCCTACTGGCGGTGGTCAATGTGGCAGGCACCAAGAGATTTCTTTAGGCAGTCCTTGCACCTTTTCTTTGGTGCACCTCTGTCACGGTGGCCAGTGGAGAGCTCGCCATATAATACGATCTTGGGAAGGCGATGGTCCTCCATTCTGGAGACGTGACCCATCCAGCGCAGCTGGATCTTCAGCAGCGTGGACTCGATGCTGTCGACCTCTGCCATCTCGAGTACCTCGACGTTAGGGGTGTGAGCGCTCCAATGGATGTTGAGGATGGAGCGGAGACAACGCTGGTGGAAGCGTTCTAGGAGCCGTAGGTGGTGCCGGTAGAGGACCCATGATTCGGAGCCGAACAGGAGTGTGGGTATGACAACGGCTCTGTATACGCTTATCTTTGTGAGGTTTTTCAGTTGGTTGTTTTTCCAGACTCTTTTGTGTAGTCTTCCAAAGGCGCTATTTGCCTTGGCGAGTCTGTTGTCTATCTCATTGTCGATCCTTGCATCTGATGAAATGGTGCAGCCGAGATAGGTAAACTGGTTGACCGTTTTGAGTTTTGTGTGCCCGATGGAGATGTGGGGGGGCTGGTAGTCATGGTGGGGAGCTGGCTGATGGAGGACCTCCATCAGCCAACTATTAAGAACATTTACAGGGAAAGCTGCTATCGGAGAGCAGCAGCGATCATCAAAGACCCTCACCACCCAGCATGTGATCTGTTCTCGCTGCTGCATTAGGAAAGAGGTGTTGGTGCCACAAGACTCGCTCCATCAGGTTCAGGAACAGCTGCTCCCCCTCCACCATCAGACTCCTCAACAACAAACTCAAATCAGAGATTCATTTAAGGTCTCTTAATTGTGCACTATATTGATTTTCTTTGCTCGCTTTGCATTGCACAGTCAGTTTGTTTACATTCGTTATCTGTTTACAGTTATTAATTTGTTTACATGTTTATGCTGTGTACATTTTATTTTTTGCGCTACCAATTTGTGGTAATTCTGCCGCGCCTGCAGGAGAAAGGAATCTCAGGGTTGTGTCTGACAAAATAAATCGGGAATCTGAATCTGACCCACTATCCCTGGAACTCGGGCATCGTCGCCTCAGACACCGCGTGCTCCTGCTCCAACACCGCACAGGCCCAGGTGTAACCCCGAAACGAGGGGAAGGCAGTCAGCTCACCCCACACCCTCAACTGCCCCCCACCTCGACCCGTGAAAAGTCAGCTCACCCAGGACCATCGATAACCCTACAAGGAGATCGTCTGACTACAATTTAGGCTCTTTTTTTTTGGTTGCATTTTTTCGGCAGTGAAACAACACCATCCCTTTAATTCCCAAAATTACAATTACTGCATTAGTTTACAATTCAGATTATTCACACGAAACATAAGTTAGAAATCTCAGTTAATACTGTCAAACCCTTGTGGGGTGGGGGGTGGTGGGCAACCATTCCTGGAGACCCTCCAAATCACTGAGCGCTCCTTCTCCAGAGATACACTGCCTCACAGGTGTCCTCAGAAGAGGGGCAGGCAGTCAGTCCGAGCTAAACCTTTGATTACCCTCTACCTGGATCCATGGATGCTCATCTAGGCCAGGCCCAGCAACAACCCCACAATTGAGGCCCATTTGTGCGCTGCGCCATAAAGAAGGACTAATTTTCTCCTAAACAGAGCAACCTGAACCAAAGTCCTTCCTTTAATTTATGGGCAATTGCCATGCCAGTTTAGTGATTTCTAATTTATTCTGCGGTGATAGGCAATCAATTATTAGTTGAATGAAGCGTTTTTACATGAAACAAGCATTTGAATTTCTAATGCAGCATCAGTAGGCATTTAAATTAATTTGAACATTTTCTAAAAAATAAATCCTAGTTTGATGAATACCCCTAGTGCATTGATTCTCAATCTTTCTTTTTAACCACTCACATACCACCTTAACTAATCCCTTACAACCCACAGAGCACCAGTGACGTCCCATGCCATAGGCACTCCGTGGTTAGTAAGGGATTACATGAGTGGAAAAAGAAGGTTGAGAACCACTGCCCTTCTGCTTCTGCTCCTCCCATAGACTGCTATGGTGTGCCATGGGCCTCAGTTTACCCACTCCTCCAAAGGGGCCGGTGGGGGGGGGGGCCCTCTGTCGGTCGTGGTTGACCATGGGTTCTGCGGCTCTGGTAGTCACCGGAAGCTGGAGCGGCCTCTCTCGGGCACAAGCCAGGGCAGAGTCGATACGGAGATCGGTCTGTTGCCCATGCAGTGGGGACCCCCCCCACGCTAATGACAGTTCCAAAGGAACGACGAGGGTCGATACAGTTGGGTGCCACAGTTGCTGAGCTGGTGCTGGGTACAGCTGTCAGCCGCCTTCAACTCCGGATTTTTCCCTGGGGGTTTACTCCCCAAGCCTTTCCTGTGAGCGGGTACAGCCACAAGGCAGCGGAGGTTCGAAATCGGTGTTTTCCCTCTGTGGTAATATGCTCAGTTTATAAGTGGCTGGCCCGCCCACTGATGACTCGATCCCCTTGTAACCCCTCCCCCTGTGACTTGCCCATATAGGTCGACCTTCCTACCCCCTTCCACTCATTCAAGCACATGGAGTTGAAATAAAATGCGTATGAAAGCCTATCGTTCCACACTCAAGCCTTTGGAGTCATCACCTCTCCAAATGAGTTACCATCTGTGGTTAGCGGCCTCCTTCGGTGGGTGCAAGGCTCCGGTTTTCCCCTTCTCCTGTCAATGAGAGCAACTCCCCCGGGCATAAGGACTATGCCACACGTGAAGGCCGGGAGTTGGACTTAGTTGTCAGAGGCCCGTTCAAGAGCATTTGCCTAGCGGTGGGAGCTCGTCCATCCCCACCACCACCCTTCAGCTCTGACAACCTTCAGAGCCAGGGCAGAAGGAATTGGCCATGCTATTTACTCCCACGCCTCTAATATCTGGCCCCAGTGAAGCAGATATTTCCAGAGTTATGAACAGTATCAATCACAGCTGTTGCAGGATGACAGCAACAAGCCTGTAATCTGGATCTCACTGGAAGAAATATCATCTGGCATTAGATTTTCAACATTAATATCAGAGTGATTCCAACAGATAATACCTCGACGAAGGACTCAAACCTGAAACTTTGGTTATGTACCTTTATCTTTGCTACGTAAAGGACACTGTTGAGTTTCTCCAGCGTGGGGGTTTCTACTTCAATCCCGGTGTCCGCAGACTTCTGTGCTTTACTGCCAGACTCTGGGACATCTCTTCAAGGGCTACCTACCCCGAAGAAGTTCACCTCCTCTCTCCGAAGGGAGTACTGGGGCATTTGTTCTCTCATCTGCAATCCCTGCTGCTCCGCAGCTCTGCTCACCCACGGCCTGTTGCCTTCCTCTCAACTGATCTCTTGATGAAAGGCCTCATGCCCCAAAATGATGCTTATGTTTGTTTATCTTTGCTGCTTGAAGTTTGGACCTGCTGAGTTTCTCCAGCATCGTGGTTTCATTTTGACCTCAGTTGTCTGCAGACTTCCGTGTTTTAATCTAGATAATGCAGGGAATTGTGACCTTGATGAATGTGCCAGTAGTGAAAGGGATATTGAGCTTGTGATGAGAGCACTTCTTGTTCAGAGTACCGACTAGTTTTTATCACTGAAACATGGTTGGAAGAGACTAAGGCCTGGAAATGCTTAGCACGTAGTTCAATATTAAACTCTGTGGAATACCACTGGCAAATGGCAGCCAGTGATGCCTGTATTCCAATTCCCTGTCAATCAGCCAGTGCCCTACCCATGCTAAATGTTTCCTGTTATACGATTAGTTCTGGCTGTCAGTCCATCTTATCCACGCTGAACAAAATGTCCTACCTGCCACATCTGGCTCACATCCCTCCCAGCCTTTTAAACCATAAGCCATTGGATCAGAAATAGGCTGTTCAACCCCTATCGAGCCCGCCCATCCATCCATTTTCCCACTCACCTCCACTGCCCCGGCCTTCTACCCATAACCCTTGATGTTCAGTGAGCAAATCTGATTTATTAAAGGCTGCCTGACTGGTCTTATACTCCCAGAACCGTGCTGGGGGCCCCGACGTCACCGGGGCCTCACGTGGGTCGCCAAGCGCGGGCTTTTGAGCCCGGTGCCGAGGTTGGGAGGAAACCCCCGACGGCGCCATTTTGGCCAGCTGCCCTGCTGCGTGTGTGACAAGCGGGGCCGGTTCGCCTGCCTAATGGCGTACCGCCACAATATAACATATACTTTTCATTGCCAAGAGTTACCATAAGCATTGCTTTATAATTACTTCTCAATAATAAGTAAAAGAGAAACAAAAGAGAATCCCTTCAGAGACACTAAGTGTCCATGGATTCGCCTCCAATGCTCCCGCGATTTCTACAGCCTCATAGACTCCTGCTGGCAATCCCTTGGCATCCTCCAGTGCCAGATTAACCTAGTAGCAAAAATAGCATATGCCACAGGCCCCCGCATCATTGCGCATGCACCAGCCGGCACTTTGTGCGCTGCCGCCACACTTGTCCGCTATCGCGCGTGCATGCGAGAAGAAGCATGGCCCCCGCGCACGCAGCTAAGTGCCCTGTTCTGCCGCAGGCCCCGCACTAGCTTAATCTGGCCCTGCAAAGTTCTAATACGCTCCGGAAGTCTTAAGCACCTGGAGCCCTTCAGGATCCATTCTTCGCACTCTCGAACGCTTGGTCTTCTTGAGCCAGTCCTCCAGCAGCCCACGCCCTGGGCGAGTCCTGTGACTGCAGGTTGCCAGTAGCCCGTAGCCTGTGTAGGTCCTTCAGTCACTGGTCCACTCCCGTGGTCACCGTTCTGTAGGGTTGTCTACTCTCAGTCGGCGGTGGGGGGGTGGTGTGTGTGGTGGTGGGGAGGGGTGTTCTTCCTGTTTCTGGTGCCCTGCGCCGGTCCACTGCTCTTCATAATCTGCAGTTCCCCCCTTGTAGTTCCCAGAGGCACTCACTGGGGAAGAATGCAGTCTGTCTAGGCAGTAGATCACCACCAGTCAGTGGCAATTAGGGATGCAATAAATGCTGGCCTTTCCAGTGATGCCCAGATCCTAATAAGAAAATAAATTAAAAGTTGGCAGCTTATTAGGAATATTTTGTCTGCAGTTCCTCTGTGAAGTTGGTGTGGTGTGACCTTGCTATGTTAAAAGACTATGTGAGAGCATGAAGAACTATCATCTGAGCTCTCAGCGCAGATGCACAAAGTGCTTTTGTTCACCTCATCACTGCTAATAGCATACAAATTAATTTTTTAAAGATTGTGAGCTGTGGCTAAACCTTCTGCACAGGCTGGTTTTTTAAATTATTTACCGACCCAGTGGGTAAACAATAACCTTGACCATGAACATGGGGAGAGGTTGGACAAACTTGGGTTATTTTTCTCTGGCATGTTGGTGTTCGAGGGGTGACCAGACAGAACCTTTTCTTTCCACTCACATACCGCTTTGAGTATTCCCTATGCCATCGGTGCTCTATGATTAGTAAGGGATCGTTTAAGGTGGGATGTGAGTGGAAAGAAAAAGGTTGATGTTTTAATCGTACCTCATGGACTCGTTATGTGCATGGTTTCAGAACTCCAAAAGGAAATGGGTCAATGACAATTTTTCTCAAGCAAATTATTTCAGTAACAATTGGGTCTAGAGCAGTGAATCTCAACCTTCCATTCCCACTTAAGTAGAGGATCCATGATTCGGAGCCGAACAGGAGCGTGGCTATGACAACGGCTCTGTACACGCTGATCTTTGTGTGTTTCTTCAGGTGGTTGTTTTCCCAGACTCTTTTGTGTAGTCTTCCAAAGGTGCTATTTGCCTTGGCGAGGCTGTTGTCTATATCTTTGTTGATCCTTGCATCAGTTGAAATGGTGCAGCCGAGGTCGGTAAACTGGTTGACCGTTTTGAGTTCAGTGTGCCCGATGGAGATATTGGGGGGCTGGTGGACATGGTGGGGAGCTGCCTGATGGAGGATCTCAGTTTTCTTCAGGCTGACTTCCAGGCCAAACATTTTGGCAGTTTCCGCAAAACAGGACGTCATGCGCTGGAGAGCTGGCACTGAATGGGCAACTAAAGTGGCATCGTCTGCAAAGAGTAGTTCATGGACAAGTTGCTCTTGTGTCTTGGTGTGAGCTTGCAGGCGCCTCTGATTGAAGAGACTGCCATCCATGCGGTACCGGATGTAAAGTTGAGGTCTTTATTGGCTTGTTTTAGCATCATGCTGAGGAAGATAGTAAAGAGGGTTGGTGCGAGGACGCAGCCTTGCTTCACGCCGTTGTCAATGGAGAAGGATTCGGAGAGCTCATTGCTGTATCTGACCCGACCTTGTTGGTTTTCGTGCAGTTGGATAACCATGTTGAGGAACTTGGGGGGGAATCCGAGGTGCTCTAGTATTTGCCAAAGCCCTTTCCTGCTCATGGTGTCAAAGGCTTTGGTGAGGTCAACAAAGGTGATGTAGAGTCCTTTGTTTAGTTCTCTGCACTTTTCTTGGAGCTGTCTGAGGGCAAAGACCATGTCAGTAGTTCCTCTGTTTGCGCGAAAGCCACACTGTGATTCTGGGAGGACATTTTCGGCGACACTAGGTATTAGTCTATTAAGGAGAATCCTAGCGAAGATTTTGCCTGCAATGGAGAATAATCCGTTACTAATCACAGAGCACTGATGACATAGGGATTACTTAAAGTGGGATGTGAGTGGAAAGGAAAAGGTTGAGAACCACTGGGATAGAAGTTTATGAAGTTAAGAGAAGTGCAGGTTGGGTGGCCAGTCCAAACTTATTTTTCTCCCCGGGTAAAAATAACTCCTGCTGAAGGTGGGGAGGTGGGAGTTCAATGGAGATGAGGTGGGCAAGTGTATACACAGAGAATGGTGAGGGCCTGGAACAGGCAGCCAGGCAGTAGTAAGCACACAAAAGGCTGGAGAAACTCAGCTGGTCAAACTCCTTTGCATAGCAAAGGTGAAACAATACCTAACTGACGTTTCGAGCTTGAGCCCTTCATCAAAGTATGGAAGAATGTCAGCAGGCATCCGAACAAAAAGGATGAGGGAGGAGGGAAGGAGTGGGGGTGGGGTGGGCAAAGACAGGAGATGATAGGTGGAGGAGGGGACAGCAGCGATCGGGGGAGAACTAGAAAAACTGGAAAGGGGAGGGGAAAGAAAAGGCGAGCAGGTTTAGCAGAAAGCAGAGAAGTGGACATGCAGGCCGTCTGGCTGGAGGTAGCCCCAATCAGAAAGGAAGGTGTTGCTCCTCCAATCAGTGGGTGGTCAGGGTGGGATGGTACATGAGGCCATGGACAGATGTGTGAGCGCAGGAGTGTGACTCAAAATCGAAATGGCCTGGCTACTGGGAGGTCTCTGTTGTAGCTGAAGGAGTGAAGGGGCTCCAGCGGAGAAAGCCGAGGTGATCGGTAGTGGAGGGATCAGGTGTGAGGGTGGTGTTTAAGAGGCTCCTATTTCGACCGACAAACGTAGGGGGTGGCACAAGCAGGAGTGTTTTAGTTTAATTTTGGGCATTGTGTTGGGTGAAAAGTGGGGTAAAGGCCCTGATCCTGTGCTGTTCTGCTCGAGCTAGCACTTGCATCATTGGACCTCCTGATCGTGGGAGTACCTGAACCCCAATCCCCTGACAGAAAGCATCCAGGGAAAGTCCAATAATCAAGAGCTTCTCATTGACTCAGTGAATTGTCCGACCTGCTTCACGGGGCGTGATAATGGATGTATTCCCATTATTAACCCCAACCCACCCCTCCCAACCTCACCAGTCTGCTACTGAGGGGTGATCACTCCCATTGGATGGTGACCTCCTGAGTGGCATTGGATACACCTGCCTCTGAGCAGTGGGATATGCCGGCATGTGATTCCTTTCAATGTAGAGCAGTCATTGCCAGAACTCAACGTGGTGGAGATGAGGCCTGTGTCCAGTTGTGGGGAAGTCCACGTCATCTGGAGTGTGGCCCCAATGCAGTTACCACGTTCTCTTACACAAGTATCTGCACACACACACACACACACACACACACACACACACACACACACACACACACACACACACACACAGAGGCACTCAAATGTGCATACATACACACACTCTCACACATGTACATAAACACACACACATGCACACACACAGTCACATACGTACACACACATGCACAAACATGTACAAACACACACACACTCTTCAGTAATCACGCTAAATTCTTTACAAATTAGTGTTGTCAACTGACTTAAAGAAAATTAATTATGATTAAAATATAATTACAAATTAATTGCAGTTTTAATTGCGTTGTGCTTTCCCCTGAATTCGACAATCGACTGAGTGGAACATGCTTTGCCTGTAATTTGAGAAACCCGGAGAAAATCTCTGCCTTTGCAATGATACAGTGAAGTAATTGTGAGAATGTCAGGGTCAGGGGTCAGGGGCTCTGGAGCCCTGAGATGAAGGGGGAGCGGGAGGAGATAAGGAGGAAAAACAGCATCATCGTTGCAGGAGCAGGGGAAAAGTGGATGGAAAATCTGAGTGGGGAGGCAAGAAATATTTCTTGTAAGGATCCATGTAAGACCTGAAGAGTGAGATTCAACCAGCTCTGATTAAGCTGGAGTGGCAGGTCTGAATAGAGCGGCAATGAAAACCATGTATGACCTTTTCAGCTCTGCTCCGATATCTTGGCACCTGGTTGTACGCAGATAATCACGTTAATCCCTCCAAAACATGTTTGACATTGCTTTTAACAGAGTTAGACGATGAGTTAAAAAGGTCAGCGTGGAGATTCTCGAGTCCCTTCACGATGCTTTTCGCGGCCTGGCTCGGCCCAGTTGGGCAGAGCTGGGAGGGCTGATCCATAGCTTGTTCTGAAGTGCGCTCAGCGAATCCCCAGCCCATACTAGGTGGATTGCATTGGGGAGCGGGTGTGCGAGTGGTGGTACCGTCTCCCATCTCCTTCACGCCACCTTCTTGCATGGTTGTGTGAGATGAAAGGAGTGAATTGAATGGAGTCAGGGTCAGAAACAAGATTTATCATGCCACAAAATTTGTTCTGTGACAGTACCATAGAGCAAACATTAATATAAACCTCCTTACTAAATAAATAAGAGAAAGGAATAAGTGAGGCAGTGTCTTGGATTCATGGCAGTGGAAAAGAAGCCGTCCTTGTGCCCCCTGAGGGCTCGTCTTCATGCTCCTGCACTCTTTTCCCGAAGGTAGCCGAGTGAAGAGGGCATGGCCTGGGTGGTGGAGGTCTTTGAGGATAGAGGCTGCTTTCTAAAGACGTAGATGTCTTCAATGGAGTGAAGTCTGGCGCCCGTGATGTCGCAGGCCGAGTTAACAACCCTCCGGAGTTTTTTTCTTGTTCTGAGTGTTGGCGCCTCTGCACCAAACAGTGATGCAACCAACCAGAATGTTCTCCACAGTACAGCTGTAGAAGCTTTCGAGAGTCTTTGGTGATGAACCAAATCTCCTCCAACTCCTCCTAGACTATAGCCACTGCTGAGACTTCTTCATGATGGCATCGACATGGAGGCTCTAGGACAGATCCTGACACCCAGGAATTTGAAGTTCTTGACCCTCCCCACTGGGGATCCCTCAATGAGGACTGGGTCATGTTCCCTTGACTTCTTCCTGAAGTCCACAATCATCTCCTTGATCAACACCTGCTGGGTCCCTCCGGCATTTCTCCGTGTGTTTTTACTACAATTGCAGCATCTACAGACTTTCGTGTTTCACTCATGCTTGTTCTGTTGGGGAGGGGATGGGGAAGGTTCCTCCGGGCTGTTGGCAGAGGTTACACTTTCTCACCATTGTGGGTGCACTGCGTGAGAGCGTTGGGGTAAACAAAATTGAAGACGGCGGGTATTTGGACGTTGGTGCTCATTCTATGTAGTTCAGATTGTTTTAGACAGAATCATGGACCTCATCATTTCACAGCCGACTCCAACCTGTGAGGTCATTTCATTCCACAATAGTGTTACCTGATTAAAAATGAAAATTATTCATAATAACATTTAAAATTCTGGCAATAAATGCCCCACTTCTTGTATGAAGAGGGTGTTGGGCGCTACACAGAGACAAAGACTGAGGGGAACGATAGGCTTTATTATACACGAGACTGCTGGCCCGGGTCCAAGCTAGGGAAATGAGGGGAGGGAGAGGAGACTCGACCTTTATGGCCTGGGTCACAGGAGAGGAGTCCGGGGAGGAGTCTAGGAGAGGATGTCATCAGGAGGGCAGGCCAGCCTGTGCCTGTATGTATTACATACAACCATATCATTACAGAGGGGTGGAAAGAGAAAGGTGGAAAAATAGATAGAGAGGAGGGAGAGAAAGAAAGATGGAAAGAGAAAGAAGGATATCATTTGCATCTTTAGTACATCCCAAACTCTGTCCTATCAATCAGTTAGTGTTCAGGTACTCCCACTATCAGGAGGTCACTGTTGTTAATTAAATTTAAACTTCTAGACAAGCAGTGCAGTAACAGGCCCTTCTGGCCCATGAGCCCGTGCTGCTCAATTACCCCAATAAAACTGCCAACCCCATATGTTCTGAAGGGTGGGAGGAAACTGGAGTACCCGGAGGAAACCCACGCAGACACGGGGTTTACAAACTTCTCACAGACAGCGTCGGATTCAGACCCGGGACGCTGGCACTGTAACTGCATTGTGGTAACTGTGCTGCCCTGCGGGAAATGCTCTCGATTCTCTTCCATTCTAGTAAAACCCATTTTTATCAAACACTGAGGCCAAATAACGGTTAGGAAAATTGAAAACATAGATTTGATATTTTCAATTTGCAAGCAGGATAATTTAACCAGTGGTTCTCAACCTTTTTCTTTCCACTCGCATCCCACTTTAAGTATTCCCTAGGCCGTCGGTGCTCTGTGATTAGTAAAGGATTGCTCAAGGTGGGATGTGAGTGGGAAGGGAAGGTCGAGAATCACTGGCCTAGACCCAATTGTTACTGAAATGTTTTGCTTGAGAAAAATTGTCATTGGCCCATTTCCTTTGGAGTTCTGAAACCGTGCACAGAACGAGTCAATGAGGGACGATTAAAACAGTGGCTTTCAAACTTTTTCTTTCCACCCACATCCCACCTTAACATAGAAACATAGAAACATAGAAGATAGGAGCAGGAGTAGGTCATTCAACCCTTCGAGCCTGCTCGCCATTCAACGAGATCATGGCTGATCTTAAAGTTCAGTACCCCGTCCCCGCCTTCTCTCCGTAACCTTTAATACCCTTATACTGAAGAAATAGATCTAATTCCCTCTTAAATATATTTAATGAACCTGCCTCTACTGCCCTCTGTGGCAATGAAATCCACAGATTCACCACCCTCTGGGTCAAGAAATTCCTCCTCATCTCGGTCCTAAATGGTTTGCCTATTCTCCTCAAACCATGGCCCCGGGTTCTGGATTTTCCCATCCTTGGAAACATCCCATCTGCATCCATTCTGTCCAGTCCTGCCAGAATTTTATAGGTCTCTATGAGATCCCCTCTCAATCTTCTAAACTCCAGCGAGTACAATCCCAATTTGCGCAATCTCTCCTCCTAAGTCATTCCTGCCATTCCAGGTATCAGCCTGGTGAATCGCTTCTGCACTCCCTCCATTGCAAGAACATCCTTCCTTAGATAAGGTGACCAAAACTGCACACAATACTCCAGGTGGGGTCTCACCAAGGCCCTGTACAGCTGCAGTAAGGTATCCTTGTTCCTATACTCAAACCCTCTTGATATGAAGGCCAACATACCATTTACCTTTTTAACCGCCTGTTGTACCTGCATGCTCGCCTTCAGAGACTGATGTACAAGTACCCCTAGGTCTCTCTGCACTTCCCCATCTCTTAATCTATTGCCATTCAAATAGTAATCTGCCCTCCGGTTTGTATTACCAAAGTGGATAACCTCACATTTATTCACATTGTAGTGCATTTGCCATGTATCTGCCCAGTCCCTCAATTTATCCAAATCACACTGGAGCTTCCTGACCCCCTCTTCCGTGCACACAACCCCTCCTAGCTTAGTGTCATCTGCAAATTTGGAGATATTACATCCAATCCCCTCATCTAGATCATTAATGTAAATTGTGAACAGCTGGGGTCCCAGTACAGATCCCTGTGGCACCCCACTGGTCACCGCCTGCCACTCAGAAAATGAGCCGTTTATCCCAACTCTCTGTCTTCTACCTGCCAGCCAGTTCTCAATCCACATCAATACTTTGCCCCCAATCCCATGAGCCTTGATTTTGGAAGCCAGTCGTTTATGTGGGACCTTATCTAAGGCCTTTTGGAAGTCCAGGTACACCACATCCACTGGCTCTCCCCCATCTATTTTATCTGTCACCATCTCAAAGAATTCCAATAGATTTGTCAAGCACGATTTAGCTTTTGTAAATCCATGTTGACTCCGTCCGATCCCTTCTCTGCTAGTCATATGCTCCGCTATTACATCCTTAATAATGGATTCCATCATTTTGCCCACTACTGATGTAAGGCTCACTGGCCTATAATTTCCCGCTTTTTCTCTACCCCCCTTTTTAAATAGTGGGGTAACATTAGCTACCCTCCAATCCATGGGTACTGATCCTGAGTCTATCGAGTTCTGGAAAATAATTCTTAAAGCATCTGCTATCTGAATGGCCACTTCCTTGAGTACCCTAGGATGTAGATTATCAGGCCCTTGGGATTTATCTGCCTTCAATCCCATCAATTTCCCCAAGACCATGTCCTTAGAGATACTGATTTCTTTCAGTTCCTCCCTTGCATTAGTCTCTATGTTTCCCAACATCCTTGGGAGGTTATTTGTATCCTCTCTTGTAAAAACAGAACTAAAATAAGAATTTAATTGGTCTGCCATTTCCTTATTCCCCATTATATATTCTCCTGATTCCGACTGCAAGGGACCTACTCTGGATTTCACCAGTCTTTTCCTCTTGACATATTTATAAAAGCTTTTGAACGGCATTTTGGGAACCGGCTCACCCCTGATCGGCTTAAGCGATCCCTTACTCATCACAGAGCACCAATGGCGTAGGGATTACTTAAAGTGGGATGTGAGTGGAAAGAGAAAGGTTGCAAACCACTGAACTAAGTTTTCATTCTCCCTTCTGCATCTCCCCTTTTTATCCAACTCAATACCGTGAATTTGTAGATGGTCTTGTTGCTGTACCAAGACGAACATTCATAGCTGTGAAGTGAGGGGGCTAAGAACACAGCCCTGTGGTGCTCCAGAACTCTGAAACCAGTTCATTGAGGAGACAGTCCCTCCACATGAAAAAGTAAATGAGAGAGAGTGAAGGAGAATTATGTTGATGCATTTAAAGGTTTTGAATATTGAGTAGTCCATCACTGGAATGCAATGAATCAAGGTAATTCGTTAATGTCCTGAGGCAATACACAGTGACTGGGTGTGATGGAACATGATTAAGGTTTTATTTGCTTAATACATAAAAGCGCTGGAGAAACTCAGCAAGGCATGTCGCGCTCTTCAGGGCAAAGATGCATGACCGACGTTTCGGGCTGAACCCTTCGTCAAGGCCTGAGTAAAAAGCAGGGAGGTGGCTGAAGCAAAATGTAGAGGGAGGGCCCCACAGGCAAGAGGTCGTAGGTGGATACGGGTGGGAGGGCAGCAGGGAAAGGGAGACATTAATTCACCTCTGACTTGGAAAGGGGAAAGGGAGGGTTTGCTGAATGGAGAGGGAAGGGATGGGAGAAGGAGGAAAGAAGCCGGGAAGGTTTAATTTTAATTAACTTTTTAAATTCAGACACGGTAACAGGCCATTTCAGCCCATGGGTCCATGCCCTGGTACATTTTTGAAGGGTAGGAGGAAACCGGAGGTCCCCCCCAGGAAAACCCACACAGGCACGGGGAGAACGTACCAACTCCTCACAGACAGCACAGGATTGGAACCCCCCCTGGTCCCGACCGCTGTCAAGGCCTTGCGCCAACTGCTGCGCCAAACCGGTCCTGTTTTCAGGGAGGAAAGGAAGACTCTCATTTCTGTAGCCCTCGCAGGGCCCGCGGAGTTTCACGGCCACTGCTGTGTCGGAAAGACAGCAGCCGATCAGGGACGAGCCGGTTCCCAAAATGCCGATCAGGATATCTGATGAAATGATGGCGTTGGGGGTCGGATAATCTGAGTTCAATGAATCTTAACTTTTTTTTTAACATCCGCAAACGAACCATCAGGGACTTAATTATTCTCGGCTCCAAGAACAAGAACACCGGCCCTTCTGGCACTGTGGCACTACTTCCGTATTGCCTGGGGAGTAAAGCTCCCTGTGTTGTTCACGTGGCCGAGAGGATTAAATGAGGTGGGCCTGCCGACCAACGGCTCACTGGCATGTGTGGGGGATGGAGAAGGGAATCCTGATGGGGTATTACTAGTGCAAGGTCAGTGGGTCGACTTTGACGCCCTGAAGTATTTACATCAACCTCCGATGCAATATAAGTGAACACAGGAATACATTTCCCGAGTGATTTCATTGGCGATCCTGCGAGCCGAGGAAGTTAATTCCAGTAATCATTAACCCAGAGAGAGATTCAGTGATTGGAAGTGCCTGATGGAACGAGTTATTTCGGTGCTGTCAGGGTCTGGGGTGAATTAATTTCTCCAGTCGCTGTTAGCGTTCACGATTTGCCTTCATTGCTCCGGTGTACTCATGCATAACGCTGAGCACAGATCGCTGGCTGCCTCATGTTTGCTGCGATTGGTTTAAATCTAAATTTAGACGTAGAGCACAGTAACAGGGCCTTCCAGCCCATGATTACCCCCAATTGACCAACGATCCTGGTAGGCTTTTGAACGGTGAGGAAAGTGGAACATCCGGAGGAAATCCAGAAGAATGCACGAACTCGAAGCCCGGTGACCGGCACTGTAAGAGCGCTGCACCAACCAGGCCACCCCTCTCACGGTTCATTCTTGTTCCCTACTCGGAAACATCTGCTACTGAACATCCCCCCCCCCCCCACCACCCCCCCACCACTGCTAGCTTACTTTGAAGTATTTTCCTCTGAAGCTGGACTTCAGTTCACCGCAATGTTGGTGAATCTCAGCAGCGCACTTTATATAACAAAGACCAAGGCTGCAACAAATCCATCAGCTCCACGCCATTGGGATGAGTTGGTTGATTTGTGAAGAATCGTGGGCTTCTTGGAGCGCCACATCAAGTCCGCGTTAAATAAATACAAGCACAGGTGTCTTCGCTCTGTGGATCAACAGATCGAAGGCCATCACCCTCGACCATGAGGGATTGCCAGGAGAATGATGATGTTATAGTTCATAATAAAGTCTACTAGCTCAACCTTGTTCACACAATGCCAGACCACAGCTTCGCATTTTGAAATAACACTGCAGCTTTTAATTACGTTCAGCTGAAGGCTTCGATTCTTCTAATTAAACAAGAGGAACAGTTAGCCAGAACTGCCACATAATCCTAAATGCACAAGCTCTGTTTAATGACATTTTCTGCTTGTTACAATGTGTTCTAAAACAGCTGGCAGTAGTCAAAATGGGTCCCCATGTTATGCTCATTGCCATCTTGGTGCAGATGGTGGGCTTCAGGAAGGAAACTACCTTCACAATGCAACCTCGGGGAATTCTCAACAAAATGGGTGGTTCCAAACTGCTTTCAACCTGGCGATTCTTGTCCAGGCATTGAGGGGAGAGCCAACTGTGGGAACGTACTGATCATTGTTTAATACTTGGGTGGACTGTCTGCCAGTGTCGAGCACACGTGCTGGCAAATGAGATTCTATTTCAGGGATCATGTTGAAAACTGATCTCCAGTGACTGAGAGAACTGGATTCAAGATGACTGCCTGGGATGTTTTACCGATAAAAAGCAATGGACATAATCTAAATTAAAAGCCAGAATCTCAAGCAGGGACAGAATTTGAGAAGCAGCAGTGGTGTGAAATTAGACAGCTCACCTCAAGGGGCTGATGTTCAGGTTACACCCTCATCCAGAGACGGCTCCCACACTGAACAGTCACTGAGTGGTTATTCAGACACCGAATGCTCACTGATACACCAAACAGTCACTGATACACAGAACGGTCACTGTTATACAGAACGGTCACTGAAACACTGACGGACACTTATACACTGAACGGTCACTGTTATATTGAACAGTCACTGATCCACCGGCATCAGACCGGGACCTGGGTCGAATTCCACACAGCACCGGCCAGCATCATGTCAACCTTCTACAAGAGCTCTATTGAGTGTGAACTGGCCGGCTGAATCACAGCGGGGTGCTGCTGCTACAGGGAATTGGACTAGAGCTCAATCCACAGGACCATAAAAGTGGGAGAGCGGATCACTGGGGTTTACCATCCCCCTCCCCCACCCCACCCCATCGAAGAGATCTACTGGGATCGTTGCCTGAAGAGGATACACCAAACAGTCACCGATACACTGAATGGTCACAAAATCATTAAGGAGCCCTTCCACCCTGCATACAGCATCTTTCAGCTGTTCCTGTTGGGGAAGAGTATCAGAGCCGGCACCACCAGGCTGAGGAACGGATTCTTCCCACGGGCAGTGAGAACGATGAATGACCAAAGGAACTGCTCACATTCACCCTCCGAGACTCTACTATTTATTAAACAATATTTATTTTTACATGTGAATACTTGTACTGCATCTGTATTGTTTGTCTGTATGTGTGTTATGTCTGGTTGTGTGTCTGTGTGTTTTGCACCGAGGACCGGAGAACGCTGTTTTGTCGAGTTGTACTTGTACAATCAGAGGACAATAAACTTGAACTTGATCTTCTGGGGAGTGAGATACAGAACACACTCATGCATTGGGGCATGAAGTTGTGGGCAAGGCCCCTCCTCGTTCTCTGGGAGGTCTTCACTTCCTACACTGGAGCAGGAATACTGGAGATAATGGCAGGACTCACTGCGTGGATGACAGAAGGTGGTCGTTGCCCCAGTAGATGTCAACCCCGAGTCTTTTTAAAATCGCAAAACTGGTGTGGATGCCATTGTTCTCGAAAGAACGGTAACTTAGCGGTTAGCACAACGCTATTACAGTTCCAGTGGCCCAGGTTGGAATCCGACACTGCCTGTGAGAAGTTCGTACGTTCTTCCTGTGTCCACGTGGGCTTCCATCCACCTGTCAAAACATAGAGGGCTTATGGATTAATTGGGTGTAATTGGGTGGCACAGGCTCGTTGGCTGGAAGGGCCCGTTACCATGACGCATGACTAAATTTAAATTTTGAATCAAATAAAACACCGTTCATTCCCGATCACATTCTATTAATGTTAAACAGCCTTGGGTGGGAACATGGGACTTGTACAGAATAAGAACGGTGGCCGATCAGGTACTCCCATTTCATTCTCTGACTGCCAACAATCTATGATCAAGGACTCTCGATATGGGAAGGCTGAAACAGCCTTCCTCTCTGTATAGCCTGTGGGATAGTCAGGAACGCGCAATGGGAACATCACTCTGAATCGGACCTGTACTGCCCCCTTTTCCGGTAGGATGGTGTCAGGATCTTTGTATCTTACCTGTGAACCAGTCTGATGAAGCAGTATAGAGGGAATTTGGCTGTGTTCGACTCACTTGAGGCATCAATAGATTCTGGCATGGCCGTGGAAGACTGCAGAGTCGTGAAGGAGGGAGGCAGCAGAAAAGAAGTTATAGGCCAGTTAGCCCAGTGGCAGATTAACTACCACACAACCCCCCCCCCCCACCAGGCTGAGCTTTAGTAAGACCCCCACCCTGACCTTGCCCCCCTTCACTGAAGAGAATAAAGTGATGTTGTTACGTTAAATAATTTCTATTAGGGCTCTCCAAAGTGGTTGATATTGACCCCTGGGGGGTTGATGGGACTATGCAAGGGGTCAAAAAATGCCAGGGAGCCAACAAATGCCGGAGGGTCCAGATTTCAGATTATTGTCAGGGTACATACATGACATCACATGCAACCCTGAGATTCATTTTTCCTGCGGGTGCGGTAGAATCACCACTAATTGGTAGTGCAAAAAATAAACTGGACACTGCGTAAAACATATAAACAAACAAGAACTGTAGACAGATAACAAATGTAAACAAACTGACTGTGCAATACAGGAAGAACAAAAAGAAAATCAATAAAGTGCACAAGTAAGAGTCCTTAAATGAGCCCCTGATCGAGTTTGTCGTCGAGGAGTCTGATGGTGGAGGGGGAGCAGCTGTTCCTGAACCTGGTGGAGTGATTCTTGAGGCACCGAGACCTCTTTCCTGATGGCAGCAGTGAGCGTGTGCTGGGTGGTGTGGGTCTTTCATGATTGCTGCTGCCCTCTGACAGCAGCGTTCCCTGTAGACGCTTTCAATACTGGGGAGGGCTTTGCCTGTAATGTCCTGGGCTGTGTCCACTACCTTTTGGAGGACTTTACGCATGGATTTTGGTGTTCCTATACCAGACAGTGATGCAGCCGGTCAGCTCAAATTCCACCACACCTCTGTAGAAATGTGCCAGGGTTTCTGTTGTCATACCAAACCTCTGCAAACTCCTGATAAACTAGAGGCGCTGATCTGCTTTCTTCACGATACCATCAGTGTGTTGAGTCCATGAAAGGTCATCTGAGATATTGACTCCCAAGGACCTAAATGCTCTCACTCTCTCCTCTTCTGATCCCCAATGATGATTGGATTGTAGACCTCGGGATTTCCCTTCCTGAATTCAACAATCAGCTCCTTAGTTTTGTTGACATCGAGTGCAAGGTTGTTGTTCGTGCACCATTCAGCCAAATTTTCAATCTCCCTCCTGTTCGCTGACTCATCCCCTTCCTTTATACAACCCTCTACTGTGGTATCGTTGGCAAATGTCAACCAAGCCGCACAGTTGGAGGTGTAAAGTGAGTCGAGCGGGGGCTAAGAATGCAGTCCTGTCATGCTCGGGTGCTGATGGAGATGGTGGAGGAGAAGTTCTTACCAATCTTTACTCATTGTTGTTTGGAGGTGAGGAAAGTCATGATTGAACTTTTGGGGTTGAAATAATTGTAGAGCCCGATGTTCCCGCTCCTGCCGGGAGCCTGAGGTCCCCACTCCTGCCAGGAGCCAAACGGCCCTGCTCTTGACGGGACCCCAAGGTCCTTGCTCCTACCATGAGCTCAACATCTCAGGTTCTGCCGGGAGTCCAAGGTCCCCACTCCTGCTGGGAGCCCTCCCATCCCCTAGGCTTAAGGTTGATTCTGCCACTGGGTTAGCCTGACGTCAGTGATTGGGAGGATGTTGGAGTCAATTGTCAAGGATGATGTTACGGAGTACTTGGAGGCACATGACAGGATAGGCCAAAGCTGGCATGGTTTCCTGCAAGGAACATCTTGCTTGACAAAACCAACTAGAATTCTGTGAGGAAGTGACAAGCTGGCTGGATAAGGGAGATGCAGTGAAGGTTGTGTATTTGGCTTTTCAGAAGGCATTCGACAAGGTTCCGCACAAGGCTACATAACCTATTGTATAACAGGAAACTTACTACCGTGGGTAACCGTTAGATGATTGGCAGGAAGTTGGTATACAAGGATCATATTGTGATTGGCTGCCAGTTGCTAGGGGGCGTACCACAAGAGTTGGTGTCAGGGCTGCTTCTTTTTTATTGTACATGAATGTCTTGGATCACCTTAAGTATTCCCTATGCCATAGGTGCTCTGTGATTAGTAAGGGATTGTTTAAGGTGGGATGTGAGTGGGAATAAAAAGTTTGAAAACCACTGCTTTAATCGTCCCTCATGGACTCGTTATGTGCACGGTTTCAGATCTCCAAAGGAAATGGGCCAAAGACAATTTTTCTCAAGCAAAATATTCCAGTCACAATTGGGTCCAGAGCAGTGATTGTCAACCTTCCCCTTCCACTCCCATCCCACCAAACCAATCCCTTACTAATTGCAGAGCATTTACGGCATAGGGATTACATCAGGCGGAATGTGAGTTTAGGGGACAGCTTGAAAATCACTGATTTAGATTATGGAATGAATGGCTTTGTGGCCATTTGCAAATGACACCAAGGTAGGAGGAGCAGGAAGGGCAAAGGAAACACGGAGAACAGGGAGAGGTAGAAGTAAGACAGTGGGCAGAGAGGTGGCAAATTAAATACAAATGTCAGAAAGTGTAAGGACATGCACTTTGGAAGAAAACAATAAACAGGCAGGCTGTTTTATAAATGGGGAGAAAATTGAAAATACCCAGATGCAAAGGGTCCTGGGAGTCTTCATGCTGGATAAACTTGCATGAAGGTAAACTTGCATGTTGAGACAGGGGTGATAAAGGCAAGGTTGGCATTCATTTTGAGAGGAAGAGAATATCAGAGCAGGGATGTGATGTTGAGGAGTCATAAGGCCCGGGTCCCACCTCACAGAGTACTGTGAGCAGGTTTTGTGGGAGAGGGTTCAAAGGAGGTTCACAAGGATGATTCCAGGATTGAAAGGGTTAACGTGTGGGGATCTCTTGGCCTGTATTCGATGGAATTTAGAAGAGGGGGGAATTTCATTGAAACATTTTGAATGTTGAAAGGCGTGGGCAGAATAGATGCAGAAAGGTTGTTTCCCGTGGTGGGAGAGTCCATGACAAGGGGGCACAACTTTAGGATTGAAGGGCGTCCGCTTAGAACAGAGATGCGGAGGAATTTCTTCAGCCAAAGGGTGGTAAATCTGTGGAGTTTGTTGCCACAGGTGGATGTGGAGGCCGGGTCATTGGGTGTATTTAAGGCAGAGGTTGACAGGTTCTTGATTAGATAGGACATTAAAGGTTATGGGGAGAAGGCCAGGCAGTGGGGCTGAGTGGGAAAATGATTAAATGGCCTATTTCTGCTCCTATATCACATGGTCTTATGCTCGGGATGGGTGTAACAGGATGGGGTAGAGGGAGCTAGTCTGTACCCTGCACCTAAAACATTGATGAACAACATGGTTTGTGATCATTGATCTGCAATGTTTCTTGAAGATATATTTCACTCTAACTTTCTGAGCATTCGGTGAGTTCTTGCTTTTCTGTCCCAAACTTCCCTTGCCCTGGCTTGAGGCTGAAACTCCACTTTAAAGGCCGCTCAAAATCCAATTACAGCTCTGTCTGCCAAGCTGATTCCAATTTTGCCAAGACAGGTCTTTGCTTGTACTACTTAAACTGGCCCTTCTCCACTGGGATTATTTTAACCTGCTGTGTCCTACTTCCTTCCACTTGACTGTTTTAAAACCCGTGATGTGGTGATTTCTGTTCTCAGATGTTTCTCCACTGATACCTTCCTCCATTTGGTCTGGTTTAGGAATCCTGTTGAGCAAAGATTTCCTCCTCAATGGGTCAGAAGTCTTCTAATAAAGAAGGTGCTCCTGAACACACTCAGAAACTTTTACCTTGGACTATATTTACATGGCTAAAGCCTCCATTAATGTGCACCATTGCACCATTACTTTAGATCTATGCAATTTTCCCACCTCTCCGTGTCTTTCCCATGAGTTCAGGTCCTGGAGACCAATCCCAGTGAAGTCCTCACTCCTGATCTAAATTCTATCCTAAGGGGTTCAGTCCTTGACCATCCAGGATATCCTACAGCATTGCAATATCCTACTCAATCAACACTGACCCCTCTCCCCTAACCCGCCCCCACCCCACCCCCCTTACATTAACGATCTGTGTCGTGAATATAAGTTTACTGATGACACTAAATTGGGCGGAAAAACAAATTGTGCAGAGTATTTGGAGAGCTATAGATAGGCTAAGTGAGTGGGCAAGGGTCAGGCAGATGGAGTACGATGCTGGTAAATGTCCAGTTATCCACTTTGGAAGGGAAAATGGAAGATCAGAATATTATTTAAGTGGTGATTGCAGCGTGCCGCCGTGCAGAAGGCTTGTGCATGAATCTCAAAAGGTTGGTTTGCAGGTGCAAGAAGGCAAATGGGACATTGGCCTTCATTGCCAGAAGGATTCAATTTAGGAGCAGGTAGGTTTTGTGCAACTGTCCAAGGTACTGGCGAGGCTGCATCTGGAGTAATATGTGCAGCTCTGGTCTCCTGATTTGAGGAAGGGTGGTGGTGCAGAGGAGGATCACCTGGTTGATTCCAGGGATGAGGGGGTTGGCCTATGAGGAGAGATTGAGTCATCTGGAACTGTCCTCGCTAGGAATCTTATGAAAGGCATAGCTAAGATAGAACTAGGTAAATTATTTCCATTAATGGGGGAGACCAGAACTAGGGGACATACCTTGAGATTCAGAGTAGATTTTGGACGGAGATGAGGACGAACTGCTTTTCCCATCGGGTGGTGAATCTATTGAATTTGCTGCCCATTGAAGCTGTGGAGGTGACCTCAGTAAGTATATTTAAGACAAGGTTGGATAGATTTTTAGAGAGTAAGGGAATTAAGGGAGATGGGGAAAGGGTTGGGAAAGGGGATGAGGCCACCATCAGATCAGCCATGATCTCATTGACTGGCGGCACAGGGCTCGACGGGCCAGATGGCCGACTCCCGCTCTGGTTTCTTATGTTCTTATGTTCCCTTCCCTTGACACCTTGTCTCCAGGAATATTCGAACACATTCCTACCCCTTTTACCCAGGCTCTGCTGTTGCCACAACCATCAGCTGTGCATCGTGAAACAGAGCTCAGTGAAACAAGAAAGCCCGCAGGCGCTGTGATTGCAGCTAATAGGCAAAAGTGCTGGAGAAACTCAGCAGGTCACACAGCGTCCAGAGGAGGCAAAGATATATAACGTACATTTAAAGGTCCCCTGAGCTCGTCGCCCTGCCCCTTCTTCCCTTCTCCTCCCACTAAAAAAATTCAGGGACCTGACTGTTTTTGGCTCTTCCCTTGAGGAGGGGCTCAGGCCCGAAATATTGCTGAAATATCTTTGCCTCTTCCAGATGCTGTGCGACCTGTTGAGTTACTGACGATGTAGTTCGGGGCTTGGTGACTTTCAGCGCATCTGATAACATTAGCCACCTTTACCTTGTGGTGCTAACCCTATGTATATAGATGTGTGTATGTGCTGTAGAGGCTGGCCCATGTCCACCCCCCCCCCACCCGAACCTGTAACTCCTCCTTCCCAGATATCCCCAGAAAGGCTGTTTCGCCCAAACCCCTCCCTCAGTACCTGCCTTGGAACAGTGCTAGTTAAATGCAAGCTGTGTTGACACTTTAAGGTGATTAAAGCCTACTAATCATGATTCTCATCCTGATTGGCAGTACATACGCCTTTTTTGCCATTTTGGCAGTAAATCAATAATGTCCCTTTATTATTCTGTGTCCAAAAGTTACAAGTCTGCATTTAAAATTCAGACTATTCACCAAAGTTACAAATTGAAACACGATTATCTCTGTCAGTACCATCAATCTTTCCTGGAGACCCTCCAAACTGCCCGCAAGCACTGAGTGCTCCTCCTCCAGTGATCTGTGGGCACAGGGGTGTCCTCAGAAGAGGGGCGGGCAGTCAGCCAAAGCTGAACCCTCAACTGCCCGCTGCCATGGATGGCCATTTTGGCCAGGCCCAGTACCAGGCCGACGAGGGCAAACGGGTGCCCAAAGACCAGGAGTGGGGGAGGGGCGGGCTGAAATGCAGCTGCATCTTGAGAAGCGACCTGACTCCAGGCTCCCGAGGCAAGTCCATTCCTGCTGCAGCAGGACATCACACGTGACTGAGGGGACTTTCCAAGGCCCACTGATGGAGTAGATTTGGCTGACCTCTGTGCACGAATCCTGTTTCCCCACATTGCTGAGATCCCAGTTTGCGCATGACCCTAAACACTGCCACCTCTCATCGCCCATTCGAGGTCTAGATCTTTTTTTTGTAAATGGCACTAAAGGTCTGGATAGATGCATCTTACAAGTAAAAACAGGCAGAAATGCTGGAGGAACTCAGCTGGTCTGAAAGCGTCTATAGGAGGGAAAGATATGTGACTGACACTTCAGGCCTGAGGCCTTCTTCAAGGTATAAACAAAAAGCAGGCAGGAGTCTGAATTAAAGACCTGGGAGAGAAAGGGTGGGGGGGGGGGGGAATTGGAGGGGGAGGAATCCAGACTAACAGGCAAAAAGTGCTAATTGGATATGAGGAAAGGTGAGAATTTAGATTTTTAAAGTGTAAATTTACAGGCCCTTTAGGTGTATTAACCCATGCCACCCAATTAACCTCTAACACCCCCCATTACATTTTGAATGTTGGGAAGAAACCGGAGGAAACTCGCGCAGACGTGGGGAAGAATATACAATCCCCGGTCACTGGCGCTGTAACTGCGCTACCCCTTTTTTTTGGTTCTGTGAAAAGAGACCCATGGATCAGGGAAGCAAGAGAACGAGAGAGAGATAGAGAAAGACAGAACTAGAGGAAAGAAGACACGGGAAGAAGATGGGGGTGGGTTTACTACAATCACAACGTCTGCAGACTTTTGCGTTTCACTGCATGTATCTTGGAATTTATATTCCAGGATCAAATATTTCTTTCATCTGATCTCGGCAGAGGGAAAATGCCACTTACTTTCCATGGTAGATTCTTTGATTTGTTGTGTTTTACAAAATTACTTTGTTACATATTCACATGCAAATCCTCATTGTCAGAAGAATTTTGGTTTAACAGTGTTTGTAAAGACAACATCAGATGTCTATTCAGCTTGTAAAGCATCATGGTTTTATTTCCACCGTCTCAAGGCCGTCCTTCTGTGTGAGATTCCATTCAAACAGCTCCATCCGCCACAGGAGAATAGGATCCCAAAATGTAGCTCGGTCCTGTTTCCATAGCAACAAGAAAAGCCGGCAAAGGAATTGGAAGCATTCGAAATGTCACTTATAAATAACGTTCCATTCTTCACACAGAATTCAAAGCAAAAAGACTCACCTTTTCTGTCAATTTGAAAAGTTTTCTGTCATTTTTGCAATCAGACAGAGCTGCAAGTACACGGTGTTGATGTCGCACCGTTATGGTGACCCAGGTTCCATCCTGGCCTCAGTGGTGACACTAGGGTTGGTGTGGTAACTCATGGTGTCACCTACCTCCCCCCTCCATCACCCCATTGACCTCCTCTCATACCAGACCATACAGAATCCTTAGTAATGTTTTTTGAATGACTCGTAAATTGCAATTCCTATATATCATTGAACATAATAGACAATAGACGGTAAGTGCTGGAGTCGGCCAATTGGCCCGTCGGGCCAGCACTGCCATTCATGGCTGATCATTCACTATCAGCGTCCATTCCCTGCCTTATCCCTATAACCCTCAACTCCCCTGCCCACAAGAACCTTATCTAACTCCCTTTTGAACATATCCAGTGAATCTGCCCTGACCACCCTCTGTGGCAAAGCATTCCACAGATCCACACTTCTCTGGGTAAAAAAAAAAATTCTCCTCATCTCCGTCCTAAAGGGCCTTCCCTGTATTCTTAAACTATGGCCTCTAGTCCTCGTCTCTCCCAACATTGGGAACATGTAATGCAAATTCACCCTGTCTAGCCCCTTGATAATCTTATACACCTCAATCATGTCTCCCCTCATCCTTCTAAACTCCATCGCATATAAGCCCACTCTTTCTAACCTTTCAGCGTTTGTCCGTCCTGCCCTCCCTGGCAACCAACCTTGTAAATCTGCACTGGACTCCCTCTGTAGTGAGTATGTCCTTCCTCAAATTTGGGGACCAGAACTGGATGCAATATTCCAGGTGAGGTTTCACCAGAGCCCTGTGCAACTGCAGGGGGGCATCTCTGCTCCTCTACTCCAATCCCCTCCTTATGAAAGCCAACATGCCATTTGCCCTCTTCACAGCTGGCTGAACCTGCAGGCTAGCTTTTCGTGACTGGTGTACGAGTCCACCCAGATCCCTTTGCATGACCCCACTTCCTAGCTTGACTCTGCTCTCCTGTTACTGCCTCCAAAATGGTTAATCTCACATTTGCTCACATTGAACTTCATTTCTATTCCTCCGCCCAATCCCCCAACATGTCCAAGTCCCTCTGCAGTTTCCTGACATCCTCCTCACACCTTACACTGCCACCCAGTTTAGCGTCATCTGCAAATTTGCTCATGTTGTTAATAATCCCTTCATCCAAATCATTTACATAAATGCTAAACAACTGAGGACCCAACACCGATCCATGTGGCACCCCACTCGTCACATCCTGCCATCCTGAAAATGACCCATTTATCCCAACCCTTTGTTTCCTATTTCTTAACCAATTTTTCTTTCAATGACAGCACCCTACCCCCAATACCATTTGATGAGATAAACAATGAGCAAAATTAAAATTACACCTTTAAATTACAAAATCATGCATAGTCTAAATATATTTACAAATACTAATGACCACAATATTGCAACTAAAACACCAGAAAATTTGAAAAAAGTAGCGACTATAAAACCCACCAGCAGCAACGAAAACAACAGCGCTTGCTGATGGCGGGTGCAGACGGATCTTCATGATTCGAAGCGTCATCGTCATTGGGTAATAACAACAGTTCTGAGCACATTAGAAGGTTCAAAATGTAAATTAGCACCGAGTTTTAGTCCTATAGGTATATTGAAACCTGTCAGCTGGGCTCTGTGATTAGTAAGGGATTGCTTAAGGTGGGATGTGGATGGAAAGGGAAGGTTGAGAATCACTGCTCTAGACCCAAATGCCGCTGAAATATTTTGCTTGAAAAAAATTGTCATTGGTCCATTTCCTTTGGAGTACTGAAACCGTGCACATAACGAACCAATGAGGTATGATTAAAATAGTATTTTTCAAACTTTATCTTTCCACTCACATACCAAACTGATTAAACCGGCTGCCTCACCATGTGAACGAAAAGAGCATTAGGCTGAAAACTTGAACACGCCAGCATTAACTGTGTCATCTCCGATTGATATCTCCAGACCAGGAGGGAGAATTGTTGCAATGCCTTCTCTTCCCTTTAATTATGCATTATGTGCCTTTAAAAATACATTTCTTTTGCATTTTTGATGTCTAATAATGCAAGCATCACTTGTCAGGCTATTTATGATGGCAATAACCTTCAGTGGTAATGCTTTGTTGGAGCAAGACAGGAGCAAGTACCAGCCATTGGGTCTTTATGGGAGGATGGACTCTGAATGCACAGCGAGTAAAGATTGCCAAACTCCACAAAGGTTAAAGAGGAACAGCTGGATTAGAATTGAGTCATTTTCTGAACTGCTCTGTTGGCATTTTCTTTTTATCTGCACAGTGGGTGGAAGGGAAATCCACTAAAAGTATGATGTCCTGTTGGCTGATAGGCAAGTGGGCACATGTGCGTGCACACACCCATACACACACACACACACACACACCCATACACACACACACACACACACACACACACACACACACACACACACACACACACACCCATACACACACCGACACACACATGCACACACACATCTATATACACACATACACTCACACCCATACACACACATGCAAACTCACACCCATGCACACACTTACACCCATGCACACATAAACACACTGGATAGTCAAACCTTCCAAAGGCACACAATCACACTCAGCCAAACTACACCCCGACCCTGGTCTTTGACACGTGGACTCCCACTCCTCCAGATGTGCCAGTTGATCTGTCTTTCACGACCAAGATGATACTTGGAATGTGAATGCAGAGACAGGCTGCTGTTTAATGGTGTTCATTTCTCTGAGACTCATTTAAAGCCAAAGGACATCATAAATCTCAAATTAGATCATTAGGAGACTTGATGGTGTTGGGAGTGGTTGGACTTTATGAGGCGGCCACTGCAGAACCAGGGAGTGAGGCAGTGATGTTAATGGGTGGCGGCGGTCTGGAGTAAGTTATAGGAGCTGTGAATTAATCATTATGCATTATTAGTGAGAATACTGTCGATTTTATGCAATAAATTTCCTCCTGAAGTCGACAACACGAATTTTCGTTGGTGCATTAAGAGAAATATTTTGCCCAAGGTTAGGTCCCAAGAAAAAATCGATTTCCCACTGACTGAGGAGATTCCCTCAGCAAGTGGGGCATGTGCAATTTCCTCAGGGAACTCAGGGAGATGGTAGACATACATCACGGTGACAGGTCTTTTTGGCCCACAAACCTGTGCCACCCATTTTCACCCAATTGAGCTACAAACCTCGTATGTTTTTCAGCCATGGGAGGAAACCGGAGCCCCCGGAGGAAATCCCACGCAGGCGCGGGAAACGTGCAAATTCCTTACGGACAGCAGCGTGTGATTCGAGCACAGGTCGCTGGCGAAGCGCCATCCGCTACGGTAACCGTGCCACCCAGTCTAGTAATTTTTCCCGAAGTTTTGGGCCTGAGCCCCTTCTTCTTTCTCTCTCCAATCTTCATTCAATGCCTTCCTGTTCTTTTTTGCTGATACCTTGAAGAAGGGCTCAGGCCCGACACGTCGGTAATATATCTTTTACCTTCCGCAGACGCTGCAAGACCAGCTGAGATCCTCCAGCATCCCTGCGGGATTTTTGCTACGATCACAGCATCTGCAGATTTCACTCTTTAATGTTATTGTGAAGCCAGTCATGCTGGCCAAGTCTTTCAGCTTCAAGGCCACAGAATCAAGTCAAGTTTATTGTCATCTGATTGTACAAGAACAACCCGACGAAACAGCGTTCTCCGGTCCTCGGTGCAAAGCACACAGACACACAACCAGACATAACACATATACAGGCAAACAATACATACACAGGATACGTATTTAATCCATACAGATAAATAGATAAATAGATATTGTTTCATAAATATGAGAGTCTCAGATGGTCAGCACGAGCAGATCCTTTGGTTGTTCAGCATTCTCGCTGCCTGAGGGAAGAAGCTGTTCCTGGCTCTGGTCCTCCTGTATCTCTTCCCCAACGGGAGCAGCTGAAAGATGCTGTGTGCGAGGTGGAAGGGGTCCTCCATGATTTTGTGCGCCCTTTTCAGTCAATGATCCCGGTAGGTCACGTCGATAGGTGGAGCGGGAGGGGGAGGGGGAGATTCCAATGATCCTCTCTGCCACTCTTACGGTCCTGTGGATTGACCTCCAATCCATTTCTCTGAAGCAACTGTACCACAGTGCGATGTAGTCGGCCCGGATCCTCTTGATAGAGCTCTTCTCAGAGGCACGATCACAAAGGATCTGGAGACGTACAAAAGCTGTTCCAATGCATTTAAGACGAGGTTGGATCTCGTCACTCAGGTCGACATTGCAAGAGAGGTGGCCTCCAAGATAAGGAAAGTGGTCCACATTTTCCAGGGTTGTTTCACCAAGTTGAAATGATGGAGAGGAATGAATTAGATATTTAGTCTCGTATTTCTATTTTTAATCTTTCTTTTTAATGTAACATAGGTCTCAGTACTATTACAAGTCAAATCAAGTCGCGTTCATTTGCTGTTAATACCATAACCATTGTAGTGTACAGTGAAAATGAGACAGCATTCCTCTGGACTGTGGAGCTGGTAATTTACATGGCTAAACCACAACAGAAACCTTTTTAGTAAATAACTTATAAACATCATGTTACATTTGTTAGACCCGTGTCACTGGAGTTCAGAGGCCTCACGGCTTGGGAGGAAGAATTGTTTCACAATCTGGTCGTGAGGGCCTAAACACTTCGGTACCTCTTCCCAGATGGCAGGAGGGAGAACAGACTGTGGGAGGGAGTTGCGTGGAGACCCTCACAATGTTTACAGCTTTCCACAAACAGCGGCTATTATAATTGCCCATCAACCTCCTTTACTCTCCGCTGGTAGGACTTGCATGCCGGGATGGTGCCGTTCCCGAACCAGGCGGTGAACATCCATAGGATGTTCTCAGTGCCTCTCCCTGTAGAATGTAGTGAAGGTGGAGGCTGGACTTCCCTCAACCTCTGCAGGAAGTAAAGGCGTTGTTGGGCCATCTTGGCAATGGATCTGGTATTGGGGGAACCAGGAGAGATCCTCTGTCATGGTGCTCATGACTACCTTGATGGTGGAGCCGTCAATGGTTAGTGGAGAGTGGTCTGAAGTCCACCACCATCCCTTTTGTTTTGCTATTGATGGACGAGATTTGTTTATTTTATTGTGACGTACCTATGTAACATTTATTTGATAAAACCAATAAATATATTGATAAAGAAGGAATAATATTGGAAAGTGACATACCAAGGCCAACAAAAGGACTTGGGGTGGCCAGAAGGCAGCTTACCATGGGAGGCACATTTAGCGTAGCGGTTAACTTGACGCTATTACAGCGCCAACGACCCAGGGGTTTGAATCCCGCAGTGTCTGGAAGGGGTTTGTACATTCTCTCCATGTCTGCGAGGTTTTTCCTTGGTGGGGGTGGGGGGGTGGGGTCTGGTTTCCTCCCACCCTCCAAAGCCTGCAGGGTTAAATTAGGGGTCATTGGGAGGCTTCACCCTGTGATGTAAATAAAATTTAAAAAAATTAATGGCCCTCATTTGCTGGGCTGGAGGTGAAGTGGGTGAGGTGGAGATGGAGGGCGGAGAGGATGTTCACTCATCTCTGCACCGGACAGCTGTCAAGGCTCAGGAGGGCAAATATTACATTCTCTGCCCAAACCCTTGCCCATTTTGACCCAGTTGCTTTTGTTTCCCAGAACTAGATATCGTGCTTTGAGAGAAAAGCAATTTATTAAAACAACAACGAAAAAAATCACCGGCCAACAATACAAGAGCGCAGATTCATTCTGCCTAAGGCATCACTAACACATCAAGCAGGCTACATACTTCACAGCTCAATGCTATTACAACACAACAAACGCTTTGGGCCATGGTCACCCCTAGGGATGGTGGCAGACACAAACAACAGCAGCTTTCAGTGATATAGTGCCTTCTTCTTCTTTGGCTTGGCTTCGCGGACGAAGATTTATGGAGGGGGTAAAAAGTCCACGTCAGCTGCAGGCTCGTTTGTGGCTGACAAGTCCGATGCGGGACAGGCAGACACGATTGCTGCGGTTGCAAGGGAAAATTGGTTGGTTGGGGTTGGGTGTTGGGTTTTTCCTCCTTTGCCTTTTGTCAGTGAGGTGGGCTCTGCGGTCTTCTTCAAAGGAGGTTGCTGCCCGCCAAACTGTGAGGCGCCAAGATGCACGGTTTGAGGCGTTATCAGCCCACTGGCGGTGGTCAATGTGGCAGGCACCAAGAGATTTCTTTAGATATAGTGCCTGCAACTCACTAAAAACTATCAAGACTCTTCCCGAGTAAAACACAAAAGTCTTCCAACGCTGCGGTTCGAGTAAAAACACAGAAACTCAGCAGTTGTCCGAGTGAAAAGGCAAGGGGGCGGGGGGAGGTCACAAAAGGCAGGAGGTGGAGAAGGGAGGGAGGGTACAGCCAGGAAGCAGGGGGACGAGGTGAATGGAGAGGGAAGGGGGTGGAGAGCTGGCGGGGGCGGGGGGGAGGGGGAGAGGAGAGCAGGTTAGCAGAAAACGGAAAAGCTGAGTTCTAGAGCTCCAACCACGAAGCTGACAGGTGTTACCCAGCCCCATGATTATTGCCCTCCTGCAACCCCACCGAGATGCCAACCAGGGCTGCATGGAAAGCACAACACAGTGACAACACAAGCAATTGGGATTGGGATTCAAATCCCACAGTGCTTGTAAGGAGTTTGTACGTTCTCCCCATGTCTGCGGGGATTTCCCCTGGGGGGGCTCTGGTTTCCTCCCAATCCTCAAAATGTACTGGGATCAGTCAGGTGTAATTAGATAGCAAGGGCTCATGGGCCAACAGGGCCTGTTACAGTGCTGTAGGTCCAAATTTAAACAATTTAAATGGTTGATGAGGCCTCCCTATCCCCACACATTTCTCCTGTCCCTAACACCCTTCCTTGTCTCTGTAACTCCCTCCTGACCTCCTCACCCTTCTATGTTTCTCCAGCCCCTACACACCTCCCTATCCCTGAAAACCACTCCAGACCCAACACTCCTCTCTGGCTCTGTAACCCCCCACCTCCCAAACTCTGTGACTCATTCTAGTCCACTACACCCCTCCCAATTTCTGTAACCCCCTCTATCTCTCTCCCTGTATCTGTAATCCACTCTGGTGCCCTACACAGTCTCTGTCTCTGTAACCCCTCCTGTACTCAACACCTTTCCCGGCTCTGTAATCCCCCAACACCTCTCTCTATCTCTGTAACCCCCACCCCCTTCCAGGTCTCTATATCCCTCCATGTCATAAACCAATGGTTGAGAACCACTATTTTAATCGGACCTTATTGACTAGTTATGCGCACGGTTTCGGAACTCCGAAGGAAATGGGCCAATGAGCAAAATAGTTCAGTAACAATTGGGTCTAGAGCACTGGTCCTCAACCTTCCCTTCCCACTCTCATCCCACCTTAAACAATCCCTAACTAATCACAAACCCCTGATGGCATAGAGACTACTTAAAGTGGCATGTGAGAGGAAAGATAAAGGTTGAGAGCCCTTCCCTGTAACCACCTCCAGTCCCCAACACCTCTCCCTGACTCTGTTATCACCTCCGGTCCCTTCACACAATCTCTGTAATCCCCTCTGGCCCCTACACATCCTCCCCCATCCTCAAACTCTTCATCACCCCATGGCACTTTTACATCCAGCCATCTTGGTTTGAATTTGGCTCCCCCACCCCCCCATGAATCTCCCCCAGCCTCACCCTTTCTTTAAATCCTTCCATAAACTCCAGCTTCCTGATGAAACCACAATCTCTGACGTTGCCAAACCTCCTGCGAAAGCCCACGGTGTTTTTGTTGCATTGCAGATGCCTTATGAATGCACGGTGACCCTCTCACCTACTGCTGCTGTGGGTGGACGTTCCCCGTGGGTAAGTCTCACCCAAACCCCAACCCGAAACACACCCCCAACCCGAACCAAAATCTCATCCCCTGAAATGGCCAGCATAACCTGAGAGAAACCTCGAACACAGACTGACCAGCAGACCCACATTTCTCCCTCCGTTACTCCCCGCCTCGAGGAGGGGCAGACAATCCCTACCATGGAGCCACTGACGTAAAAATGGGAATAAAGTCAGAGATTTTAAAATAAAATAAAAGCAGAAATAAACTACAGAGAGCAGAAACTGACACCAGGGCACAAGTACAGGAAAAGAAGACACTGATACCACTAAGAGGCAGGAACAGGTCCAAGGTAAGGAAAGTATGGGCCAACCAAAGTGGCAGCTCGTAGTGACACAAGACCCCCGAGAGGGGAAACCAGTTGGACACAAGAGGAATGATTATCCCGCTGCCTGCATATTGACCACCTAACCCCAATGTGTGGAATCATCCTACTCTGTGGCTGGCCTGAGCAGCGGTGAGCCGCACTGCTGGGTTTCTGGAGCGGGTAGAGAGAAGTGGAGAGGTGGAGCTGGGAATGAGGGACTCATGCAGTGACTGGATTTGACATGTAGTTAAGGGGTAGCCATTCTGTCAAGCAGCTTGCCGCAGAGGTGTTGCGTGAGCAGGTGCTACCTGCCACCTTGTTACGGTGACTGTGGTCAATTTAAGTTTATAATCGTTATTCAGCTGGCATACAAGACTTAATAACCAGGGGCTGAACTAGTCTCCATCTGTTCTGTCTGCCATAATGAAATATTCACCACCACTGCAGTGATTTGCATGTGAACACCAGAGGAAACAGTTTGCACTTGCATACTGACGAATTCACACATAGTCACATCCACAGAACACCGACACACAGTCACGCGTGTGTTCACGCACCCATGCAAGTCTCCTCACACACACATACACACGAGAATATGCATGCTACATATTATATAAAGAGTAAAAATGCAGAAATGCTGGATGAAGTCAGCAGATCCATGAGGTAAAAATATATTACCAATGTTTCAGGCCCGAGTCCTTTGTCAAGGTCTGAGTTAAAAACAGACGGACGTCTGTATAAAGACTGGTGGGAAGGGAAGGATGGGAGGGAGCGAGAGGTGTTAATTGGGTATGATAAGAGGAAAGGTGAGAATTGATAGGAGAAGGTGTGGGGGTTGTATAAACTTATTTTCTCGCTGCTCTGTTGGTTTTTAAAATCTATGCTCCACACCTATTTGCTGGTGGTGAAGTACAATCCTTCCTGATGGTTGACAAAGCGGCAGGGATTTACTGGGAGATCCCCGTAGATTGCTGGGCAGTTTGCGAAGTTAGTGAGCAAATTAAGGCATGAGTCCTCCTCCTGACCCCCTTGCATCTTGTAACCGTCGCATCAAAGGAGAAACTCACCGATGGAGTTACTCAGTTCTGGAAACGGGACCAGTTGATGTTCATTGGTCCTTAGAAGTGGAGTGAGGGGGACTGGAAATGAAACCTCATCGGATTCTGCATCAAGTGTTATAGTGGGATCATTTGATTACCTGATCAGATTGATGCTATTGCAGAGCCAGTGACCCCGATCCGAATCCCCTGCCGTCTGTAAGGAATTTATACATTCTCCCATGACTGTGTGGGTTTCCTGGGGTGCGCTGGTTTCCTTCCACTCTTCAAAATGCACCGGGATTGTAGGTCAATTGGCGTGTAATTGAGTGGCATGGGGGAGGCACTGTAACCGACCGTGGTGTATGTCTAAATTTAAATAATTAAACTTTAAATTATTAAGGAAGGGCAGTGGGCTCAGACGCTCAGTAAATGAGCATCTGGACCACTAGAGTCCTGAACCATTCACCCCCGAAGACATGAGTTCAAGTTCAAGGTATAACTCGACAAAACAGCGTTCTCCGGTCCTCGGTGCAAAACACGCAGACACACAACCAGACATAACACACATATGGACGCACAGTACATACGCAGGACAAATTTACATATCTAAAATCAATAGCTACTGTTTAACAAACAGTAGGTTCTCGGAGAGTGAGTGTGAGCAATTTCTTTGTGGTCGTTCAGCATTCTTACTGGCCGCGGGAAGAAGTTGCTTCTCAGCTCGGTGGCGCTCTTCAGAGACAGATATCGCAGGGTCAGTCTGCTACCATCGGGGAAAAGTTACAGTGCTCTCTTCAGACAACAATTTTGGTAGATCACGTCCATGGGGGTGGGGAGACTCCAGTGATCCTCCCTGCCACTCCTGTGATCCTGTGGAGTGACCAGCGATCCATTTCTCTGCAGCAACCATACCTACACCGTGATGAAGGTGGCCAGGGTGATCTCGATAGAGGTCCTGTACAAGGTTGACATGACAGTGGCTGGTAGCCATGCCCACACTAGGAAGAGTTCAAATCTCATCCCGACAGCTGGGCTGTTTAATGCCAGGAAATCAATCTCCATTTGAAACATAACGCTGGTCTCATTAAATGGTGATCATGAAACTACTGTAACAAAATCAGCCTCTCTGCTGTCCTCCAGGGGTCAAAATCTGATGTCTTTGCTCACTGTGGCTTACATGCAACTCATCTCCTATCAAGGCTGTTTATTGCCTCTCAGTTTATGGTAGGGCAGGGATAGACAATAAAAGTTAGTAGCAGGCTCATACTCCGAAGAAACACGTTAATCAGAATCAGAATTCATTGTTGTGAACACGTCACAAAATTTGTTGTTGTGTGGCAGCCTCACAGCGCCAACACTTCTCTAAACCACATTTCAAAATAATTAAATAGTGCAACAAAAGGAAAAAGTCAAAGTCAGGCCGTGTCTTTGGTTCATTGATCATTCAGGAATCTGATGGCGGAGGGGAAGAAGCCGTCCTTGTGCTCGTCTTCCGTCTCCTGTACCTTTTCCCTGATGGTAGCAGAGTGAAGAGAGCATGGCTGGGGTGGTGGTGGGGACTTTGAGGATAGAGGCTGTTTTTTTAAGACGCCGTTTCTTGTCGATGTCCTCGGTGGAGTGAAGTCTGTTACCCGTGATGTTGCAGGCCGAGTTAACGACCCACTGGAGTTTTATTCCTGTCCTGTGCATTGACGCCTCCATACCGGGCAGTGATGCAACCAGCCAGAATACTCTCCACGGTCCACCTGTAGAGGTTTTCGAGAGTCTTCGGTGACAAACTGAATCTCCTCAAAGTCCTCGACACTGGCGAGCCCTCTGTTATGATTGCATCAACGTGGAGGCTCCAGGACAGATCCTCAGGGATAATGACACCTGGGAATTTGACCTGCTTCACAACTGAGCCCCCGATGAGGACTGGGTCTCGTTCTCCCGATTTCTACCTGAAGTCCACAATCATCGGTTTTGCTAATGCTGAGATCACAACCATTAGTGTTGAGGCACCGCTGAGCCACCTGATCTATCTCCCTCTTTTACCCTTCCTCATTGCCGTCTGAGATTCAAAGGGTCCTGTCTCCTGTTCAAGTCTGTCCATTCATCCTGTCGCATCTCTTCTCATTGGTGGCTGCTTCAAACAGCCTCCCTGCAAACCAGAGACAACATTGTATTATTTATAACATATTTAATATCAGCTCAAACATTCTCAGAATGTAGAAATCGATTCCTCTGGGACTTAGTAGCAAACTAAGCCTTTACAAATTCATCTAAGGTTACACATGGAAGTGTGTGAGGTCGCAATGATTGTTAAATTTGTCCATACTTCTGCAATAATCTATCGGAGATTGGTGACATTAAGACACTTAATTATTTGCAACAAAGTTTTTCTTCACAAAGGCTATGATAAAATGATGCTGTGTGCGGTAATTAATTGATGGCCATATTCACTGGCTTCTGCATTCTGGCAGGAGGCAAGGCTTCACGGCAAATTGGCGCACGTAATTCCTACCCGTGGATGACTTTGTGGAAGCAGGAAGGTATGCTTATTAAATGGCAGAGGTAAAAGTGAAACATTTATTCCCAATACCAAACTGATACATCGGACAACAAATATTTTCAAAAGGTTTGCTTGATGAGAATTGGGGATTATGATGGAGAACACTTTAAGCTGAACACAAAGATACCTTCAGATTTGCTGTATTATGTGGGAATTGGAGA
Organism: Narcine bancroftii; assembly: GCF_036971445.1. NCBI lineage: Eukaryota > Metazoa > Chordata > Chondrichthyes > Torpediniformes > Narcinidae > Narcine > Narcine bancroftii. Next base: position 80,042,272 of record NC_091481.1, read on the forward strand.
AAAGGAACTTTGATTGAATTTAGCACGTTTAAATCACATCAGGACGCTGACGCATTGCGTTAGTTCAACTGACCTAGAAAAGCTTTGCCGCCGATTTTCATTTGTATTCGGCATCTGATGTCAGTTTCCAACAAAAGTTGGCCCGAGTCGATGGATTCCAGTTGTCCTGATACCGCTTTTCCATGGTCGCAATGTCCTGGTGAAGCCTTTCACCGTGTCCGCCACTGACGGCACCAGGATCAGTAGGGAAGGCATCCAAGTACGAATGCAGAAAATGAATTTTCAATGACACTTTGCACTCCGTGGTTTTGTCCGCTCGAAGTAGACTTAAAATATGACAAGGAATCAAGAAATAGGTGATACAGGTTGTACCTCTTTGATCCGGCGATGTTGGGACTTGGCCATTGCTGGACCACAGAAAATGCTGGAAAACTGAAATTGACCCTTAAGGCAACCCTCTATGTAAATATAGCAAAGAGCTTAAAAAGGGAAATAATACTGTGGGGTGGTACGGTTAGTGTAGCAGTTAGTGCAACGCCTTTACAGTGTTTCCAAGTTTGCAGACGACACGAAGCTGGGTGGCATTGTAAGCTGTGTAGAGGCTGTTAAGAGTGTGCAAGGTGACTTGGGCAAATGCATGGCAGATGCAATTATAATGTGGATAAATGTGTGGTTGTCCACTTTGGAGGAAAGAATGGGAGGGCTGAGTCCTATCTTAATGGTATCCAATTAGGAAAAGGGGAGATGCCAAGAGACCTGGGTGTCGCTGTGCATCAGTCATTAAAAGTGGGCAGGCAGGTGCAGCAAGCAGTAAAAAAGGCGAACGGTATGTTGGCGTTCATATCAAGAGGATTCAAGTTCAGGACCAGGGAGGTATTGATGCAGTTGTACAGGGCCTTGGTGAGACCTCACCTGGAGTATCGTGTTCAGTTTTGGTCTCCTTATCTGAGGAAGGACATCATTGCCGTGGAGAAAGTGCAGAAAAGGTTGACCAGATTGATACCAGGGATGGCGGGACTTGCATATGAAGAAAGGTTAGATCGACTGGGCTTGTACTCGCTGGAGTTTAGACGATTAAGAGGAGATTTAATAGAAACGTTCAAAATTCTTAAGGGATTTGACAGGCTAGATGCAGGGAGATTGTTCCCAATGTTGAGCAAGTCCAGAACCAGGGGTCACAGTTTAAGGATAAAGGGGAAGTCCTTTAGGACTGAGATGAGGAAGAATTCTTTCACTCAGAGGGTGATGAATTTATGGAATTCTCTGCCACAGGAAGTGATTGAGGCTGGTTCCATAGCTATATTTAAGAGAGAGTTAGATTTAGTACTTGTGACTAGGGGATCAGGGGGTACGGAGAGAGAGCTGGAACAGGGTACTGAGTGGATGATCAGCCATGATCAAAATGAATGGCGGTGTAGGCTTGAAGGGCCAAATGGCCTCCTCCTACACCTATTTTCTATGTTCTATGTTCCAGCGATTGGGACTGGGGTTTGAGTCTGTAAGGAGTTTGTACTAATGGCGACAGATTCAAGCATGTCGGATCTCGGGAGTTTCTGGACCACAGAGCGCTGGATAAGAGAGGTACAACCTGCTTCTAAAAAATTATAGGTGACAGGAAAATTTTAAGGCGATTTTTGTGATCACCTGCCCAAAAATCATAAAATACACCCAAAAGTGTTCAAGAAGCAAAATCTTTGTTACCTAGCATTATTGGAGGGGCTTAGGAAAGACCATTGGTCATTGACCCAATTGGGTTACTTTGGTTTTGTATCATCTGGCTGGTGGAGTGTATGCTTCCATGGTGGGGCTAAAGGTGGAGGAGAGTGACTCATCCCAAGGCCTTTCCAACACTGCAGGAGAGAAACGGAAAATCCCCTACTCGCAGTGTGAGTTTAGCTTTAGCGCTCGAGAGGCTCAATTCCCATCCAGGTCAAAGCAGCCTCTCCATTGGCTACCCCATCCATGTCCTATGCTACAGTTGCTAGCCCAGGGATCTTGGGCCATCAAGGGCAGGATGTAAATTGGCGGCATCATCTCTAAGTCACAGGCCAAATCTGACATGGAAACATACCACCAGCCCTTCATCCATCACTGCCGGGGCCAATCTGGGAGCCCCTCCCCCTCCAAGCGCATTGTGGGAGCACCTTCACCATGTAACTCCAGAAGGCAATGACCTCACCTTCTCAAGGGTAATTAGGGATGGGTGCTGAAGGCTGACTTTGGCATCCGGACAATAAAGTGCAGTGTGAATTGTGGAGGGTCACGTTGCCTCTCTGTCCTGGAACATAGTCAGAAGTCACCTCGCCTGCCAATCAAGGTCATTCCTGCCTACAGGTCAGCGCACACCTGGTCATTGGCACCTTTAATTGCCTCATCGATACCTGGGCCAGACTCTTCAGCTGATGGTACTATAAAGCCCACCACGTGTGGTCTATCTGCTTCTTTCCATTCTGGGACAAACCCTAGCTCCACTCCAGTTTGTGAACCAGAGGTGATGCAGGAGAATCACTGGTAAGGTTTCACTGACAAAGGGTTGGGAGTTTCAGCATTGTGGGCCTTCAAATCACTGTCCTTAGTTTAGAGAAGTTAAGAGCTGTGCCTGCACTGTATCAAGAGGTGGCGGGGCTTGGATGTTGTAACTTGATTACAAATCTTCCTATCTTCGAGAGGTTGTGAGCATGTTTTATAATCCGGCAAGTAAGTGTGTGTGTGTGTATATGTGTGTGTGTGTGGGTGTGTGTGGGTGTGTGTGTGTGTGTGTGTGTGTGTGTGTGTGTGTGTGTGTGTGTGTGTGTGTGTGTGTGTGTGTGTGTGTGTGTGTGTGTGTGTGTGTGTGTCTTTGCCCTGTTTAAATTACCCTGTTTTATCCCCTGTTGTGACTCCCCACCAGGCATGTAAATAAAAACCACTCTTCAGCCAGCCTGCGTTCAGCCTCCTTTCCCGCAGGGCTCTTCGAACTTGTTTCTTCGCGCACTACAGTCGAGTTTATCAGCTCTGATCAAGCAGCCAGGACATCATGCTCCCTGGCCTAGTGTGGGGTAGAATATAGTTACCAGGAGGGTCTAACCAGACCTGTTTTAGAAGGAACATGGTGGGACTGTGTGAAGCCACATCGCTAGCCATGTAGGCTTGTTAGAAGGGATTTCCCATGCCAGGGAACTTGGCAGTCATTGGATTAAATGCTGGCCGAGTGTTCCTCTGATTCCCCCCCAGCTGAAGTTATATATCACATCTGAGTGTCTGAACAGGGCTGTGACACAGTGTCACTTGTGACAGATTACCTGGGCACTTTCTCTTTACTGTCAAGCACTGATAGAGTTGGAAAAGACACTTGAGTTTGTATGGCACCTTTATCATTTATTCCAACCCTTCACAGCTCATGAAATACAGCTGGCTCTTGCGATTCAGGAACTGTGATGGTCAATTTAGAACTTCCCAGCCAGGTGGGAGGAGACCCTATACTACGAGTTTGTGGAGTGGGTGAGGCTGCAGCCCCTCTTTGTACATACAACCTGCTTCTCAGGTTGTGGCTGTCCTTCAGCCTCCATGCTCCTGGTCTATGGCTGAGGGGGTGGGCCGGTGGGAGGATCTCCTTGTGGGTTTGTTGCTGGGGTTGGCCGAGCTGGCTATTCACGGGCCGAGGAGGTGGGCTGTCAAGGGTTTAGGGCAAGGCGACTGCCTGCCTATGCTTTGGGGTTACATCCAGGCCCGTGCGGTGTTGGAGCGGGAACACACGGTGTCCGAGGGGGCAGCATTCGAGTTCCGGGGACTGTAGCTCCCCCCCCGCCCCAACTCTGGGGATCAAGTGCATCGTAAATAAGAATAATGGGATTTTAATTTGAAATGTAAAGTGATTGGAGGTTGATTCAGCACCGATTGAAAACTTCTTTCTTTCTATTTATGTCAGTAATTATTAGATGTAGTTGTGTGTAAAAGTTGTATGCACGGCTCCTGAGATTGCTTGATCAGCAGACACAGGCTTGGTCAGTACTTGGAGTGGAGACCACCTTGGAACACCAGGTGCTGTAGGTTTCTGCGAGGCGTGTCTGCCTTACAAGCTGTGAAAGTCGATGAGGGTAAGGCAGTGGATGTTGTATATATGGACTTTAGTAAGGTCTTTGATAAGCTTCCTCAGGGAAGGTTAGTTAGCAAGGTTCAATCATTAGGTATTAACACTGAAGTAGTAAAATGGATTCAACAATGGTTGAATTAAATAAATTTCTTTTAAACCACCTTCCATGAGCAAAGTTTCAAAACTTGATTGTCTTGGTAATCTCAAAGTATGACCAAAAATTATCTAATAGCAATGCTTTCACTTGATAATAATCAAAAAGAGGATTATTTGGAATTTCATATTTTTCTTTCTTTCTCTGAAAAAAACCCCCAGCCTCATAACAATTGTACTGTTTAATTCCTTTCTGATTCCATATTTTTGAAAACTGATAATCAAGAGTAAAAGAAAAAAGCTTTTTCTGATATAGAAATGGTTTTTGCTGAAATTGTTCCCCATCTCATCATTTATTTTACTCCATAATTCAATTAAATGTCTCAAAATCAGTGGACCATTATTAATAATTGATAACAGTATTCCATTTATAAATAAAATGCATCATATTTCTCTCACCAATATTAGGTAATTCGATATTAGCCCATACTAATGAATCAAACATTCTATTAAGAAACCTCAATTGTGTTGGCTTCAAAATTACTTTTGAGAAATTTGGAAGCTGCAAACCTCCCAGTTCATGTTTCCAAGTTAATTTTTGTAAGGTTGGCAATGGCGGTGGCAAGGAAATGTATAGCTATTACTTGGAGATTGGTTTGGGTTTGCAGAGGCGGCAGTGGAATTGAGGTCATGTATTCCTTTGGAAAAAATAACATATAATTTATGTGATATTTCTCTTTTTTTTCTAAAGTATGGAGCCCTATTTGGACCATATGAATTTAAAATGTTGAATTCCCTGAAGTTCGTTGTGATGGGGTTGCTTTGATCCATGGTGGTTTGCTGTATTTATGATGTTAAATCTCCATTTTCTTTCTTTGGGGTCTTTGGGGGTGGGATGTGGGTGGGCATAGGGGTTAGCGGGAGGATTATACCTTGTACATTTAAAATTTTAAATAAAGTATTCAAAAAACAATGGTTGAATGGGAGATGCCGGAGAGTAGTGATAGATGATTGGAAGCTGGTGTCTAGCGGTGTGCCTTCGGGATCAGTTTTAGGTCCATATACATTAATGATCTGGATGATGGATTAGTAAATATGCCGATGGTGGAGACCATTATGCAGCTAGGTGGAGCTGTGGATAATGAAGAAGGGTTTCAAAGCTTGCAGAGGGATGCAGAGTGGGCTGAAAGATGGCAGATGGAGTTTAATGCAGATCAGTGTGAGGTGTTACATTTGGGTAGGGCTAATCAAAATAGGATATTCATGGTGAATGGAGGGGCATTGAAGAGTGGAGCAGAACAGAGGGATCCAGGAATAATGGTAGATAGATCCCTGAAGTCACATGTGGATAGGGTGGTGAAAAAAACTTATAGTTTTTATAAATCAGAGCATTGAATGTTATGTTAAAATTGTACAAGGCATTGGTGAGGCCAAATTTCAAATATCGTGCATAGTTTTGGTCATCAAAGTACAGGAAAGATATCAACAAATTAGAGAAAGTGCAGATAAGATATATCAGAATGTTGCTGGGGTTACAGGGTCTAAGTTATCTTTTTCTTTGGCTTGGCTTCGCGGACGAAGATTTATGGAGGGGGTAAAAGTCCACGTCAGCTGCAGGCTCGTTTGTGGCTGACAAGTCCGATGCGGGACAGGCAGACACGGTTGCAGCGGCTGCAGGGGAAAATTGGTTGGTTGAGGTTGGGTGTTGGGTTTTTGTCTAAGTTATAGGGAAAGGTTAAATGTTAGGTCTTTATTCTTTGGAGCGTAGAAGGTTGAGATTGAGGTATTTAAAATTGTTAGGGGTATAGATGTAGTACTGACCTACATAAACCTACTCAACAATCTAAACCTCATAATCACACATTCCTCTATTTTTCTTGCATCCATGTGCCCATCTAAGAGTCTTTTAAAAGTGCCTATTGTACCAGCCTCCACCACCATCCCTGGTAATGCATTCCAGGTGCCCACTACTCTCTGTATAAAAGATATGTACCCCTACCATCTCCCCTAAACTTTCCTCCTCTCACCTTGTATCTGTGCAAGGCAAGATTCCACATACAACAACGTAGACTCTCAATGCTGATACGTATGGGCTCAGTAGTATCTACAGGTCCTTTTACACTGCCCTTGAAAGATGGTAATTATCCGCCTCTTTACTGCTTCGCTTACCTGTGTGAGCTCCTCGGCTCCTGTGTAAGAGGCTCACCTGCCTTCCTTGGATACCGACGCTCCTTTTACACCGGGTTGAACCCGGCTTTTCTTGGTTCAGTGTGAACGCTCTGATCCAACCCGACCTGACTTTACATCGGTCGTTGACATGCCAATTTAGTGGAATCTCTGTGTAAAAGTGGTACTGTGTACAAAACGCATTTCAATCTTATAATAATTTCACTTGAAAAAATCAAACCGTGCTCCTCAACCCAATGAGATTAGCACACATTAGTATCATGTTACAAAATAGTTGTCGCCAATAAATATTGCACAGTGTATAAAACAATCTCCATCTATTATTGATGGCACAGCGTAATATTTTGAAATTAACTTTTTAATACAAAAATAAACATGGTTCTTTTGTCCTTGAGAGATTCATTACTACATCCAGTGCTTTTACTGTGCCAAAAGAATTAAGGCATGCTTGTCTAAGATTCCAAGTATAAGCAAAAAGCAGACAGGCATCTCAATAAAGACTGGGAGAGAAAGGGGGAAAATTGGGAAGGGGAGGTGTCCAGACCAACAGACAAAATGTATAGATTCTCACCTCTCCTCTTATCCTATCCAATTCCCTTTTCCCTCGGCCTCCTTTCACAGGACCGAAAAATCAATTCTCACCTCTCCACTTATCATCTCCGACAAACACCTTTTCACTTGTCTGGATTCCCTCCCCTCCAGCCTCTATTCTGACGCCTTCCTGTTTTTTAAGTACACCTTGAAGAAGGGCTCGGGCCCGAAACATCGGTAACATAGCTTTACCTCTTACGGATGCTGCGAGGCCAGTCGAGCTCCTCCAGCGTTTCTGCATTTCTTACTCCTATCACAGCGTCCGCCAGCCTTCCACGTTTCACTCTCTTCTAAGATTTCCACCTCTTTCTACATGGCCCCACAGAGCCTGAGGCTTGGACTGAATTATGGTCACCTGGAGTTTTGCTCAGGTCTGTCATCCATATCTTTTCATCTGTTTAATCCTTTTTACTCCCACATTAAAAACCATTAAATTCCCAGCCTGCCACTAAATTTGTCAAATCTTCGTGCTATAATGGTTAAATTATTGTCACTGGGCCCAGGATCCTAATTATTTAGTGATATTTACATCTCTTGTTCTGAACAGTTGCTTTTCTTTTTCAATATTTCTATTGACATTAAAAATGAAATTCCACTTTGGAAATTACAGCGTACATAAGGATACCTGCCAAAAATTACATATTTGGTTTAAATCACAGCATTACACCCAAAGTGCCCCTCATTCTCAAAGGACACATTATATATTTCTACAAACCCAGAAGTATTCTTACTGTGTAGTCGTTTGCAGTTTGTACAAACGCTGAGCTCGGTTCAAATGTTAAGTTCAATAGGCCAACAGTTCAGTTCAAACGTCATTATCCACGGTCGAAAACACGACTCAGAGAGAGGGAAAGCAATCGGCCAACCTCGCGCTACCAGTCCGCCGCTCCCAACCCACCAGGCACCAGGCACCAGGCACCTGCTCCCGCGAGAGCCCGAAGCTCCGAATGACGGGCTCGAGAACTGAGTGGCGCGATCTGCCACAACTGGGTGATAGGAGACCTAAACTGAAACTATCTAAACATCAAATGAAATTTGTTAAAATTGTGTTGGCAGCGACTAGAGCACGTAGAGCAGTTGCATGGAAGTCTGATTCACATCTGGGTACGGCAAGTTGGAACGCAGAGATACATAGCTGGATTCCCCTTGAGAAAATTACCTCTAACTTAAGAAATAAATACGACTTATTTTTAAAAATTTGCTGTCCTTATTTTACAAATTTCAGGTGTAAATCTTCAGCTGTGTTCTGCCAAATCCTTGATCTTCTCCAAACAAAGTTAAATACAACATCAATTTATGATCCGTGGAGTGTGCAGCACTTTTCAGCGATCTGTTCTGCTTTCTTTTCCTTCTTTCCTTTGTAATCTTTTTCTTGCTTTTTCTTTATATCTGCTCCTTTCATTGGGGGGTGGGTGGGGGTTGGGTGGGGGTTGGGGTAAAGCATCATGGAGAAAATGCTAGATTTAAATTTGTACTTGTAATTACAATTAAATTTGTAATTGACTGCATGTGAGGTCAAAAAAATTAAATAAATGATTACAAAAAAACGGACAGATTATGTTATACTGTGGCGGCTCACCTAAGCACAGTTCGAACTGGCTCGGAAACCACTGGCGACAGCAACTGGGAGGGCTCTGACTGTGGGCCAGAAAGTGGCATCATTTCCATCCCACGGTGTGCAGGGGTTCCTGGGAGTAATATTTAAAACATGTGCGTGTGAACAGTTTTTCAACTGGACACCACTCGAGCAAGGCTTCAACACAGCCCAACTACAATACTAAAATATTTTATTATTCTTTGGCTTGGCTTCGCGGACGAATATTTATGGAGGGGGTAAAAGTCCACGTCAGCTGCAGGCTCGTTTGTGGCTGACAAGTCCTATGCGGGACAGGCAGACACGGTTGCAGCGGCTGCAGGGTAAAATTGGTTGGTTGGGGTTGGGTGTTGGGTTTTTCCTCCTTTACCTTTTGTCAGTGAGGTGGGCACGCCATTGTCCAATCTCTTTTCAGTGCCAACTGCTCAGTCCAAGATTCCGCCCTGCTCCAGCTCCCTCAACAGCCCCTAAGGCTAGAGCTGGATGAGGTCCTCACCCTGGATGAGACATATAAGGCAATCGAACAACTGAAAAGTGGCCAAGCAGCAGGTATGGATGGAATCCCCCCCAGAGGTCTGGAAGGCTGGCGGCAAAACTCTGCATGCCAAACTGCATGAGTTTTTCAAGCTTTGTTGGGACCAAGGAAAACTGCCTCAGGACCTTCGTGATGCCACCATCATCACCCTGTACAAAAACAAAGGCGAGAAATCAGACTGCTCAAACTACAGGGGAATCACGCTGCTCTCCATTGCAGGCAAAATCTTCGCTAGGATTCTACTAAATAGAATAATACCTAGTGTCGCCGAGAATATTCTCCCAGAATCACAGTGCGGCTTTCGCGCAAACAGAGGAACTACTGACATGGTCTTTGCCCTCAGACAGCTCCAAGAAAAGTGCAGAGAACAAAACAAAGGACTCTACATCACCTTTGTTGACCTCACCAAAGCCTTCGACACCGTGAGCAGGAAAGGGCTTTGGCAAATACTAGAGCGCATCGGATGTCCCCCAAAGTTCCTCAACATGATTATCCAACTGCACGAAAACCAACAAGGTCGGGTCAGATACAGCAATATTTTATTATATATAAACAAAAATCTACACCCACTGCCAAGAATGAAGCTGTTTGGCAAAAGAGGTTGTTTTGGTGCACCATTCAGCCAAGTTTTCAATCTCCCTCCTGTACGCTGACCCATCGCCCCTTTTTGTACAACCCACTACCGTGGTATCGTTAGTGAATTTATAGATGGTGTTGTGGATGACGATGACTGGGAATCGAGCAGTCCATTCTTCTTAGCTCCCCTTGGATGGGCCAGATTGTCCTCGTGCAGTTGAGCATTTGGGTGGCAATGTTACTACAGTGCCAGTGGGTTTGAATCTGATGCTGTCTATAGGGAGTTTGCACATTCTCCCTATAGACAGGGGCTTCAGGTGGGATGTGGGTGGGAAGGGAATGGTTGAGAATCACTGCTGTGGATCCATTTGTTACTGAAATATTTTGCTTGAGAAAAATTGTCTTTGGCCCATTTCCTTTGGAGTTTTGAAACCGTGCACATAACGAGTCCATTTGATCCGATTGAAACAGTGGCTTTCAAACTTTTTCTTTCTGCTCACATCCCACCTTAAGCGATCCCTTACTAATCACAGAGCACTTAAAGTGGGATGTGAGCGGAAAGAAAAAGGTTGAGAACCACTGATCTAGGTTCTATGTTCTAGGTGCCTGGAACATCCTGGAAAGTAGATTCCTGTGCACCTCGGAATTTTGAAATTGCTCCCCAGGTGAATCACAGTCTGCCCTCCAATTATTTTACCATGATCGGACATTCTCCAACTTTGTATTTCATCTGCCACTGGTCTCCTAATCGATCCAAGTCTCCTTCCAGCTTTTCCGTATCCACAGGATCACCCCTCCAACCACCTATTTTGGTGTCCTGTAAATTTAACCACAAAGCCATCTATTCCATAATCCAAACCATTTATATACAACGTAAAAAAGAAGTGGCCCCAACACTGATCCCTGTGTGACATCACTGGTTACCGGTAGCCGGATCCCTTTACTCTCTGCTTCCCACCGATCAGCCAGTGCTTTAGCCATGCAAGTATCCTTCCTGTAATTCCATGGGCTCTCATCTGGTTGAGCAGCCTTACCTGTGGCACCTTGGAAAATCCTAATACACAACATCCGCTGTATCTCCCCTGTCCATCCGACTTCTAATCTCTTGCAGTAGGTTGGTCAGGCAAGATTTTCTTTTAAGGAAACCGTGCTGACTTGGGCTTATCTTTCCATGCATCTCCAGGCATTCCGTCACCTCATCCTTGACAAATGACCCCAACAGCTTCCCCACCACCAACGTCCGGTCTATAATTTCCTTTCTGCAGCCTTGCTCCCTTCTTCATTCATGATCCTCCAGTCCCCCAGGACAATGCCAGTCCCAGATGCTTTCTTATTTGACTAACATCCCCACCCTGTGATCTATAATTGCATTCTTCCAAACCCACATCTTTATTCAGCAGGATGCATCTCATTAAATACCCTGATTTAAATAATTTGGTTTCATTTTTAAAAATGCAGAATTAGGTTTGCAATAATGTTCCACTTTAAAATGCCTCAAAGACATGCATCCTGGACTGAGAAAGATCAGTCAATAATGAGTGTGTAAATTGGTTTGTTTGCAAGAACATTTAATTGACAGCTCACCATGTTATCAGGCTGGTTTCTGTGGTTCCCAGCTAATACAAACTTTAATTAATCAGTGCTGCACAGTTAACACAGTGCCAGCGACCCGGATTCGAATCCCGTGCTGACTGGAAGGAGCTAGTCTGTTCTCCCCGGGGGGCTCTGTTATCCTCCCTCCTTTCAAAACGTGTGGGGCTTGAGTGTAATTGGGAGGCACGGGCTCGTAGGCCGGAAGGGCCCGCTACTGTGCTACATGTCTAAAATTTTACTTCCATGGCCTTCCCATGTGTTCAAACACATTGCACCCCAGCCCACCCGGTCAGCGCAACATCTTTACAATGCCAGTGATCGGGGCCGGACCTGGATTTGAATCCCAGGCTGTCTGTAAGGAGCTTGTACGTTCTCCCCATGTGGGTTTTCTCCAGGGGCTCTGGTTTCCTCCCACCATTCAAAAATGGACCGGGATGTAGGTTAATGGGGTGTAAAATGGGCAGCACAGACCTGTGGGGCTGAATTGCCTGTTAAAATGCTGCATGCCTAATTTAAATTTAATTTAACCACGCAATCTCGTGGTTAGCCCTTCTGGGGCTGACACCCACCTTTCTATTCCCAGACCGTGGCAGATCCCGGATGGGAAAGAGCTCACCTGGAACTTGCCAGGAAACTACTGGCCATAAATATCCTGGGCATATGGGCTCAGGAGCTTTTACTGGTGACAGATCCGCACAGAAACAGGCCTCTCAGTCCTTCTAGTCTGTGCCAGGCCTCGTCCCTCCGACCTGCACCCGAACCATGTCTGTACTCCTGTCCAATTTTTTTTCAAGCGTTTTCCTCCTCATCGACCTTCACAAACAAGATACACCAGGGAAGGCGATTCACTTTTTCAATCAGATATCCAACCCCACCTGTCCCCTTCAACAATGCATATTGATTGAGCTGCTTTCAAAAGGATTGATCGCCAGATACCCATAAAAAACATGTTAATTGACCTGTGAGAAGACTCCTACTGAAGATTTAGGATTTACACTGGCTATCTAATAGCTTGTCAGCTCCATTTTACTCATTAAAAACTCCAAATTGGTTATAAAATAGAGGTGGGCCTATTCTGCGGGGTCATCGAAGAGATTACATCCAGGATTAATTTAAGAATTTACCACGCAAATGCAGAGCTCATTTTTATTCTGTTCAGTTCTCTCACCACGAGCCGTGCACCTTTTATCTGCTGGTAGTGCCTGCATCTTACATCCACAGAGAAAACTGGGGACACTTCACGCCACCCAGGCTCTGGCCTGAAGATGTCTATCAGCTGAAGACGAAGCAGGCTGCCTGCTTCGCCGCGTCTACAGTCAGTTTTTATTCCCTCTGAGCTGCAAGCAAGGGTTGGGTAAACCGGACTGAGCTGGAATATTTTCGAATGCATGATTAGTGATGAACTCTCCCCGCTCCAGTCTTAGACTGTGGGAAGCACACTCCTACCATTTCTCATGCATCTAATTCTCCACTGCTCTTTTCCTACTCCAGCCACAGTATGAACTTTCTATCTGAAACTGTCAATTAGTATCAAATTGTCTGTAGTTTGACAGCTAAAAAACTGCATTGAGATTTCACTGAATCAACATGAGTAACTTGTTCTGTCAACCTGATGTTTATCACTGAAACACTGCAGGGTAATTTAAACAGGGCAAAGGCACACACACACACACACACACACACACACAGATACACAGAGACATAAACACACAGACGGGCACACACACACACACACGCGCGCGTGTACAGGCATGCACATATGCACATGTACACACAAAAGTGCGCAGACAGATCCACGCACGCACACACATGCACATACAGAGATATAAACATCACACAGATGGAGACATACACACACATGTATGTACACATACATAGAGACAAACACACACACACACACACACACACACACACACACACACACACACACACACACACACACACACACACACACACACACACACACACACATCAGATGGGCCATCAAGTGAAAATTGATTCCAAGGTGTACAAGAAGAAAGTGTGGAGACCCTTGCTGAGATCTTTACATCAGCTTTGCCCATATCTCTCTCAATATATCCTATTCATCTACCCTTCCAAATGTATTTAACTGTTCCAGCCGCTACCACTTCTTCTGGCAGCTCATTCCACACATCCACTACCTTCTGAGCGAATAAATTTTCCATCATGCCCCTCTTCAATCTTTCTCCTCTCACCTTAATCTGTGCCCTTTCATTTTAATTCCCCTACTCTGGGAAAAAGACTGATTATTTACCTTAACCATGGCCCTTATGAATTTAAAAACCTCTCTGCAATGCACCCACCACCCCCCCCCCCCCCCACCCCACCCTGCAGCTCCTGGAAAACTTCTCCCAGCCTATCCAGCCTCTCATTATAATTCAAGTCATGTAGTCCTGGTCACAGCCAGTTCGTTCTGTAAATAAGGAATGCCTTCTTTCAGAGATACAGTGCGGTAACAGGCCCTTCTGCCAGACTGAGGCCCCCTACAAATTGGAGGGACTCCACCTCGTCTTCCATCTGGGCACCCTCCTCCAACCGGATAGCATTAAAACCTCCTCCTCTTCCTGTCACCCCATTTTTGTCCCCCTGTCTTCTCTCCTCTCGCTCTCTCTCTTTCTCTCTTCTGTTTTCCCTCTGTCTCCTTTCTCAGAGCCAAAATCAATTCTCTTATCACATCTAATGAACACCTTTTGTCTGGACTTCTCTCCCTCCCATTCTTTCCCCTTTCTCTCTGTGGTGCTATGTTTCCTCCATATGGTTATGGTTGGTTACTGTATATAGGGAGCTGATCCACCCACTGATGACTCCTACCCTATGACTCCTTCCCCGTGGTCCTGGGCCATAAAGGTTGAGCCACCTCTCCCTTCCTGCCATTCCTATACCTGGATCTGGGCCAGCAAGGTTCTTCTGAACATTAAAGCCTATCATTCCTTCTTTTTGAGAGTTTGGAGTTTTGGAGTTTTGAAACCGTGCACATAACGAGTCCATTTGGTCCGATTGATAGTGTCCTAAACTCTCTCGGTCTTTATTCAGACACCTGCCTGCTTTTTGCTTATACTATACATTGAAAAAGAGCTCAGGCCCAAACTGCCGGGAAGATATCTTAGAATCTCCTATGGATGCTGCGAGACTGGTTGAGTTCCTCCAGTATTTACTGAGTGCTTTTACAGCCCATGAGACCTACACCCAATTAACTGACCGACTCTGCAGGCCTTTGGAACAGGAGCACCTGGGGAAAACCCATGCAGACACAGGGTGATCATACCAACTCCTTCTGGGATTGTGCACCGGCGCTGCTGCGCTGACCGCTGCGGTGCCTGTGACTTGTTGCGGCAGATTGAATCTTGACTGTCTATGGATTGTAATGGTGTGAAAGCGTTGAAGAAAGGGCTGCACCCTAACAGCGCCAGCCATCTGGGCTGGAATCTGGCTCTCACTGAAAGGGGTTTATACCTTCTCCCCGCATCTGCATGCGTCTCCTTCGAGTCCGGTTTTCGACAGCCCTCCAAAAATGTATGGGAACTGTAGGTTGATTGGGCGTAATCGGGCAACTAACTACAGCACAACTTCCGGCCCACAAGCCCGAGTTGCCCAATTTTAAATTTTAATATTTAAAGCTCACTATTGGAGGCAAGAGCCTCGTGAGAAGGGCTAAAAGCAGGGGATTCTCTCTGCTTCTTCAAAAGTTGCTTAAAGACGTGAAAAACTCAACATTATTTCTGTGGATGTCATTAGGCAGAATTTTAAAGATTGTTCAGTGAGGAGATTCAGAGACAAGAAAGAATCATTATTCTATTAGAACATAGAACACTCCAGCACAGTACAGGCCCTTCAGCCCTCGATGTTATGCTGACATATATTCCTTCAAAAAAGAACTAAATTTTCCCTACCTCACAACCCTCTATTTTTCTTTGATCCATGTGTCTGTCTCAGAGTCTCTTAAATGTCCTTAATATTTCAGCATCCATCACTGCCCCTGCCAAGGCATTCCAGGCACCAATAACTCTGCATAAAATAAAACTTACCCCCGACGTCTCCCCTAAGCTTCCCTCCCTTCACTTTGTGTAGATATCCTCTGGTATTTGCTATTCCTGCCCTGGGGAACAGCGGCTGGCTATCCACCCCATCTATGCCTCTCATAATCTATGTAGACCTCTATTAAGTCTTCTCTCATCCTTCTATGCTCCAAAGAGAAGTCCCAGTTCTACTATTTTTTGTCTTGTAAGACTTATTTTCCAATCTAGGCAACACCCTGGGAAATCTCCTCTGCACCCTCTCCTATAATGCGGTGACCAGAACTGAACACAATACTCTAAGTGTGGTCTCACCATAGACCCTCTCTACTCCTGAACTCAACGAATCCCAGCATCCCATAGGCCTTCTTAACTATCCTATCAACCTGCGCAGTAACCTTGAGGGATGTACGGATAAGGACCCCAAGGTCCCTCTGTTCATCCACACTCTTAATTAACTGACCATTGACCCTGTACTCAGCCTTCTGGTTTGTCCTTCTATTCTGATCCTAAATCCCAGCGTGTGCTGCATTATTTATTAAGTAAACAATATCACAAATAGTTGGCTGGAAACAAGCCATCAGTAAATACAGGATGCAACCGGGCCCCCCCCCCCCCCACAATCAACACCAGTTCTACTGCACAACTGAAGGTTCAGTAGCCATGACCACAGTTGAACATCCTTTTCTGCGGAATTCAGAATTTATTGTCATGAGCTTGTCACAAAATTCATTGTTTGGCGGCTACGTCACAGATTCAATTATTGCTATAAATTACATTTAAAAAATAATTTAGTGCCAGAAAATAGGAGAAAGCGAGGCCGTGACCATGGTTCATTGTCCATTCAGGAACCTGACGGTGGAGGGGAAGAAGCTGCCCTTGTGCCGCTGAGTGCTTGTCTTCAGGTCTCTGTACCTTTTTACCCGATAACTGCCTAAAGAAATCTCTTGGTGCCTGCCACATTGACCACTGCCAGTGGGCTGATATCGCCTCAAACCGTGCATCTTGGAGCCTCACATTTCGGCGGGCAGCAACCTCCTTTGAAGAAGACCGCAGAGCCCACCTCACTGACGAAAGACAAAGGAGGAAAAACCCAACACCCAACCCCAACCGACCAATTTTCCCCTGCAACCGCTGCAACCATGTCTGCCTGTCCCGCATCGGACTTGTCAGCCACAAACGAGCCTGCAGCTGACGTGGACATTTACCCCCTCCATAAATCTTCGTCCGCGAAGCCAAGCCAAGAAGTAGAGCGAAGAGGGCATGGCCTGGGTGGTGGGAATCCTTGAGAACAGGAGCTGCTTTCTTCAGACACCGCCTCTTGCGGATGTCCTCTGTGGAGTGAAGACTGGTGCCCTTGATGGCGCTGGTCGGGTTCATAACTCTCTGGAATCTTTTCCTGTCCTGACACCAGACGGTGATGCAACAAGTCAGAATGGTCTCTGTGGAACACCTGGAGAAATTTCCAAAAGCCTTTGGTGACATACCAGATTTCCTAAAATCCCTCATGAAGTGTAGCCGTTGGCGAGACTTCTCCGCGATTGGATGGCTATGGGCGAACCAGGGTAGATCTTCAGAGATATTGACATCCAGTAATTTTAACCCTTTCCACTGCTGATTCCTCAATGAGACTGTTTCAGGCTCTCCTGACTTTCCCCTCCTGAAGTCCACAATCAGTTTTGATACCACTCAACAAGCTGATCTATCTCCCTCCTGCATGCTTCCTCTGTGATTCTGCCGACTACCGTGGTGTAATTGGCATAGATGGAATTAAAATTGAGCCCAGCCACACGGTTGTGGGTGTCGAGTGAGTAGAGCAGTGGGCTAAGCACGGACCCTTGAGGTGGGCCTGTACTAATGATCAGTGAGGAGGAGACGTTGTTTCCGATTCGTACTGACTGTGGCCTTCCAGTGAGGAAGTCAAGGATCCTGTGGCAGATGTGGGTGCAGAGGACCAGGCTTTAGAGCTTGTTGACCAGCACTGATGGTGTTGAAGGCCGAGCTGTAGTCGATGAAGAGTAGCCTGATGTCGATGTTGCTGTAATCTGGGTGATCCAGAGCTGAGTTGGAGTGCCAGTGAAATTGCATCTGTTCTGAACAGATTGTGATAGTAGGCGAATTGCAGTGGGCTCCAGATCTTTTTTTTGAATATTAGAAAATTTTCCAAGACTCATATAGAACATTTCGTAAATAGTATTTTAAAATTCCAGAGACTTGTATGATTGCCCAAATCTCACCCCCTCCCCTCCCAATTACTAACAATTAAAAAACCCATAATTGTCCAAAAAAGAAGAGGTGTTTGAACAGTCTTCATTAACGAGTCCATATCTTGATCTTCAGGGATTCAATGCTATTAACCTTACAATATTAGTTAAACCTTTTCTGGAAATTCATTACATCCTGAAGCCTGGATGGTTCTAATAAGGTTGCCATCTTTTAATAAACACGTTATATTTCTTTCTAAGATTATAAGTTCTCTTTTCCAGGGGGGCACAACTTTGCATTTGCCTATTCCAGTGAGTAATAAGTAAGGGGGAGTTGGACTTCTAGGTAACAGTGATACATGTCCTGGCCACCTCCGGTGCAATCCTCAGGAACTACATTTGATATTTTGATAAACTGCATTTTGGTTATTTTGTGCCAATAACCAACAGATTGCTCAATAAATACAATTCTAGTTCCACTTCTAGAATTTTTGTCCAAATTTCTTTCAGGTCATAGCAAAAGGATCTTACTTTCACCCAGGGCCAGGTTGAACGTATAAATGTTCCAACCTCTTTTCAGCTCTCCGTCCCATAGGATGATGACGGTTGTGGGGTTCGATATGAGGATACCCCACTCCTCAGAAAGGAACAGCACATGCGCGAATGGATCTGGGTGAGTGGGAGTCCAGACCCCACTCTCTCAGCATCCCCTCCCGGATCCAGTGGCACGGTGAGGTCCAAGATGGCCGGGGGTTGAGGAATTCTGTTGCAGTGAACGGCCAGAACAAGCTTTGATCCAAGGGATGCCCTTTCCATGCTGTTTGCTCGACGACCGTTGACCCTACGAGAGGGTTTGCCCACCCTTTGACCGGTCTCGTTTTTCATCCTGCGGGGTGTCCAGCCACCCTCCGCACCGGGCAAGCCTGGCTAGCACTGCATTACATGGTACCAGTTCCACTCAGACGAGTGGCCTGTATAATAGTACCAACCTCTATAACCACACCTAAAACAAGTTTCAGATTTTAAACCATGCCATTTTTGCAGTGTAAGGTATAATTGTATTGTATCGATGATGTTATGTTACCAATATTGTTCTTGAATCCTTTTCTCCGTCTCCCACCTTTGGGCCCAGATCTTTACCTGGGTGGATGTTAATTCTGGCCATGCCAACCTCTCAAAGCAGAAGATGTCAGTGGTCCCAGGTGAGTCATTGAGGCAGCTCCCTCTGCTCTCTTGGGCCCTTGTAGGATTGATGCCCTCTTGGAGTAGGTGGCAACCTCTGACTGCACCAGGGAGAAGTGCTGGTCGCCTCGTCTGAGAGAGGAGTTTACACTGCTGTGTCCTGACAGCAGCGCATTGTTATTCAGGTGGACTGAACAGGAAGTGGTGGTGCATTTTCAAGTGCTTTAAAACACAAAGTAAAGGAACAGGAGCAGGATGAGTCCATGGAACCTCAAACCTGTCCCACCTCCTCATCTCCTCCTCTCTCCCCACACAGTCCCCAATTCCTTAAAAAAAAATCACCTACTCCCTCCGCGAGGAGAGATTCAGAATGGTAGCCGGTGATCGCGTGCACAGACGGCCAGCACCAATCCACATTTTGTGCTCCCCTCCCCCCCCACTCGATTCTGCCCCTCAACCACATACAGGAGGCAATCTACCATGGGTGATTCACCCACCAACCCACATATCTGCGGGAGGAAACTGGAGCAGTCGGGGGAAACCTAGGCAGTTGCAGCGGGAATGCGTAAGCTCCGTACAGCGAGGGCTTGAGGTCAGGATTGAACTCAGGTCACTGGTGTCTTGAGGCAGCGGTGCAACTAGCTGCATCACTCTCAGACCCCTGGGCTCTGAAGCAGCCATTCTCAACAGGGGCCCTTCAGCCCCTCTCCTGGGTTCACAGCACATTTAAGTAAAAGCCTTGTTTTCTTTCCACCTCACGGAACCTAAACATTTTTTATTGTTTTCTTTGTGTAGTCGGTAGGAGAGAAGTATGGAAGAAACCAATACTTGACTGCTTCACAGGGAAGGGGGCCCATAAACTTTGAGCAGAGTCCTTGGGGTGGGGGTGGGGGTGGAGTATCACAGCACACTACGGTTGCTGTAGAGAAGTGGATCAGATGTCTATCCACAGAACTATAAGAATGGCAGAAAGGATCACTGGGGTCTCCCTCCCCATTATCGTCACGATCTACCAGGTCTGAAGAGGGCGTGCAAAATCGTTGAGGATCCCCTTCCACCCCCATGCACTTCTGCTCCCATCGGGGAAGAGATACAGGAGGATCAGAGCCAGTACCCACCAGGCTGAGGAACGGCTTCTTCCCACGGGCAGTGAGAACGCCGAACGTCCAAAGAAACTGCTCGCGCTAACCCTCCGAGACTCTCACGTTCACAAAACAATATTTGTTTCTTTATTTTTATATATGAATACTTGTCCTGCATATGTATCGTCTGTCTGTCTGCATGTTATGTCTGGTTGTGTGTCTGTGCGTTTTACGCTGAGGACCGGAGAACACTGTTTCGTCGGGTTGTAGAATCAAATGATAATAAAAAGGGAAAAGGGCCTATAAACCTTGAGCAGAGCCCTAAAGGGGCCATCACCAAAATAAGGTGGAGAATGGCTGTGCTAAAGATAGATACAGAGATTCACCCCCTGCTGTGGAAACTCACCTTCAAATAACTGTCCTCCGATCTAGTAACCATATCCCCTGGTTTGAGATTCTCCCACCCGAGGAAACATCTCAGCATCTTCATTATCATCCTTCTTCAGGATCTCATGGTCGCATTTCTCCATTCCAGGCCTGGTCCTGGTCAATCTGCCTGCACGATCTCCTGTGCAACATGTCAACCAGAACACCACACAGTTTGCGATGTCGAGGGAAGTCTGCAGACGCTGTGATTGCAGTTCGAACACAGAACTGCTGGAAGAACTCAGGAGGTCTTGCAGCACCCAAGGAAGGTAAAGATAAATAACCCACGTTCTCCTCAAGTATGAGCGAACAAACTCAGCACCTGAATTAAAGTCCGGGGGAAGAAAGGTGAACCATCGAGAAGTTGTGGCCCTAATTTCAGAAACCAGCTGGGCATTAGATCGAATGGTGGCGCTCCCTCCGCCTGCTGCCGTGGTTTAAAGAAGCAACCACTTGTGTGTTGGAGCCTACTTTTGCTTTAGGCATTGAGAGATGGGACAGAGTTCAGAGAAGGGGAGACCACAAATAGAAAAGTGTGGTTACAGTTTGGACTATATATTTCCAGTGAACAAAATTAATCAACAAATCCAAGTTTGTAGCTGCTGCTCTAATCTCAGTCAATTATAAACATGATTCTCGTACCCTGAAGAAGGCCCAGTATGGGAACGGTGCACAAAAAAAAGGCCTCAAGCCTGAAACATTGGTAATGTATCTTTATCTCCTATGGATGCTGCAAGACCGGCTGAGTTCCTCCAGCATTTCGGTGCCTTTATTACTGTACAATAATTGAATGCATTTTATTGAAGTTACTTTTTTTAAAAAAAACAAAGTACCTGCTTAGGTGCAGTAAGTACCAATTGTACTATGTGCGTAACAACAAACTTATTAATTGTCATTTTGATCTTGTGCCTCAGAGGTCTGGCATCATTTGCTTGCCTTGGGTAGTAAAAGGAACATGAGCTTAAGCAATAGGGGCAGGAGTCGGCCATCTGGCCCGTCGAGCCTACTCTGCCATTCAATGGCAGATCAGACGTTGGGCTCATCTCCACCTACCTGGCTTTTCCTTCTATCCGTTCATTCTGCTACTCTGTAAAAATCTGTCCAACCTTAAACGTATTTACTGAGGTCGCCTCCAATGAGCAGTGAATTCCATCCCCCTCTGGGAAAAGCAGTTCCTCCTCATCTCCGTCCTAACTCTACTACCCAGGATCTTGGAGCTATGTCTTCTCGTTCCAGTCTCCCCCACCAATGGAAACAACTCACCTACCTCTATCTTAACTATGGCTTTCATATTTTTATATGTTTTCATAAAGGTCCCCTCGCATCCTTCTAAATTCCAGTGAGTGCAGTCCCAGATGACTCAATCTCTCCTCATAGGCTAACTCCCCCTCATCTCTGGAATCAACCTGGTGAACCCCCTCTCCAAAGCCACTCCATCCTTCCTCAAGTAGGGAGACCAGAACAGCGTGCAGTGCTCCAGATGCAATCTCTACTCCTAAATTCAATCCCTCAAGGAAGCATCCCCCATGTCTTTTTGACCACCTTATTCTCCATTCTCCATGACCCATCAATCATTCCTGTGATGAAACCATAATTGTGCTTAGTCGTTATATGTAAACGTGGTGACCTTTCCTGGTCGACCCTGCTCTCACTGGCCGGCTCATGACTCCTCCCCCTTTTCCCCCCATAAAGGCTGTCACACCATGAGCCGGCCCCCAGCGTGAGTTCGGGTCAGTGGGAGCGACCAACACGGGGGACGCTGCCCATCTCTTACAAATAAAAACCTTCAGTCTCGGCCACTTCAGTCTTTGTGCAATTGCTTCCGTTCCATCATGGGCCGACCCATCCTGGACTCCGCATTAGTCTAGAAGGTGCAGCAATGCCTGCACTTCCGAAGGAGGTACCATCTCCCATCCTGTAGCACAATTGAGAGCGTCCTGTCTGGCTGCATCATTTATGTGGGACGGTCGCTTCAGGACTGGAAGTTTAAACAGAGGACCGTTAAAGCAGCCAAGAGGATCACCGGGTCTCCCTTTCCTCTATTGATGACATTTATTGGGACCGCTGTCTACGCGAGGTTCAAGGTATTATGGAAGACCCATTCCGTCCAGCGCCCAGCATCTTTGACCCACTACCATCGAGGGCCATCAAAATCAGGACTGCCGGTCTGGGGAATAGCTTCTTTCCACCAGCTGTGAGAACCGTATCCTGTAACCATGGCAATCATCTCAAATATTTATATGTATTTATTTTGATTATTTATGCGATCTTTATGCACTGTATATTTTTTGAGTATGTCTGCTTTGCCCGGTTATATTATATTATATATACAGTCAGATGACAACGAATTTGAGCTTACTGACCCACCTGTGTGTATCTGTGGATACACCCACTCCAAGGCTGATGAATCTTGAGGCTGGTTAAGGCACCTGGTCTCTGAGGAGCGCCTTTCCCACATCACAACAGTTCTGAACCAAATTGATCTTTCCAGCTGCTAGCTCTTCCAGCCGAGGGAGGCTGTAATGTTCAGGCTTCCTGAGCTGCTGGAGATACCAGCATTGCGGGGTATGCAGTTTGGGCAAGCACGGTTGGGTGTAGTGTTTAGCGCCACATTGTTACAGTGCCAGTGACCCAGGTTCGAATCTGGTGCTGCCTGTAAGGAATTTGTTCCCTCTGTTACGAGCCCAGAGGATCCCAAAACCCAGCAGCGATAGATATTCACCGACAGATGATTACTTCAACAAAAGTTGTTTTTAATTATCTTTAAATATGAAAACAGAATCACACTTTAACTTATCACTATTAACTTACTTTACCTCTAATTCTAAGCCCACGTGTGTGTAATTTCAGAAAAGTTCTTGATGGTTCACAGTCCAATCTCACTTCTCATTCCTTCAAGTTCACTGGTTGCAGGCAATTCTTAGACTGTGCACAGAATCTAACATGTATAAAGTTCACCAGGCTTCGGTGCTCAAAAGGTAAATGGTTACCACTCAGGAAGGTTCTTGTCGGTTTTCAGAGAGAGGTATGTTGTTCCAGGACATCCACAACTGATGTACTTCCATCAGTCATTTCAGTGACTTGCTGAAGAAACTTGCCCCCCTCAGGGTTCTCCAGATGATAACCTCTTTCTTTCAGGTCACCACAGAGTTCCTTTTTGTTTCCCTTATTCCAAGTGAAACATTAGACAGCCAATCCTCTCCTCTTGCATGAACCACTAGGGCCTCGACCAGGCTGTCTTCCAAAAGCTTGCTAGCTTGTCCTTTTTCAGTCCCGGAAACTTCTGCTGGCTGACACGGTGATTTCTGCTTCTCTCTCTCTCTCTCTCTCTCTCTCTCTCTTTCTCTCACACATTCTGAGACTGAGAGAAAGCCTGTTTGACTCTCTCTGCTTGCAAAACCACATGGCCCTCTTACAACAGCAAAACTCTCCTGCCGACAATAGCGGCTCCAGCCTGCTCTTTCATCTGTTGCCTTGGTAAACAATAATCCATTAGTGATGCCTCTGGAGCACTTTTCAAAAAGGGGTGGGAAGCCACTATGTTTCCAGTATTTCAAATAGGATCTGTTTTAAGGTGTTTGCAGGTGACCTACTCTAACAAACCTTTCCCAATTTATCTCCCAAAAACATTTCTATATACTCTGGATGCTCCAATCTCTTCCCGCCTTTCAAAACATAACAGGGTTGTAGGTTAATTAATTGGGTGGCACAGACATCTGGGCCTGAAGGGCCTGTTATTGTGCTGTACATCTAAATAAAAACTTAGCTTAGCGCTATCCAACTTCTCCAGCAATAGTCAAACTCGACACCGTGATTGGAGAAACTCAGCTGGTCAAACTGTGCACTATATAGAGCAAAGAGAAAGAGACATTACTAACGTTTCGGGCTTGACCCCTTCGTCAAGATATGAGCACAACGTGGGCAGGTGCCTGAACCCGTCAAGATATGAGCACAACGTGGGCAGGTGCCTGAACCCGTCAAGATATGAGCACAACGTGGGCAGGTGCTTGAACCTGCAAATCCAGAAAATTAGCAGTGCAAACCTTGAAATCTCTTTTGCAGAAAAATAACAACTTTATTTTAATTTATGCAAAAACAAATTGAAAATGGTCAGTACCACACTCTACTTCACTAATTCTCTTTTAATCCTGTTCATCATTAACATTTAATAGGACCTGGTGTTTGCCAACTTTGCATTAAGGAGAGAAGTTCCATTACCCTTGAAAGCTTCAATGCTTTCGCTGTTGAATTGCAACATCTTTCCACATTACTCAGTGTTCTTTGATTTTGAGCTTGTTCTAAAGGTTCTGGGCAAGATTTAAATGTTATTTCCAACATGGTAGAAGCTCATTCCGGACATCGGAACCCACATGGCCCCAACACACCCAATTAACCAACCAAGCCAGTATTGTTTAGCAGGCTGGGAAACAGCCACCAATGAGTGCACAGAAAGCTCCTACAAACATAAGCCAGGTTCGAGACTGGCTGAAGGGGTTACCATGAATTGGAACCGGGCTGTGAGAGGGTGCCGAGGGCAGGAGGGGCTCCCAAGGGGGCCTCGAGCGCTGAAGGTTTTGAAGCCTTCAGCGCTCGAGGAGCCCCTCCTGCCCTCGGCATCCTCTTGCAGCTGGGTTCCGATAGCTGGCAACCCCTTCAGCCAGTCTCGAGCCAGTCGCCAGCCTGCGTGGGTTCCTCGCCTCGCGTCGCCAACAGTCTCCATCTGTGTGCTCTTCATCCACCGAGTCCCTCACTGGTCACTATCCCATGGGTCATCTCCTTCCCCTTCTCAAACATGGGGTGTTCTCCCTCTTTCGAGTGCCTTGCATCGGTCCTCTGCTTCCCCGAAGTTTGCAACCCCTTGAGGCCACTGCCAGCACAGGCTGCCATCTTGGGCCCTGACGCTGACCCTAAAACCCCATGAGCTCCTTTAACAGGCCTTTTAAAGCCTGTATGGAGCTTTCAGTAGAAGAACTGGGCAATTTGACCCGCAGGGAAGTGCTTTGACTCCGCTCCCTGCTGTTCCTGGGTCTACATTAGCAGAGTTGCTGCTATTACAGCATTTATATTTAAAATTTGCAATATTATAGTCTCTGTGCTCTCACTGGTGAAGGCAAGCATGCCCACTGCCTTTCTTACCACTTTGTCGACCAATGTAGTCACTTTCAGGGCTCCTCAGGGCCCTGCCACATTCAGATCACAGTCATCCGTGGTTCGATATGTCACCTAGCTCAAGTTGATTTGGAATTGATAATTGAGAGAGGAGGCAGAGAGGTAGAGTCCCCTCCTCGTGGTGAATAGAATTGTCAGCTATTTAATATATTTCTGAATACTGTATGTCCAGTGTGCAACTCTCTCCTCAATACGTGTGTCAGACAGGGACAGAGCAATTACGTAAATTGAAAGAAATGGTTTCTGTGTGGCAGGTTGAATTTGCACCAGAGGCTGTTTATTAACACCTCTGCAATGATTGCATGCCCTCACCACTGCCAGCAGGTAACATGGGACAACAAAGAATTTGGGCGTATTTTATGGATTTTGGACTGATGATCCTAAAAAAATCACCCAAGCATTTTCCTATCACGTACTGTTTTATTAATATGACCTCTTTTTGTAATTTCCTGTCATATTTTATGTTTACCTTGAGAGAAGTTAGTGAGGAAATAGCGGAGGCTCTGGGAATGATTTTTCAAGCATCATTAGAGACGGGTATAGTGCAGGAGGATTGGCGTGTTGCGCATGTGGTTCCTTCGTTTAAAAAGGGTTCGAGGAGTAAGCCTAGCAATTATCAGCCTGTAAGTTTGATGTCTGTGGTAGGTAAATTGATGGAAAGCGTTCTTAGAGATAATATATAAGTATATGGAGGGACAGGGTCTGATCAGGGACACTCAACACGGATTTGTGCGTGGACGGTCGTGTTTGACCAATCTTGTTGAATTTTTTGAAGAGGTGACTAAGAATGTTGATGAGGGTAGAGCAGTGGATGTTGTCTATATGGACTTCAGTAAGGCCTTCGATAAGGTTTCGCATGGGAGGATAGTTAGGAAGGCTAAGTCCCTGGGTATTAATTTGGAGATAGTCAAGTGGATTCAACAGTGGCTGGAAGGAAGGTGCCAGAGAGTAGTAGTAGATAATTGTTTGTCAGGATGGAGGCTGATGACAAGCGGTGTACCTCAGTTCGGTATTGGGACTGTTGCTGCTTTTCATATAGATTAATGATCTGGAGGATGGGGCGGTTAATTGGATTAATAAATATGCAGATGATACTAAAATAGGGGGAATTGTGGACGATGAAGAGGGTTTTCAAAGATTGCAGAGGGATTTAAACTGCTTAGAGGAGTGGGCAGAGAGATGGCAGATGGAGTTTAATGCTGATAAGTGTGAGGTGCTTCATGTTGGAAAGAATAATTAAAGCAAGATGTGGTAAATGGGAGGGCATTGAAGAATGCAGTGGAGCAGAAAGATCTAGGAATAATGGTGCATTGTTCCCTGAAGGTAGGAGCGCATGTGGACGGGGTGGTGAAGAAGGCCTTTAGTATGCTTGCCTATATAAATCAGTGCATAGAATATAACAGTTGGGAAGTAATGATGAAACTGTACAAGGCATTGGTGAGGCCAAATTTAGAGGACTGTGTGCAGTTCTGGTCACCGATTTATAGGAAGGATATTAACAAGATAGAGAGAGTGCAGAGAAGATTTACAAAAATGTTGCCTGGGTTTCAGCATCTGGAACACAAGGAGAGATAGAAGGCTGAGAGGGGATTTGATAGAGGTGTTTAAGATAATGAGAGGGATAGATAGAGTTGATGTGGAAAGGCTTTTCCCATTGAGAGTAGGAGAGAGGGATACAAGAGGTCATGGGTTGAGAGTTGACGGGCAAAGGTTTAGGAGTAACATGAGGGGGAACTTCTTTACTCAGAGAGTGGTTACTGTGTGGAATGGGCTTCCGGGAAAGGTGGTGGAGGCAGGGTCAATTTTGTCATTTAAGAAAGAGTTGGATAAGTATATGGATGGGAGGGGGATGGAGGGATATGGGCAGAGTGCTGGTAAGTGGGATTAGAGGAGGGTACTTGGATCAGTGCAGACTAGAAGGGCCAAATTGGCCTGTTTCTGTGCTGTAATTGTTATACGGTTATATATGGTTGTATGGTTTACATGAAGCACAACGTGTCATTGAAAATTCATTTTCTGCATTCGCACTTGGTCTTCTTCCCCACTGAGCTTGGTGCAGTCGGTGATGGACATGGTGAAAGGTCTCCACCAGGGCATGGTGACCATGGAAAAACAAGTATCAGGGTGACTGGCATCCATCAGCTGTTGCTGGACACTGAGATGAGAGGCATCAGATGCTGAGTACAAACGAAAATCAGCGGCAAACCATTTTTAGGTCAATTGAATGTGTCAGCATAATGGGGAGAATGGACAAACACCTTTCAGACAGCATCAATAAGTGATTAAATTTAATAAACGTCAACTTGATGTTTCTCCAACTTCCTATGTGATAAGGCAAATCTAAAATCACCTTTGTGTTCATCTTGGAGATGGGGCAGTATGGTTGGAGTAGCAGTTAGCGCAATGCCTTTACGGTGCCAGCGATCAGGACCGGGGTTCAAATCTCACACTGTATGTAAGGAGTTTGTATGTACCTTCCCGTGTCTGCGTGGATTTTCCCCGGGGTCTCCGGTTTCCACCCACCGTTGAACTGTAGGTTAATTTGAGTGTAAGTTGGGCGGCACAGGCTCATGGCCTGTTACCATGCTGTAGGCCTACTTTGGGAAAAAAAAATTGTCGTCCAGTATAACTGGTCTATTTTCTGGTTGGTTTTGTATATTGCTCACCCAGAGCTTTGGGGTTGAGGGAACAGGGTGGAAGGTGGTGCTGAGTTTACAGGCCAGCCATGAGGTGGAGAGTTTGAGAGACAGAATGGTCTCCTATTGCTGCTGTTGGGGTGAGCCTGGCCCTAATAGACCAGATAAGGTGGGAATAACCAGCTTCTACCTCCTGGACACAAAGGACCCATGGAATTTTCCATCAGTTGACAGATGACCTAGGCTTTTTTTTGTTCTTGGTTACATAAAGCTGCATTTATTTCTCGGAAGAGCCAAATGGGACCTGAAGATTCAGATTCAGATCTCAGATTTATTGGCAGAGTACATACATGACATCACATACCTCCCTGAGATTCCTTTTCCCTGCAGGCGAGGCAGAATTACCACAAAAAAATGGACCCAACGTACACACGTAAACAAATAAAGAAATGTAAGTAGATTAATTATGCAATACAGAGAGAGAGAGACAAAAAAATCAATAAAGTGCAAAAGTACAAGTCCTTAAATGAACCCCTGATTGTGTTTGTTGTTGAGGAGTCTGATGGTGGAGTAGCAGTTCCTGAACCCTGTGGCGCGAGTCTTGTGGCCCCTGCACCTCTTTCCTGATGGCAGCAACGAGAACAGGGCATGTGCTGGGTGAGGTGGATCTTTGATGATGTTCATCCCTTAGATGTTCTTGATGGTGGGGAGGGCTTTACCCATGAAGTCCTGGGCTGTGTCCACTACCTTTTGGAGGGCTTTATGCTCGGGGGTATTGGTGTCCCCGTACCAGACCGTGATGCAGCCGATCAACACACTTTTCACCATGCCTCTGTAGAAATTTGCCAGGGCTAAATATTCACAAATTAGAGGTGCTGACGTGCTTTCTTCACGATGCCATGCATGTGTTGGGTCCAGGAAAGATCCTCTGAGATAGTGACTCCCAAGAAATTTAGATAAATAATCTGAAGACATAGAGACTAGTTGTAAAAACATTCAACCTTGCACTCTAAGACACCAGTGTTGGGCATTGGCAGTAACAAACCTTCCGTCATTGCCAAGTGCACCCCTCGTGTGGTATTCCTGAACTCCAGATTTCCAGGATATCTATGTTCTCAGGTCACCTATAACTCATCTCCCACTGAGCCAGCAGATGGAGGGCTAGTCCTGGAGATATCCTAGGAGCAGGACAAGCTGATGTCGGACTTTATCGGGACCTAAGGTTCAGTTGTTCCTCAAAACCAGAAACATCCCTGACTCTAGTTCGATTCACTAACCATTTCAAGTCAAGACAAATCAAGTTTATTGTCATCTGATGCCACAAGTACGACTCAACGACATAGCATTCTCCGGTCTTCGGTGAAAAACATCCAGACACACAACCAGACATAACACACATACAGACAATACGTATGCAAGACATATTTTATCTTGAAAAATAAATAAATAAATATTCCTTTGTGCAAATGAGAGCTTTGGAGGGTTAGTGTGAGCAGTTCCATTGGTTGTTCAGTGCTCCCACTGTCTGTGGGAAGAAGCTATCCCTCAGCCTGGTGTTGCTGGCTCTTCCCCGAAGGGAGCAGCTGAAAGATGCTGTGTGCGGGGTGGAAGTGGTCCTCAAGGATTTTGCACATCTGCCTCAGGCAACAATCCTGGTCGATCACGTTGATATAGGGGAGGGAGACCCCAATGATCATCTCTGCCACTCTTATGGTCCTTTGCATTAACCTCCGATCCATTTCGCTGCAGCAATTTTACCAGCCATTGTGATGCAGCCGGCCAGGATGCTCTCGATGGAAATCCTAAAGAACGCTGACATCATGGTGGCTGGTAGACTTACCTATTTCAGAAGTGCAGTCATTGTTTCACCATCCTGACAAGTGAGGAGATGTTGTGCATTCATGATAAGTCACTAGTTAAGTGAACTCCAAGGAATTTGGTGCTCTCCACTCCCTCCACTACAGAGTTGTTGATGTGTAGTGGAGGGTGGTCCTTCCTGGTCCTCCTGACGTCCACGATCATCTCCTTCATCTTGTCTATGTTGAGACTCCAGTTGTGACTCTCCCACCATTTCACGAGATTTTCCATCTCTTCCCTGCTGTGCGACTCAGTTCCTGAACCCTGTGGCGCGAGTCTTGTGGCCCCTGCACCTCTTTCCTGATGGCAGCAACGAGAACAGGGCATGTGCTGGGTGGGGTGGATCTTTGATGATGTTCATCCCTTAGATGTTCTTGATGGTGGGGAGGGTTTCAGTTTTGCACCCCACTTCTGCACTGACATGTCCGTCCATGGCCCCATGTCAAACCAAGGTCATGGAAGAGCCACAGCTAATGTCCCATCTGGGCACTCTCCAACTGGATGCCATTAACATCGACTTCTCCAGTTTTTGCTAGACCACCCCCTATTCTCCTTCCCTTCCCCATCCCTTCAGCTCCTCAATCCCTTCCATCTCCATTCGCAGAGTCATCCCCTCCTCCCCCCGTTTCCTGCTGTGCCTTCTCTCCCTGATTTACCTCTCCATTCTCAGTGCCTTTACCCCCTCCCCTTGTTTGTTGGTGTGCCCTCCCTCCTGTATCCACCGACTGTGGTCCTCCCCCACCATTTTGCTCATACCTTGATGAACGCCTCAAGCCCGAAACATCATTTATGTATCTTTACCTTTGCTGCATGCAGTGCACTGTTAAGAGCATATGAACATAAGATATTGGAGCAAGAGTCGGCCATCCTTCTCCGCTGATCTTATCTCCACCTACCTGCCTTTTCCCCATGTCCCTTAATTCCCCAACTCTCTAAAAATCTATCCAACCTTGTCTTAAGTACATTTGCTGAGGTAGCCTCCACTGCTTTAATGGACAGTGAATTCCACAGATTCACCGCCCTCTGAGTAAAGCAGTTCCTCCTCATCTCTGTCTTAAATCTACTACCCTGAATCTTGAGGCTATGTCCCCCTAATTCTAGTTCCCCCACCCCCCACCCCACTACCTAAGGGAACAACTTAACTTCCTCTATCGATAAATTTCATAATTTTATACGTCTCTATAAGAACCCCTCTCATTCTTCTAAATTCCAGTGAGTACAGCCCCAGTTGTCTCAATCTCTCCTCATCGGCTCTGTAATAAACCTGGTGAACCTCCTCTGCCTGCCCCCCCTCCAAAGCTGTCCTCAGGTAAGGAGCCCAGAACTGCTCGTCGGCTTTTGTTTGACCTGCTGAGTTTCTCCAGCATTGTGCTTTTACTTCATTTGTGGTGCCTGCAAACTTTTGTGTTTGACTCACATCCCTGACTCTGGCAGAGAGTCGATTTAGAAAAAGTGTTCAGTCAGCGCACCATCTCCTCCGGATGTCTCAAGATCCCTCATCGGATAGATTGGCTTTAGAAGGGAGACGACCCGTGGATAACTGTAGAACAAAGCCACTTTTAGGTTGTGTTGTGCCAGGCAACAGGTACCCAATGGGATCCCACAACCAATATACGTGCTTGAGGGATCTGAGGATAGGGAGTGCAGGGGAGACCTTCCATCTACCCTGAGCGGTGAAGCTCTTTCTGCAACCACAGAAGTTTTTCTGGTCTGGTGCTCCCGGGGTACTATTGAGGAGGATGTTCCAGAGTTTAGATCCAGTGACGTTGAAGTGAAAAAGCCCAGAGTCAGGTGGTGGGAAACATGGCAGAGAGCTGCAATATGTTGCAAAGGCATCTTGAGTTTAATGCTCTTTTTTTAGAAGATGAATTGAGTTCCAATATCTTGATTTCTACCCTGCAGCAAGAGATTCATTGGGGGAGCTTAACGTTATTCATCCTAACAGCAAAGACAAACGTAAGTCTAATGTCAGGCAAGAAAACAAGATAAATCACGATGTAACATCTTGGCGATATCCTGCTTGGAATTTTAATCAAGATCAATAATTGAAATAGACTTTCAAATAGGTTAGTGGATGTCTTTAAGAGAGAGTGGGACAAAATCAGTTCTTTATGCTTGGACAAGTTGAGATAGATCAAGGGGATTCTCTCATTTCTCTCCGAGCCATGAAAATAACCAAAAATCAGACTTGGCTGGAATAATTAAGGTGGTACGGTTAGCACAATGCTGGTACAGGGCCAGCAACCTGGGTTCGAACCCAGCGCTCATTGCCACATGCAGCTGTGGAGGCCCGATCATTGGGGGAGTTTGAGGAGGAGATTGATAGGCATCTAATTAGTCAGGGGATCAAGGGATGTGGGGAAAAGGGGAACTGGATGTGAGAACGGTTTAGCTCAGGATGGAGTTGCGGAGTAGACCCGATGGGCTGAATAGCCTACTTCTGTTCCTTTATCTTGTGATTGCCTGCAAAGAATTTGTATGTTCTCCCCGTGCCTCTGTGGGATTCCTCTGGGTGCTCACCTTTCAAAATGTACACGGGTTAATTGAGGCTCGTGGGCCACCTGAAAGAGGCATCGTTGGTGTAGCGGTTAGCTCAACACCATTACGGTGCCACCAGACCAGGCTCGAACCTGGCGCTGTCTGCAAGGAGTTTGTTCGTTCTCTCCATGTCTGCGTGGGCTTCCTCCAGGTGATCCGGTTTCCTCCCACCCTCTAAATCTAAGGGGTTGTAAGTTAATCGGATGGCACGGGCTTGTGGGATGGAAGAGCCCTGTTACAGTGTCTGAATTAAAAATTAAAATAAAAATCTCCCATTGTAATGGGGGTGTACGGCATGAAACAGCCGCCCCCAGCCTTACTCATTCACGCTAATCAAGTTCCTCACCTGAGCAAGTCCCATTTACCTGTGTTTGGCCCATATTCTTCTTGACCTGCCCCATCCAATGGTTTGTCCCCACCTCTGTCAATGCCTCCAGCAGCCCGTTCCATATACCCTTTACCCTCTGTGAGAAAAGATTGCCCACTGGTCCATCTCAACTGTTCCCTCTCAATTAAGTAACAACCCAGCTCTGGTACAACTCAGCAGGTCAAACAGCGTATAGCAAAGATAAAGATACATAACCAACGTTTTGGGCTTGAGCCCTTCATCAGGGTCTGTCAAAATGGGGGGAGGCGCCCAAACAAAATGGGGGTGGGGTTGGGGCAATGGGTGGAGCACGGTCCCACAGGTAGGAAATAATTGGTAGATATGGGTGGAATGGCTCTGTAGAGGGGGTAGAGCTGGAAGAAAGAAGACAGAGGGATGGGGAAGAGAAAGAGAATGGGTAGGCTAGAAGAAACTGGAGATGTTGAGGTTAAAGCCGTCTGATTAGAATATTAAGTGTTGCTCCTCCAATTTACAGGTGGCCTTGGTTTGAAAGTCACTGCAGGAGTCCCACCTCTGACTTCCCCCACCCACCACCTCCACCCTCTGACCTCCCCAACTGTTCCCCTCCCCAACACCCTCCCCCACATTGATTCCCAATTTGACCACTGCTTCATCTTTAACAACCCCTCTCAGAGACGGAATCCTCCGTCCTCAGTCTTCACTTTCCTCCCCCTTCACCCATACCTTAACAAGTCCTGCGCACACCATGATGCCGAACTCTCCTTCTATCATCTTTGTCCCTGCGCTCACTTCCACACCAAAGATCCTCCCCTCGCCCCTCGAATGAAGGTCCTTCCAATCAAAGCCTTCTTCCTCCTCTTGGACACTTCGTCCTCCTAACTAGGTACATACTCTGAATCTTTTTATTATTTCCAATTGCCGCTGAGATATCAACTGTCTCAACTTTGCCTCTTGTATTCTAATCTCACCTCCCCTGAACGCTCAGCCCACCGCTCTCTCCACCACAATCCCAACCTCACTTTCTAACATAGAGACGAGGTCACTGACTCCTACCTTGCCGAAGCCAGACGACAGCTCTCAAACACCTCGTCTTACCCCTTCAACAGAACACCACCACAGAATGTCAAGCCACCGTCTCCAATACTATGTCTAACCTAATCACCTCTGGTCACCTCCGACCAATGGCCAGTGCCTCCCCACTCTTGTTTTAGAACTACTCAGTTTTCCTCCCATTCAAAGTTGAGTCAAGTCAAATTTACTGTCATCCAACAAAACCCAACAATGTTCTTTGGTCCTTGGTGCAAAACACACAGACACACAATCAGACATAACACACATACAAACAAAGAATACATATGCAGGACAAGTTTTCATAAATACAAATAAATAAATAGACATTATTTCATGAATATGAGAGTCTCGGAGGGTAAGTGTGAGCGGTTCCTTTGGACGTTCAGCGTTCTCACTGTGCGTGGGAAGAAGCTGTTCCTCAGCCTGTTGGCGCTGGCACTGATCCTCCTGTATCTCTTCCCTGATGGGAGCAGCTGAACGATGCTGTGTGCGGGGTGGAATGGGTCCTCGATGATTTTACTCTCTTCAGACAACGATTCCAGTAGATCACGTCAATGGTGAGGGGGGGGGAGGGGAGGAGTGGAGAGAGGCTGCAGTGATCCTCTCTGTCTCTCTTATGGTCCTGTGGATGGACCTCTGATGTATTTCTCTGCAGCATCCGGACCCACCCTGTGATGCAACCGGGCAGGGCGCACTCGGTAGAGCTCCTGTAGGAGGTTGACATGACTGGCAGCCTTGCCCACCTCAGCCTTCTCAGGAAGGGCAGTCGCTGTCATGCCTTCCTGACAAGTGAGGAGATGCTGTGTGCCCACGATAGGCCACTAGTTAAGTGAACTCCAAGAAACTTGGCGCTCTCCACTGAAGAGTTGCTGATGCGCCGGTGGAGGGCGGTACTCTCTCCAAGTTGACCTCGCCTGCCCACTACTTCATTGCACAGCACAGGCCCATACCACCGCAAACCGTGGCAAGTTTTTAGATTTTGATTGAGACATTCGGCACTGTACCATGGTTCATACCGCCCAATTTACACCCCATTAACCTAGACCCCGGTACGCTTTTTGATTTAGTTTATATTGTTGTATTTGAGAGCTCGCTCTGCATTTGTATAAATGAGCATAAAAGGCTGGTATAGAAGTGATTTTGAGCAGTACAAATCAAGGACTATGAGAAATGTGTATGTACATTGCAGTTTAAAGATTCATTGGTTGTAATTCAATCTGGGACAACTCAGTTGTGAAAAGTGCTTTTCAAAAGCAACAGTAAAGGGCTGAGATTACACAAGGCCATTAAATTTGATGTGTTCTCTGGTCTAATGGTGCATGCAGCCGTTTCTCCAGCTCCTTTGCATTGTCAGTCTGAATAAAATGCCCAGTTTATTCCCCCGTGATTTTCCTCTACACAAAAAAAAACATTAATGGATGCTAAAGTTAATCATCTTTTTTTTTCTCCCTGAGAATCTTGCTTCCAATTACAGCTCCGACTTTAATTGGGAATCCGGCAGATAGTTGGGTAGCGAAGGGCAAGGCTGCGATCAAACGCGAGGCTGCTCGCCCAGTTGCGGAGCAATAATTAAGAGTGCCAACTCTGAATTTCCAGCAACTTTTGGGGAGGACAGAGGAAAGTTGGAATTTTTACGTCCACAAACGAAGATGAGTTGTGTCTTATCAGAATCAGAATTTATGGTCATGAACAGGTCATGAAATTTGGTGTTTGGCGGCAGCGTCAATTGTGCAAACATTCAAATTATAACCATCTTACAATGTTACTATATAAAAACATTAAAATAATAGTTCACAAAAAGTAAGGCAGTTGATTATTCAGGAATCTCTTTCAATATTTTTATTCGTTTAATCATATAAATGTTACATAAGAACATGAGAATAAAATAGAATATTTAAAAATCTTATAGAATAATACAGATAGTATTGTAACCTATGTTACATTAAAAAGAAGTGAAAAAATAATTAAGTTACTATTCAACAGAGAAATGGACCAGTGGCCAATCCAGAGGACCATAAGTGTGGCAGAGAGGATCACTGGAATTTCCATCCCCCTCCCCCCTTCCTCATTGACGTGATCTACGGGCCTTGTTGTCATTGAGGACCATTTCCACCCCACACACTGCATCTTTCAGCTACTCCCATCGGGGAAGAGATCCAGGAGGATCAGAGCCAGACCCACCAGGCTGAGGAACAGCTTCTTCCCATGGGCAACGAAAATGATGAACAAAGGAACTGCTCACACTAACTGTCCAAGACTCTCATATTCATAAAACAATATTTATTTACTTTTTTTGTCTAGATGAAATTCTGGTCCTGCATATGTATTGTTTGTCTGTGCGTGCTTTATATCTGGTTGTGTGTCCGCATATTTTTCACTGAGGACTGGAGAGCACGGTTTAATCGGGTTGGATTTGTGCAATCAGATGACTATAATCTTGACCTGACATATCCATGTTGACCAGACTAGGGGACGTAGCCTCAAGATTCAGGGGAGTAGATTGAGGATGGAGATGAGGAGGAATTGCTTTTCCCAGAGGGTGGGGAATCTGTGGAATTCAGTACCCATTGAAGCAGTGGGTACTCAGTGAATCGATTTAAGACCAGGTTTGAAAGATGTTTCACATAGAAGGGAAATTAAGGGATATGGGGAAAAGGCAGGCAGCTGGAGGTCATCTTCGTGATCTCCATGAATGGTGGAGCAGGGTCGACAGGCCTTATGGCCGACTCCTGCTCCTATTGCTTAAGTTCTTACATTCAAATGCAAGGCAATTTTCTCAGTTAAAGGAACAATAATGGAGGACGCCAACTTTGAATTTCATGCAACTTTTGGGATGGCAAAGGAAAGTTGGAATTTATAGTTTTAAGGCCAGAAACCTAAAGACACAAAGTCCTCATCATATCAAAGATAGTGTCCTATGGCAAGGGCGCAGGCCATTCAGCCCAACATATCTATGGTGAGCAAACTAGTCCCAATGGGACTAGGAGGAAAATCAAGAAAAACTGCAAAATACTGGAAACCATCAAAAGGTTATTCAGCAACTGTGGAGAGAGAAAAACCAGTGCTGCAAAACTCTTCTTCAGAACAGGAAAATAAAGGTGTGTGGGGAAGCATGAGGAGGTCCAAGGGCAGGTCTCTGGTAGGACAAGGCCATGACCACCATGGTGATAAACCTACACTGAAACCATTTGGTCAATAGGTTAATGCAGAGAGTCACTAGCAAAAAGGCAGGTCAAAGTTGTGGGAATTGTCCAGCAGATGAGACAGTGTTGGTGGGGAAAAAGGGAATGGATCACCTATAGTCGAAGTGGCTGCAGGCGGAGAAAGTGGCCACCTGAGGAAGACTGTCTGTAATGATGTTTGCACACCATCTGGGGTGACTTAATAGAGGTCTACACGAGTCTGAGAGGCATGGATAAGGTAGATAGCCAGCACCTTTTTCCCAGGGTGGGAGTAGCAAATGCCAGAGGATATCAGGACAAAGTGAAGGAAAAAGGGTAGAATGCTTTGGGGAGACTTCATGGGTCACATTTTTGTACAGAGAGTTGTGAGTGCCCAGATTGGTGGTGCAGGCTAGAACAATAGGGGCATTTAAGACTCTTAAACCTCTTTAGAGCTTGGAAAGTGGGTTTTTATCCACCTTTCGAGTGCTGTGTGAAAGAAGCACAAGGTGGATTAGGGTGATCTAGACTTAGCCGTCTTCAATCCACCTAGGTAGGTAGATTGAGAGGTGGAGCATATTTGACTTATGGAGCCAGTTTTTTCCTGTTCTGTGTGAACAAGCAAGCCGGCTTCCAGAGATGGTTCGTGTACATGACAATTACATGGCTTTTCAGTGTGAAAAGGGCTTTAGACAAATACTTAATAGAGAGTTATAAAGTAGGAAGGGTCTAGATTTTTATGGTAGGAATATGTAGGTTGGCATGGTATTGAGGGCCAAAGGGCCTGTACTGTGCCATATAAATTGTTTTATATGTATTGTGAGAGGGATGTTAGAAGACTTTGGGAAGAGAGGGAGAGAGGGATCGGTTTTCCTTTCTTTGGATTTCACTCAATCATTCAACCTAGCAGAGGAATGATTGTTGCTGGCATGGGTGGAGCTTTAACCTGTTCAGAGGCAGGGTCTGTTGTGGAAAGCCCCAGGGTGGTGCTGACCTCCTTGGTTGTGTCCTCAGCTCCAACAGGAGGCTCTGTATGAATGGTGATGGGTCAGGATGGAGCTCCCTGTGTGGTAAGAGGCAGCGTCCGGTAAACATAACGGTGGTTCTCACCCTTCTGTGCCGCGGAGGTCGCACTCCATCAAAATCACGGAGAGATTCGTAGGGCCATGCTCCCTCTGTCCACTGAGTCCCC
The DNA here is from genome assembly GCF_036971445.1 of Narcine bancroftii. NCBI lineage: Eukaryota > Metazoa > Chordata > Chondrichthyes > Torpediniformes > Narcinidae > Narcine > Narcine bancroftii. Next base: position 80,080,414 of record NC_091481.1, read on the forward strand.
ACTACCCATCGAGCAGCCTTTCACACTACTCGTAAATGAATCCCACTTTTCATTCTCCCTTTCTCCCACCAAACCACTCTCTAATTAGGTGGCATGATTAATGCAAGACTATTACAGCACCAGTGACATGGGTTCGAATCCGGCGCAGTCTGTGAGGAGTTTGTACTGTTATGAGCCCAAAGGACCCCAAAACTCAACAGCAATAGATATTCACCACAACAAATGGTTACTTAAACAAAAGTTGCTTTTAATTAACTTTAAACATGAAAACAGAATCAAACTTTAACTTAACTGTTTATTAACTTAACCCCCTTCTAATTCTAAGCACACATATGTGTAATGTGTGTGAACATTTAGAAAAGTTCTTCGGTTCACAGTCCAATCACACTTCCCATTCCTTCAAGTTCAAGAGCAATTCTGAGACTGTGCACAGAATGTAACACATATAAAGTTCACCAGGCTTTGGTGCTCGAAAGGTAAATGGTTAGCGCTCAGGAAGGTTCTTGTCAGTTTTGTAGAGAGAGAGATTTGCTGTTTCTGGACATCCACAAATGAAGGACCACCTTCAGTCACCTCAGTGTCTTGCTGATCAGTGCCCCCTCAGGGCTCTCCAGATGATAACATCTTTCTTTCAGTCTACCACAGAGTTCCTTTCTGTTTCCCTTATTCCAAAAGAAACATCAGACAAATAGCACTTTCAGCCATCCTCCACTCTAGAGCTTCTGTTTCAGTTCCAACAAACTTCTCTGTCTCACCCACACTGGCTGAGACAACCTCTCTCTCTCTCTCTCTCTCTCTCTCTCTCTCTCTCTCTCTCTCTCTCTCTCTCTAACTCACCCAGATAGTGCTAAAAAAAACCCCTGACCTTCTCCATTAAACAATAGACGTTAGTCTTCTGGTTCATCTGTTGTTTTTAGGCAAACAAGAACCCATCAGTGACCTCTCTGTGAGCACTCTTCAAAACTCTGTAAAGAGGTATCAGGAGACAGTATGTCTCTTGCTGTTACTTTAAAGACAATAGTCCATTCATTCAATTCAATGAACACCTACTTGTGAAGCCTCCATATGCATTCTTCACAATTTCTGTAAAGTCACTGTGGGTATGAATTCTCCAGTATTTCAAATAAGATCTGTCTTAAAGTGTGTGTATGTAACCTACTCTAACCTTTCCCAATTTATCTCCCAAAAATATTTCTATATATTCCGTCACAGTACGCCTTCCTGTGCCATACGTGGGTTTTTTTCTGTGTACTCCAGTTTCCTCCCACCTTTCAAAAATATATGGGGGTTGTAGGTTAATTGGTGCATTTGCGGGGCATGGGCTCGTGGCCCAGATGGGCTTGATCCCTGTGACAGTACAGATTGTATCATCAATGTGTATAAGTACAGATGGTCGTGTAGGATGACGGCGATTGGCTGAGTGTAGCCACACCTACTGGCAGGTCTTAAAGGATTGCTCCTTGCCAGACCAGGTCATTCTGGACTGGTCGACCTACTTGTGATAGGCTCCAGTCTTTTAGTTAATAAAAGCCTTGATTTGGATCAACAAGTCTTTGGTTCTTTCGACGCGCTCAACAATCCCATATTGCATTAAAAAATGGCAAAGAAAATTAAATTTAAATTCAACCACTCTACTGCACTGCAAATTAAAATGGACTTGGGCATAGATGGATCTTCCACCTGTCTCTGACCTGGATACTCCCTCCAATGAAGCCTTTAGATATTAGATTCCTCTTATCCGCTGTTCCCAGTTCAAAGTATCAAGGATACTTGGTGGTCTCATAGTCAACCTGGGTATCCTAGCTTCCTTGTGATGCAGTCCGCTGACTCCAACACCACCCTGGGTTTCACATTCACTGATTTATTCAAGATCAAGAGATCGAGGTTCAATTTATTGTAATAAAACAGTGTCGTATTTCATGAAACTGCTTTTGCCTGCTGTAAGGCAGACAGATTTGCCATCAGCAGGAATTGCCTGAAGCGCCCCCTACAGTCAGAGAGAGAGAGAGAGAAGCAAAGAAGAAGCCCCCGTGAGTCACTGAATGTCTATAGATTCGCCTCCAGTGCTTCAGGAACTCTCTCCCTCAGCGCCTTCAGCATCCCCTCGCATCCCGGTTCCGATACCTGGTACCCCTTCGGCCAGTTTCAAGCCAGTCTCCAGCAGCCCTCAGCCTCCGCGGATTCCTTGCCTCGAGATGCCAGCAGCCCGCCACGTGCCTGGGCCTTTCAGCCGCTGGTCTGCCGCTGCGGTCACCGTCCCGCGGGTCATCTCCCCTGCTTCTCTTTCTCAGACGGGGGATGATCTCTCTGTTTTCTGGTCGTCCGCTTCCCCAGAGCTTGTGGGTGAATCATAGGCGCCGCCATCTTTGGCGCCTATAAATAAACCTATCGTTGGCTCCTTTAACGCGCCGATCAAAGCCTGTTCGGAGCTGATGGCAGTGGACTGGGTGGTTGGACCCCGGGGGAGCACTGTGTCTCCGCTCCTTGCTCCCTGGGGGTCCGCACCAGGAGCAGCTCTGCTGTTACAGTGACTCCTAAAGGCCCTCCGTTTCCATTCCATTGCAGGATCTATTGACAGAGCCACTCCCCCCTCCTGTATGCTGGTGTGCCCTCTCTCCCTTATCGCCCTGTTGCTGTACCTCCTGCCTGTGGGACCATGCTTCCTCCTCAAACCCACGTCCCCATTATATTATTCGGTCTCCTGTGTACGTTTTGCTCGTACCTTGATGAAGGGCTCGACCGAAACGTCAGTTATGTATCTTTACCTTTGTTGTATAAGGTACGCTGTGTGAATTGCTGAGTTTCTCCCGCATTGTGTTTTGACAATGTCAATCAATGTTGGTTCCAATCTGCTGTAACAACTGCTGGTCCCTGATCCCTGATCCCAGGCACTAATCTGCTCAGGACCCTTCCATGGCCTTCAGCCAATGCCACCTCCGCCAGGAACTCAACGTGAGGTTGCAATTTTACTGCGCTCCCCTCTCTCCTCAAAGTCGACTTTTATCTGAAAGAAAAATGATTGCTTTGAAAGGAAAATGAGGGGAGAGAGAGAGAGAGAGAGAGAGAGAGAGAGAGAGAGAGAGAGAGAGAGAGAGAGAGAGAGAGAGCGAGAGAGAGTGAGAGAGAGAGTGAGGGAGAGAGAGCGAGAGAGAGCGCATTTGACCAGGAGCGCTCTCCTCTTAATGGAAAATATAATGCACTTTGTAGAACAGCTAGTTCCCCTTGAGGGAGAAGCTTGCCAACAGAAGCCTCTGCTTTCACTGTAAAACACTTTTTGTGCAAAGAATCTAAGTCATTTCTTTCACCTAAGAAACAGGACAATGTGCAGCATATGTAACCCGACTGGAGAAAAGCAGGACAGAATGACGTGAGCTGTTCAGCCCATCTATGCTGTCCTTCATCCCAGACCCTCATTTTCCGTGATATAGAAATATTTACGTACAGTGAGGGCCCTCCATAATGTTTGGAACAAAGACACCTTTTTTTCCTTTATTTGCGCCTGTGCTCTACAGTTTTAAATTTGTAATCTGGAATTAAAGTCCACGTTCAAGATTTTATTGAAGGCCACATTGTCCACATGGAGGACGGCCGATTGCCTAAAGAAGTCCTCTACGGTGGGCAACCAGACGCTCCCCGCCCTGTTGGCCGCCCATGTCTTTGCTACAAAGACGTAATCGAGCGTGATCTCCAGTCATTCCATGTCCACCATTCTGACTGGGAGGGCCTCGCAAAAAAAAAATCGCACTGCGCGGCATTCCGCGATTTGCAGTGGCACATCACAATGAATAGCTACAAGGCACCGTGTTCATCTTCGCTCGCAAAGGGATGGACCCTGATGATTTATGTACATGTTGGTTTGACCATGTAGAAATGACAGCACTCTTTATACATCATCCCCTCATTTCAGGGCACCATAATATTTGGGACATAGCAATAGTGTGTGTATTGAAGTAATCCTTTTCAGTTGCATGTCCCTTGCATGTAATAACAGCTTGAAGACTCTGATTCACAGACATCACCAGGCATTGAGCATCTTCTCTGGTGATGCTCTGCCAGGCCTGCTTGTTTCGGGAGGGGGGGGGGGTGGGGGGCTTGTCTCCTTAAGTTTTCTCTTCATCCTATGGAAGGCCTGCTCAATTGGATTTAGTTGGCCATTCAAACATTTTCCACTTTTTAGCTTTGAAAAACTCCTTCATTGCTTCAGCAGTAATGTTTGGGATCACTGCCTTGCTGTCGGATGAAGCACCATCCAATGAGATTAGAGACGTTTGGTCAAACTTGAACAGATAACCTGTTTCTGTACACCTCAGAATTAATTTTGCCATCAACAGTCACATCACCAATGAAGAAAAGTGGCAGCCCTCCACGCCCAGTCCATAACTTCCCCACCTCCGTGTTCCACAGATGAGGTGATATGCTTTGGAGGCAGATCCTTTACGTCTCCATGCTTTGCTCTTGGCATCACTCAAAAACAGGTTGAATGGTTTGATTGCAAATTTAAAACAATGGAGCAGATGGGCAAATAAAGGAAAAATGTGTCTTTGTCCCAAATATTATGGAAGGCACTTGTATGGTCTATACTCCATACTCATGTATGGAAATAAACATGGAATACGTGCCAGTGGAGAACATCACCTCTATATTCATTTTATTCAACTACACCTTCAAAATCCACAATCTCTACCACTAAGAAACTGAGCAAGTGTCACCAGGGAACATCGCCATCTTTAAGTCAGCCACTATCCTCATTTGGAGACGTCTCACTGTTCCTTCATCAGCCCTCAGTCCAACTCTTCCATTCCTCTGGGTGGAGGGGGGGGAGGCAACCTCCAACCAGAAGGACTGCAGACACTCGAGCTTACATCAAGGCAGTCTGTGATGCATTATCAATGCATCTCAACTTGCTCCTCGATAAATGTTTTAGAAGCTGAAGCACTCGTATTCAATGGTTGAATGTGGAAGGAGCTGTTTGCAAAGGTCTGGTGTTGCTACGGAATATATTCATCGTACACATCAGTGCAATAAGTATTGAGTTAGCTTATAAATTGAACAGAATAGAATAATAACCTGAATCTATTTCCTCCACCAGTTCACCATAAATAAAGGAGATGTTATCAGACTGCAATAGTTTGAATTTTAACTTCATTTGAGCTGTTTCCCCATTTTTATTTGAATTGAACCTGAGCTCTCTGGGCTGTCTGTGCCATGCCTTGAATGTAATATTTCAATCACCTGTTGGAAGGTGTCCCTTTACAGAAATCCAGAAACATCTCATTGCCCAATCTGAGTCTAACTTGGTGGTAGGGAGAAGATTTGAAGGGTTCAAAGACTGATGGACAGTATTAAACCGTGAACGCTATTTACAATAGGAGATATATGGGCCAACAGGAGACGCACACATGCAAACCGATATTGCTGTCATGCAAGTACAAACGCAAGAGATGCTGGAGGAACGCCCCAGGATTCACAGCGTTCGTGGGAGGTAAAGATATATAACCGATGTTTCGGGCCTGAGCCCTTCTTCGAGGCATGAGTTAAAAAAAGGCAGGAGCTTGACTACAAAGGGCTGGGGAGGAGGGAAGAAAGGGCAGGGGGAAGAACACAGGCCAACGGTCAAAAGGCGATAAATGAGGGCAGGAGATAAAAGTTGAGAATTGATCGGGGAAGGGGGTGGCTATGTGAATGCAGAATTGGAGGAAGGGAGACAGAAGGATGGGGAATGGGGAGAGAGAGAGAGAAAGAGAGAAAGACATAGAGGGAGAGACAGAGAGAGAGAGACAGAGACAAAAGCCGAAACCAAGACAGAGTGTGTGGGAGAGAGAGAGAAAGAGAGGAAAAGAGAAATAGGGGTAGGGAAAGGGGAGAACTGATGGGGGTCTGACAAGAACCAGAGAAGTCATTTTTTGGAGGGTGCCCAGACAGAAGAATTTGCGGGTGGTCTCAATTTTGCAGTGCATGAGACCATAGACAGACAATGTCAGCCAGGGAATTGGGCCGGGATTTGAAATGGGTGGCCACTGTCAGATCCCCGCCATTGCAGTGGATAGAGCCGAGGTACCCAATGAAGTGATCTCCCAGTCTGCGCCCAATCTCCCCCACAACGAGAGCACCGAATGCAGTAGATGACCCCCCACCGATTCACAAGCTATCTTAAACTATAAATAACCACAACCACAGAGGTTCGAAATAAAAAAAAATACCAGCCACACCTACCCTGACAAGCAGGCACATCACTCTACTTATAGAAGCTGTTTATAAATTAGATCGGACGAACCTTTGAGGTGCAGGCAAATGAAATCCGCTATCCACTCACTCACCTCACATGATCCCCAGTCTGGAGCGGCTCGGGACATTACTTCAGGGAGAAAGAGACAGGCTGGACCACATAGTTGGGTTTTATACCATGTGACTTGAGGAGACCTATTGTAAGGTGACTTCAGGTGACTAATTGTAAGGTGGGTGGGGGACAGTGACCTTTGACCTATTTTACTGACCAACCACAGCAAGGTGACCATCCATGTTACAGTCTTCTGCCAAGAGAAGACATCTTAAGGAAAAATTTGCATCAGATTACCGTAACTGGCCCCACAAAGAACATTTCTTGATCAACACAAAACGTTGTCGCCATCAAGTTTGCCTAAATTTTACCTTTGATCGTGTGCCAATGACGGAGGCACCTTGGGACAGTCTGCCTGGGACCTGCTTTTTGATTGGCCGTGGGAAATAGGTACGAAGGGCAATCGTTGAGGTGCAGGTATGAAGCCTTTGGAGACAGGAGGACAATGTGTGGTCACACCTGTTGTAAATCGACCAATCAGAGTGCCCAATCTCAGCTTTCCTCATTTCACGTGTGTTTATGCTGGGAGGATGGACACGAGAAATTTATGTGGATTTATGTGGCACCTGTCACTTCCAGTGGTTCACAGTGGTTGTTTTACGATTTGCGATGTGGTGGCTGGCCTGTACAGCACACCATGACCAGATTATCCCAATGTTCAATCAGTGAGGCATGAATATCGATTAGGATGGCCGGGAGAGCTCCCGCAGGTTATCTCTGAAACAAGCTGGTGGGATCTCTCAAAACTATCCCCGTCGTCAAATCTCAATCCCCCTGCCGACTGCGCAAGGATCCTGGCATCCATCGCGGAACAGTGCTTTGTCAAGAGAGGTAGCAAAGGGGTTAACAACGGGGAAGACTCGCCAGGTTCAGGAACAGCTGCTCCCCCTCCACCATCAGACTCCTCAACGGCAAACTCGATCATGGGCTCATTTTAGGACCCTTACTTGGGCACTTCATTTTTTTTTCTCTCCGTGTTATGCAGCCAGTTTGTTTACGTCTTTATTTGTTAACATGTGTATGTCAAGTAGAGTTTTTTTTTTGCACGACTAATAAGTGGTGATTCTGCCACGCCCACACGGAAAAGAATCTCAGGGTTGTATGTGATGTCATGTAAGTACTCGGCAATAAATCTGAAATCTGCAATCCCACTAACAAGATGCCGCTTCCAACTGATCCTCCCTTTCTTGTGTTTCTGAGCTCACCCATTCAGAGACCGTCTCTCTTTCCACTGAAGCCCTACTGATCTCGGACAGCATATGGATTTAATAGCACTGTTTCCAGACTAGTGGTTTGGTTCAGTTGGCCTCTGACTCATGTTAAATCATGGTTGTTCCCTTCGGTGGAGATGCACTTGCTCAGTCCTCCTTCCAGAGAAATACGATCATCCTGTTCAGCTGCTGCTCTCAACCCGACTTTTGTCCCTTCACGGGTCATCATCCCTCTCCCGCAGACCTGTGAGGGGTTGCATGCGATGTCATGCATGCACTTTGACAATAAATCTGAAATCTGAACCGAGTCAGCTGGAAGCCAGAGTTCAAATCTCACGTCAGCGCCAGGGAAGTTAACTCCGTTGGTGTAACACACCGCTAGCAACCCGGGTTCAAATCCCGTGCCGTCTGTAAGGAATGTGTACGTTCTCCCCATGTCTGCCTGGGTTTCCTCCAGGTGTTCCACATTCCAAAGCTGTTGAGTGTGAGGAGATAAATTGATAATATGGTTATGAAGTACAAACGAAAATCAGTGACCCTTTGACCCCGTACAAGCCCCCATCTCAGTGACACCGACCCCACTCACAGTGACCCTTCAAACCCTGAAACACTGTCCCCACACACAACGTCCTTGCAGTGACACTCCTTTCCCAGGAACACTGTCTACACCAGCGTTTCTCAACCTTTTTACCCTTGTGGAACCCCTGCATAAAAATTAGTATATACCATTATTAATATCTATCTCTTTTATATTTTCATCGCAGTTCACGTGGTAAACATTATATATTTTTTTCGGATAACTTGTTTAAGGAAAAAAAATGACCCCCTTTTGTTGTCAAATTTATTGGCAATGCAAAAAAAATCATACTGCTCGCTTATGAGATTTCACACTGAGGTTTTAATTTTAAATAATATAAGAGGCTGAAGCCTTTATTATAATAACCAAGGATTTTCCAACAATATGCCGTCCGTGTATAGTAAAATTACCAATATAAAATTAAGCCAAAATTATTAAAAAATACGTTAGCCTCTGTTTCTCGTGGGACCTTTAGCAACCTCTTGCGGAACCCTAGGGTTCCGGGGAACACCGGTTAAGAAACACTTGTTTACACACACACACACACACACACACACACACACACACACACACACACACACACACACACACACTCACACGCACACACACGCACACACACATACACAAACACACACACACACACACACACACACACACACACACACACACACACACACACACACACACACACAGAGGCCATGGGACAAGTGTGGTCAATGGGATGAATAATAACACTGGACAACGAAGATTTTGCTTTCTGAACACTTCTGATGTATTTTTTATCGATTCTGGGCTGCTGGTCATAAAGATCACCTTAACTTTTTCCTCCCACACATCTATTCTTGTGATTACCTGTCATATTTTACCTTGAAGCGTACAAGAATATGAAGTGCTACATGTCATAGGAAATCCATTGTCTGCCCTCGCACTCGGCCTCCTTCCCTGTCGATCTCAGCGCAGCCGGTGACGAATAGGGGGAAAGGTTTCCCCAGGACCTCATGACCACGGAGAAGCGGCCTCAATGCCGGCCGACTATAGGTGGACACTGACACAAGATTCTGAGTACAAACAAAACCATTTTTAGGTCAGTTGAACTAATGCCACGTGTCAGCACCAAACGGGCGATTAAACGCGCTGAGATCAATAGCAGTTTTATTTAATGTTTCTCCAACTTCCTACATGATGCGGCAAATCTGAAGTGATCTTTGTGTTCAGCTTGAAGTCGTCCATCCTAATCCCCGATTTTATTTCAGGAAGCCAACCTTTTGAAAAGAATTGCTGTCCAGTGTAATTTAGCTGGGGCTCTGGTGGATGGCTCTCTCTATTTTCAGGATTTTGTGGCCCAGTTCCTGGTGGAATAGCAGTCCAGACTGCAAGTTAACTTTCTCAAGAGGAGGGCAGTTAGAGAGAAATAAATTAAAATTGAAGGCCGAGTTAATGGTGAAGCGAACCTGTACCAGTGTAAGAGTGGAAAAACCTTGGATACCTCGTGAGTGACTGCAAAATTCCAGTGTTCCATTTGTGCTTCTACAGACGGGAATAATCTAGTGATCAGAAGTCAATGACTTAATTACGCCCTTGAAATCACTTCAGGGGCTCTGTTCCTCTGACAAAGGGCAGTGTTAATTTGGTACTGCATCTTGCCTCTACTGCCATGGATTCAGCATGTGAATCTCATCCTCCCGGGTGCCTGGGGACAGTGAGAAGAATTTAAGTGCATGACCTTTGGAAATAGCTAAAGTCCAGCCTCTGAGTCCGTATTAACCCCTCTCTGTTTCACAGCGATAAACAGTCCAGGATAAAAGCCATAAATCGGATGTACAGTAAAACCCCCGTTTTCTGGGACCCAAGTAGTCGGCAGCCTCAAGTAACCAGAAAACAAAAAAAATTGTGGAAAATAAATCAGGAAAAAGAAATAAGTTTTTAAAAAATTGGTGAGCCTCACCATGAGTTCACCAATCCACGTAACATGCATTCACAAGCAACTGGAAAATTCGCTTATCCGGCATCTACCAATCCCGTAGGTGCCGGATACCAAGGGTTTTACTGTAAAACAAAATATTAGGCGCGGCAGTGTTTAATTTTGGACAGGACACTAAACCACCCTTTCGGAGTCTGCTGGAGATCTAAGGTGTAGTCAGAGAATCAAGAGAGCCCTGCAGGAACATTCTTTCTCCGACCAGCACCACCAAAACCAGCCAAAGAGATCAGTTGATACATGGTTGACGATTGAGAGAGATTAATTGAAATCATCCCCTTGACACCTGCCCCTTTGATTGCAGGATGTGCTCCACTTGCACCCACACCCTCTTCCTCACCACCGTTTTGCCCCCCTCCCCCCCCAAAAACAATCTTTCCAAGTGAAGCCACGCTTACTTGTGAATCTGCAGGGGTCATCTACTGCGTCCGGCGTTCCCAATGCGAGCTCCTCCATATCATTGGGGCTGGGGCCCAGACTGGGAGTTTGCTTCGATGAGCCCCTCAGCTCAGCCCCTGCAACAGCGTGAATATCCCATTTTGGCCGCCCATTTCAATTCCTCTCGCCGACATGTCAGTTCATGGTCTCGTGCACTGCCAGACCACAAATTGGAGGGAAAATACCTCGTCTTCTGCCTGGGCACCCTCCAACCGGATGGCATTAACATCGACTGGTTTCCATTAAGCCTCCCCTCCCACCCCATCCCCTCCTCCCTGTCCATCATCTTCTTTTCCCTGTCGCCTTTCCTCTCTCTCTCTTCTTTTTTTCATCTCTTCTTCCACAGAGCCAAAATCAATTCTCAACATTCCTCTGATCATATCCAATTAACTCATTTTATCTGAACTTCTCTCCCTTCCATTCTTCCCCCCTTCCTCTCCCAAGTCTTGAATTCAGACGCCTACCTGCTCTTTGCTTTTACTTCGAAGGAGGGCTCAGGCCTGAAAAACGTCAGTTCTACATCTTTACTTCTTTTGGACATTGTGAGACCGACTGAGTTCTGTGTTATTATTACAATCTCAGTGTCTGCAGACTTCTGTGTTTCATTCAGCTGATGTCAGTGCCCACAAAACAAACGTTGCATTAAGGGATTCATTCTTTCATGTGTTCCTGAGTGTTATGACCAAATCTAAACACATAAATCATCCTGTCTGTTCGAATACTTTTAAATCTGGCTGTTTTGCCTAAGGTTATTTAGATCCATTTATTTTCTTGGACAGTGGGCGTTATTGCAAGCCAGCATTTTATTGCCCATCCCTAATTGCCTTCAGAAGAGTGGGGGCTGAGCCTTCATCTGGAACCGTTGCAGTTCTTCTCATGAAGGCCTCCCCGCCAATCCGCTGGGGGGAGGGACAGGCTTTCAGGATTAAGATCAGTGAGAATGGGAGATTGTTGAATTACAAGATTAACAGCCATTCGGCCCATCGAGTCAGCCCTGCAAATCCACCCTGAACGAGACTATTCTCACATCTAGTTCCAAATTCCCATATCTCTTAATAGATACCCTGATACCTATCCATCTCCACCTTGTTCTCCCCCAGTGATCAGGCCTCCACAGCTGTATGTGGCAATGAATTCCACAAATCCATGACCCTCTGGCTAAAGAAATTTCTCCTCATCTCTGTCCTAAATTGGTACCTTCTAATTCTAAGACCGTGCCCTCTTGTCCTGGATTCACCCACCAAGGGAAACATCCTATTCACATCTACTCTGTCCAATCCTTTGGGCATTTGAAATGTTCTATGAAATTCCCTCTATACTCCCATGAATAGAGTCCAAGAGTTGCTAAACATTCCTCATATGTTAGTCCTTTCATTCCAAGAATCATCCTGGTAAATCTTCTCTGTACCCACTCCAACATCATCACCTCTCTTCTAAGATCAAGGGCCCCAAACTACATACAGTGCTCCGAACGCTGAAACCAAATCAAAATGGTAGGGGATCTGAAGATGGTGGCATTCTTCTGTTCCTGCTGCCCTCGGTCCACCTAAGTTAGAAGGAGCCATCAGGCTTGGGGAGGGTAAATGCAAAGGGCAGTGGACGGGACACCAATCGCTCAGGAAGGTTGGCCTCCAAATAATTTGAGATTGGGCGACACAGTGAGTGCCACACTATTTCAGCGACCCAAGTTTGAATCCGGTGCTGTCTGTAAGGAATTTGTATGTTCTCCCCGTGTTTGCATGGACTTCCTCCGTCTGCTCCCACCTTTCAAAAATGTACCGGAAGTTGTGGATTAATTGGTGTCTTTGGGGGACATGGGTTTGTGGGCTGGAATGGCCTGTTCCTGTACCATACGTCTAAATTAAAAATTAAATAAAAAAAGGTTTTGTCTCCAATTAGTTGAAATAAATGCTTTGACCTCTTTGAAATTTGAAGACTAACAGGTGAGAATTTCAAAGTTAAACAGTGGGAGCCCCGTAATCTTCTAAAACTAATCAACTCTCACAAACATAGAAGATAGGAGCAGGAGTAGGTCATTCGACCCTTCGAGCCTGCTCCGCCATTCAACGAGATCATGGCTGATCTTAAAGTTTAGTACCCCGTCCCTGCCTTCTCTCCGTAACCTTTAATACCCTTATACTGAAGAAATAGATCTAATTGCCTCTTAAATATATTTAATGAACCTGCCTCTACTACCCTCTGTGGCAATGAATTCCACAGATTCACCACCCTCTGGGTCAAGAAATTCCTCCTCATCTCGGTCTTAAATGGTTTGCCTATTATCCTCAAACCATGGCCCCGGGTTCTGGATTTTTCCATCCTTGGAAACATCCCTTCTGCATCCATTCTGTCCCGTCCTGCCAGAATTTTATAGGTCTCTATGAGATCCCCTCTCAATCTTCTAAACTCCAGCGAGTACAATCCCAATTTGGGCAATCTTTCCTCCTAAGTCATTCCTGCCATTCCAGGTATCAGCCTGGTGAATCGCCTCTGCACTCCCTCCATTGCAAGAACATCCTTCCTTAGATAAGGCGACCAAAACTGCACACAATACTCCAAGTGGGGTCAGTGCTGGTGATTGAGCACTTTGCTGGTAATTGACAACACTGCCCTCTACCTCGTTGGCGGACACACCAGCTACCAATCAAGGTTTGGCCCCGCCCCACCCATTAGTGCACACCTTGTCATTGGATCCATCTAAATTACCTGGACTGGACTTTCCAGCCTGCCTGTTCTTGGCCTTGGGCCATTGGCTGTTGCAATTGGATTCACCTTCCCGGCACCGAGCAATTGGGTCCTACTAATGACCTTCGCTGGACTGCCCCCGCCCCCTCAGCCCCCCCTCTACCAACTTGGGACCACCTTGCTTCACTCCAGGCTTGGAAATGTGGAAGAGCGCTGGAGAAATTGTTGGTAAGATGTGCACAGTTTAATTAGTGTCCCATAGTAGCAGAAATTGTGCCTACACTGCTTCAAAGGGTAGTGGGACATTGTAGCGATTTTTCCTTGATTATTGTATGTGCCCATTTTGTTGTATGTGTGTGTACTTTGTTCTCATGTTATTTTCCCATGTTTGTTGTTAATTGGACAATGTTAATATTCTGATCTTCCATTTTCCCTTCCAAAGTGGATAACCTCACATTTACCATCATCGTACTCTCTCTGCCAGACCCTTGCCCGCTCACTTAACCTATCCATATCTCCCTGCAATGTCTCCGTATCCTCAGGCACAACTTGCTTTTGCTCTCAATTTAGTGCCAGTAGCAAACTTAAATACTCGACGCTCTGTCGCCCCTTTCAGATGGTCAATATATATCGTGAACAGTTGTGAGCTCAGCCCCGAACCCTGCCGCATGCTGCTCACCATCGATTGCTAACCAATTTCTTCCACTGAGCCTGCCAGCTCCTTTACTGGTGGTGGGATACTTGGATTAGACCTGTTTTCCCCACAGCCAAGCTTCCATGTTAGAGGGAAGGCGACTTCTCATGAATGCATTTACGTCACTCCTCTCAGAGTGCAATGAAACCACCCTGGAAATCAGAACCTTAAAATGGCAACAGGAACTGTTAGAAATGCAGTGTAGAGCAAAGTAGAGTTAATATTTCTTCATAACACATTAATTGCTCGACTCTTTGGGAGATTTTGAGGCATTGACTGTAACAGCACTGACCAGCAGTTTTACTTTGGCGATTGAAAGCTTTAGAATCCTGCGTACAAATGGCCTTCCTACTCGCGAGTGCTATGGAGGAATTGTGTCCGGAGATTGTCGGGTTGATATGGTGCGCTGGTTGATGTAATACGCTCCCTCCTTGCTTCCCTCTGCGTTGCCCTCATGGACGGACCACCGAGCTATGACTTGAATGCAAAAAGCGCGGTTAAGCTCGTGAAAGAGGAAAGATTTTTTTTCTTTTCACAGAACATTACTGGTTTCAAATGGCCCCATCTCCAGAGGAAAACTGGTGCAAGCTCCAAACAATTATCAGACAAGCCATCGACACAATCTTGCCTGTGTACTGATGGGGGATGGTATCAAATGGATGGTTGTAGATTGCAATCTAAATGCAATTACAGATCTAAAAGCTATTTTTCAGGAAAGTAGCTGTGTCAGGGAACACTAATATGATGAATCAAAGCAGTCTCCAGCATCTTCAGTGTCTTAGATCAGTCTGTATAGCAGCTATTTAATTGTTTTTGTCTACGTATAGCATCAATGTAACTTCGGTTTCAAACAGTCCCTAGGATTTTGAAAATACGCTTTGGAGAACTATTTTTAAAATGCATTAAAGATGGCAAAGGCAGAGAGTTCTGCTCACTCCCTCAGGGGAGTAGACTACTGCACTGATGCCAGCTGCAGACAAAGAATTGGGATAGATTTGCTGAGGAATTGTTTTCTCTATAATCGCCCCCTCTGGTCTCAGTTTCCCAGCTGATGGATTTCCAAAGGTAGATCCCTCAGAGGCGGCTTCAAAGGTGATGGTCCCTCGGATACTTTCAAGGGTTCTGTCCTGAAGATTGTTGAGGCCACAACACTGCTCTGAATCACTGCAGTAGGGTTTGGGATGATTGACCTCTGACAACCACTCCCAGCTCCTTTTGTACAACGTGCTCCTCCAACCATTACCTTCGATGTCCATGGACTTTGGTTTCACCAGGGGCGCCTTGATGTCACCAGGCCCACGTCCTGGATCGCCCTGATTTCAGAAAGAGAAACCTTGTGATCCAATTGAGGCCATTACAGGTGGAAGGAACCTTGGCCCAGAGAGAGAGAGAGAGAGAGAGAGAGAGAGAGAGAGAGAGAGAGAGACTAATGCATTCTTGATTCTCATGAAAAGTTGATAATGATTTTAAATCATTCATGCTGCCTACTTCAAGAGGGAGAATATTAGACTGTCAGAATTTAATAAATGTTTAGAAAGTTCTACATTAATCAGTAAAAGAGTCCTCATTACTCAGGTCTGAAATCTGGAAATCTGGTTGGATACATATCCTTTTCTACACATACAATGTCTGGAAAAAGTAATGAAAGTTCTCCTGATTAATGCATCGGGCCATATTTTCATTTTCTGTATATTTTGTCTTCCAAAATTCACAGTGATGAATAGTTGATCTGTCCTGCAGGTTGCATGTAGCTTCTGGCATTCTCAGAGATCATGGAGCCAGAGATCAGCACCTTCTGCCCTGGTTCATCCCTTCCTGAAGGTCGACATGCCGGCGTGAAGTTTTAGTCAGAATCCAAATCTGTATTTATAGTTATGATCATGTGTGGTGAAATTTTGCTGTTTTGTGGCACCAAAATTGTTCATTATGAGTGAGAAAATTGCTATAAATTATATTCACTGTTTAAAAAACAAAATCACAGAAAAAGTGAGGTAGTGTCTGTGGTTTTATTGTTCACTCATGAATCTGATGGTGGAGGGGAAAATGGTTTTTGTACTATTGGGTGTTCGTCTTCAAGCTCCTCTACCTCCTTCCTCATGGTAGCAGCGAGAAGAGGGCATGGCCTTGAGGGTCTTGAGGATAGAGGCGGTTTCTTGAGTACAGCTTCTTGTAGATGTCCGTAATGGTGTGGAGACTGATGCCCATCAGAGTTCACAACTCTGTGTAGTGTTTTCCTGTCCTGTGTGTTGGCACCTCCATAGCAGACAGTGATGCAACCAGTCAGAACGCTCTCCGCGGTGCAGCTGTAGAAATCCGCAAGAGTTTTTGGTGTCGATAGCAAATGTCAAACTCCTCATGAAGTATAGCCGCTGATGAGCCTTCTTTATGATTGTATTGGCATGGAGGCCGTAGGATAGATCTTCAGAGAAGTTGATGCCCAGGAATTTGCCTTTATACACACTGAAGAATCATACAACATTACAACACATATACAAGCCTCTTTGGCCCTTCTAGTCTGTGCCAAACCATTTTTTTTGCTTAGTCCCACTGCACCCAGTCCATAGCCCTCCATCCCCCTCCTGTCCATGTACTGATCCAAATTCCTCTTAAATGTTAAAATTGAGCCTGCATTCACCATTTCATCTGCCAACTCAATCCAACCTGAGTGAAATGGTTTTCTCTAAACTTTTCCCCTTTCTCTCTAAACCCATGTTCTCCGGTTTTTATCTCACCTACCTTCAGTGGAAAAAGCCCCCCTTCATTTGCTCTATCTCCCTCTTAATTTTAAATATCTTGATCAAATCTCCCCTCATTCTTCTATGCTCCAGGAAATAAAGTCCTAACCTTCAGGTCCTGAAGTTCGGGCAATATCCTAGTAAATCTCAGCACTTTTTCTATCTTATTAATATTGTTTCTGTAGATAGGAGACTACAACTGCATATAATATTCCAAATTTGCCCTCACTAATGTCTTGTACAGCTTTAATATAACATCCCAACTCCTATACTCAATACTTGATTTATGAAGGCCAATATGCCAAAAGCTCTCTTTACAACCCTATCCACTTGTGACGCTACTTTCAGGGAATTATGTATCTGTATTTCCAGATCCCTCTGTTCTACCACACTCCTCAGTGCCTTGCCATTTACCGTGCATGTCCTACTTGGGTTTGCAGCATCTCACACTTGTCTGTATTAAATTCCATCTGCCGTTTTTCCAGCCGGTCCAGATCCCTCTACAAGCTTTGAAAACTTTCCTCGCTGTCCATACCACTTCCCATCTTAGTGTCATCTGCAAACTCGCTGATCCAATTTACCACATTATCATCCAGATCATTGATATAGATGACAAACAACAATGGTCCTAGCGCTGATCCCTGAGGCGCACCACATGCCTCCAGTCTGAGAAGCAATCACCCACCATTACTCTGGCTTATCCCACCCAGCCATCGTGAAATCTAGTTCCCTACTTCACCATGAATACCTAGTGTCTGAACCTTCCTGACCAACCTCCCATGTGGGACCTTATCAAAGCCCTTACTAAAATCCATGTAGACAACATCCACAGCCTTTCCTCCATCAACTTCCTCTTGGAAAAACTCTATAAGATTGGTTAAACACGACCGACCATCCTCAAAGTCATATCTCTAATCAGTCCATGGCCATCCAAATAATTGTATATCAAATCTCTTAGAACACCTTCCAATAATTTACCTTCTACTGACATCAGGCTCACTGGCTATTATTTCCAGGGTTTCTTTTGGAGCCTTTTGAAACAACGGAACAACCACCAGAGCAGCATTAGCAAACATTCCTGCAAGGATATTAGTCCCCTTCCAGTTCAGATACAAACAGTCCTGACGGAACAGGTCCCACCTTCCCTGGAAGAGAGCCCAATAATCTAGAAACCTGAAGTCCTCTCTCCTACACTGTCTTTAGCTATCTTTAAACTGCATTATCCTCTAATTTGTAACCTCACTAGCACGTGGCACAGGTAGCAATCCGAAGATCACTATCCTGAGGTCCTGTCCTTCAACCTAGCGCCTAACTCTGAGGGCTCCTTACAGGACTTCCTCATCCTTCCTACCCATGTCATTGGTCCCTACATGGACCATCTGGTTGCTCACCCCTCCCTCCTGCGAATGCCATGAACTCAATCTGAGATATCTTTGACCCTAACAGCAGGGAGGAAACATCACCCGGGATACTTGATCTCTTCCACAGAACCTCTTACCTGTCCCCCTATCTATGGGATCCCTTATCATTACAGCTCACCTCTTCTTCCTTCACTTCTTAGCCACAGGACCATATTCCGTGCCAGAGACCTGATCTCCGTGGCTTGACACGGGTAGGTCTCCCCTCCCCCCAACGATATCCAAAATGTCATAATTGTTATTGAGGGGGATGGCCACAAGTGTGCCCTGTGCTGCCTGCCTGATCCCTCTCCCATCTACCCTTCTCCTGCCTCCTAGGTGTAATAGTGTCCCTGTAAGACCCGTCTGTCACCCCCCTCTGCCTCCCGGATGATCTGGAGTTCATAATTAGCACCAATTCCTTAACTCGGCTTGACAGGAGCTGCAGTTGTAAGCACTTCTTGCAAATGAAATCATCATCTGTTGGCTTCCCGGATGACCCACAATTTGCAAGAGGAGCCTTGACTGCCATTCCCACTATCTATAGCTAGATGAACAAAATATGAAATTAAAAAAAACACCTGCCCTTACCTGTGTCTACCTGCTGAATCCTTTTTTTTCCTCTAGAATAAGGTGGCCCTTTCTGACTTCAACTTTAACTATTCCTCGCCTCTTGCCGAAGCCTGTTAAGTCACACCCTTACCACTCAGACTCAGCCCACTCCGACGATGACAGCCTTCCCCCCCTCCCCGACTTTGTCTCCAACTGTTAAACTCGACTGCTCAATCCATATCTTGAATTCTCTCATTCAGATTTGCTTCTGCGTTTGAAGGGGATTTTTTTTAAAAAAAAGTGATCGTTTGGTTTTCAAGGAGAAGAATATCTGAGGTTCGCAGTTCCCAGGAGGGAATGTTCCCTGGAGTGAAATGCACCCGAATTGTCCTCACCGTCCAGGTTCATTGGCCTGGAGCTTCAGAAATTGGGAACGGATTGCAAAGAAAATCCAAATTATCCCTGGAATGAGGATTGTAATTGGATATATAAATCTGTGGACAGAAACAAAGATAAGGAAACAGGAGGAGCAGTAGATTGAATTGCCTTCAGACTGGAATTTATAAGCATAAGAGGATCTCCAAGAAACATAATGAAATAGATAACTGAGGCAGGAAAGTTGCTTTAACTCTTAGGTGAGATTAGAATGAGGGGATGTAGCCTCATGACAGGGAGTAGATTTAGGACCGAGATGCTTTTCCCAGAGAATTCTGTGCCCATCAAAGCAGTGATGGCACAGTTAAATTTTTTTGCATAGAATGGCAATTACGACTTATGGGGAAATGTCAGATAAGTGGAGCTGAGTTCACAGCCATATCATTCGAAATCTTGTTGAAGGGTGCATCAGGCTCGACAGGCCAGATGGTCAATTCCTGCTCCTGTTTCTCATTTTCTATGCCCTTGTGCCATCGGCGAGCAGCGGCAATCATTGAGGATCCACACCACCCAGCAGGCGCTACCATCAGGAAAGAGGTGTTGGTGCCACAAGACTCGCACCCTCCAGGTTCAGGAACAGCTGCTCCCCCTCCACCGTCAGACTCCTCAATGACCAACTCAATCAGGGACTCACTTTGTACATTATTGATTATTGAATATTTTATGCATTGCACAAATTTCTTTCTTTGCTCACATTTCTCTCTTTAGTATATGTCTTGATACAGTTTTGCAGTTACTGACAAGTAGAAATTCTGCCTCGGCCACATGTAAAAGAATCTCGGGGTTGTATGTGACATCTGACAATAAATGTGAACTTTGAACATCAGTCCCACTAACAAGATGACACTTCCAAGTGTCGATTTGGCTCAGATCCTCCTTGTCATGAGTGTTTGAGCTCATCCATTTGTATTGGGAAGGGTTGTGTGACAGCACTGCCCCCTACCTATTTGGAGGACACACCACCTGCCAATCAAGGTTTGGTTCCACCCCACCCATTAGTGCACACCTTGCTGCTGGGCACATGTAAATTACCTGGACTGCACTCTCCAGCCTGCCTGTACTTGGCCTTGGGGCATTGGCTGTTGTAATTGGATTAAAGCACCGGCTGCTGAGCTATTGGCCCCCATTAAATGACATGGGCTTGTCCCTCCAGCACTGTAAAGGTGCCATGTGCACTTTATTCTCCATCTTCACCAGCTTGGGACCACCCTGCTTCTCTCCAGGCCTAGAAATGTGGAAGGACGCTGGAGAAACTGTTGATAAGATGTGCACTGTTGAAAGGGTTGGGAGTCTTTAATTAGTGATTTTTCCCTGATGTTGCCATTTTCCCACACTTGCCTTCTGTAAATAAAATCATACCCTACATCAAAACGGTGTTCAGAATCCTTGCCTTTGAGATCTACCAAACTATTTCCTCACTCACAACACCATTCAGAGGCCATCTCTCCACTGAAGCCCTGCTAATGTCCAGCTGAATTTAACAGCACTGCTTCCAGACTAATAGTTTATTCTGTGGCTTTTGGCTCTGGCCATTTTTAACCTTTCACAACATAGGCCGAAGACTGGGTCCATGGGTAAGCTGCAGTACAATCAGTAGTACAAACCAGCTGGTGGTTGGGGATAAAGCCAGTCCCTGAAAACAGGGATGATAGGGCACTACCAGTAACCACAGAGACTGGGCTGAGGGAATGATAGGCTTTAATATACAGAAGAACCTTGCTGGCCCAGATCCAGGTAGAAGAATGGCGGGAAGGGAGAGGTGGCTCGACCTTTATGGCCCAGGGCCACGGGGGAGGAGTCATCAGTGGGCGGGCCAGCTCCATATACACAGTAGTCAACAATAACTATACACAACGGAGGAAACCTAGCACCACAAGGGACACAGACTCCGAAGGGTTAAATCAGCGTTTCTCAACCTTTTTACCCTTGTGGAAAACCTTACTCTTAAGGAACCCTTGAAATTTCATGTCTCAGGGGATCCCTGCATAAAAATTATTATACACCATTATTAATATCTATCTCTTTTATATTTTTATTGTAGTTCACATGGTAAACATATTTTTTTCAGATAATTTGTTTCAGGAAACAATGACCTTTCGTCAAATGTATTGGCAATGCAAAAAAAAATACTGCTCGTTTATGAGACCTCACACCGAGGTTTTCATTTTAAATAATATAAGAGGTTGAAGCCTTTATTATAATAACCAAGGATTTTCCAACAATATGGCGTCCGTGCATAGTAAAATTAAACAAAAATGACTCAAAAACACATTGCGACCTCTTGTGGAACCCTAGGATTCCAGGGAACCCTGGTTGAGAAACACTGGGTTAAATCGTTATTGTTCATCTTCGGAGGAGATACATGGACTCGATCTTCCCTTCCAGAGAAATGACACCATTTGGCCCCGTGACCATTGGGTTTAGCTGCTCCTCTCCATCACAGATCATTAGGATCTCTGCCACGGACCTGTTAGGCCCTCTGATCCAGTTTATGGGCGATTTGTCCCACGCACAGGGTTTAAGACATCACCTCTCAACCACAAAGCTCACCACAGCTAAAGCACATTTGCTCTCCTGCCTTTGGACCTTTCCACTGCTTTGTGCTAATAAGCCCATTTCTCAGAATAGCCAAGCCCACAAGATCTATTATAGGTTCCACAACTAAACTGACCTCCTAATGATTGTTCTTCAAGTACATGTGTCTTAACCGCTAACAACCTTCAGAAAGTCTCAAAGGCTTTCCCTCAACCCTGGCTGTGAGCACAGAACAGTAATGATCACCTGCTTCACTTCCAGGCAGGGTTGTATAGGCCTGTGGTGTACCTGACACTTCTCCTGAGTCTCATTTGAGAGCTTTAGGCATAGAACAAGCCTTTACCCTTGTGGTCAAGAAGATGCAGCAACATTTTCTTCTTTGCCCTGGTTTATCTGGGATTTCCAACTCAGTGTATCATCTCTCTCCTTCGGGACGATTATTTGTCTGGAAGTGCAACAGGTATGCTTCATCATTCACCACGATGAAGGAACTTGAATTGGACAACTCCTATCTCTTGGCGAAACATGCAAATGCTGTCTTGGTCCAGAGGCAATCAGTTTCACGAAACGGCTCTGTTGACATCATGCCTCAATCTCTCTGTGTCTGTCTGTCTCTCTCTGTCTGTCCCTCTGTGTGTGTGTGTGTGTCTCTCTCTCTCTCTCTAAAATGCTCATGGAAAACTCGCCCTGCCAGATTGGGACATTTTGCACTGCACCATTACCAGGTACAGACCCAGTAAATTACCTGGTTATACCCACGTGGAAAATTTAAACTTGATTAATGTGAATTTTAAATTGAATTTAGACATAGAGCACGGTAACAGGCACTTCTGGCCCATGAGTCACAGTGGTCACTGCCCATAGAGTTGTCTCCTCTGCTTCTCCTTTTCAAACACGGGTGGGGAGGGGGTGGTCTCTCCTTTTTCAGTCCTTTGCTTTCCAGTAGTCTGCACCCCCTTGTGGCTGCCGCTGACATAGGCGCCCGCCATCTTAGGCCCAGGCTCCACTTTTGCAGGACTTTCCGCACCCGGGAATTGTATGGGAATACAAAACAAAGAAATGCTGGATGAACTCATCTGGTATCGCAGTGTCCAGTGGAGGTAAAGAGCTGAAAGGTTCCTTCCTTTATTAGGAAGAACAAAAACTCTAGAATTAGTAAATTTCATTTACAAAAATTGGAAAAAAGACGGAGGCATGTCCTTACCTCATTTTAGATTTTATTACTGGGTTGTTAATATTCGTTGCCTAACTTTTTGGATTTTTTATTCTGACAAATTGGATCATCCGTTATGGACAGATTTGGAACTGAAATCTATACAGCAGTATTCAGGGGCCTCTTTATTGGGTACCCCTTCCAAGATCAATAAGGATCTATCTGATCCAATACTTAAACATATATTGAGAATCCCGTTCCAATTTAGGAAATGTTTTAATTTAAAAAAAAACTTTTTAAATCTCGTGCTATCTCTCATAACTATTTTGACCATCAATAATTGATCAATCCTTCTCAATATGGAAAATCAAAGGTATCATTTCTTGCAAAATTTATTTAAGGAAGGTTGTTTAATGTCTTTTGAACAGCTGGCAAGTACACATGACACTAAATATTCATTTCTTTTAGATATTTTCAGATTAGAAATTTCTTAAATACCATATTTTTGGACTTTTCATTTGTATATCCACCAGATCTACTTGATAATATTTTTCAATGGAATCCTTCTCAGAAAGGGTTAATTGGAATTATATGTGATAGATTATTGAAATAATGTCTAGTTCTTCACGATAAGATTAAAATGGTTTGGGAATTGGAACTTGTAAGACCCTTATTGGAGGATCAATGGAACAAGACTCTTAAACAGTGAATATATCTTCAATATGTGCCCGACATTCATTAATCCAATTCAAATTGGTGCATCATATTCACATGTCCAAAGATAAGATGACATATTTTTTCTAACATGAACCTTACTTGTGTCAGATGCAAACTGATACTGCTACATTGACACATAGGTTTTGGTCTTGGCTATCCTAGATATCTATTGGAAAGACATTTTTAATATTTTTTCAACTGTATTTCAGGTGGAGCTTCAAACTGATCCAATAACTGCTCTTTTTGGGGTTTTTAAACCAGACATAGGGGAACGGGTTGTGGCCTTCTCTACCTTGTTGGCAAGAAGAGCCATCTTATTCAAATGAAAAGATTCTAGACCTCCAACGGTGTTTCAGTGGTTTTCTCATATTATGTCCTGTTTAAATTCAGAAAAAAAAATTGATATCATGTTTTTGATTCATCGGTGAAATTTGAAGATAAATAGCGACCTTTTGTCTTATTATCATTTGATGTAAATGTTTTTAATGTGATGAGATGTACTTACTCTTCCAAATGAGGTATAATCTTTGTTTGTTGATTCATGGTATGAATCAAAAGCTACAAATTTTATGTAGCCCTTAGGATAAGCTGCTCAGATTTTTTTTGGTGAGTTTTTTTGAATAGGGTAGATTAGATGTTTTTAAAAAATATTTGTATAATTTTTTTTGTGTCTTTTCTATCTTCCCCCAATGCAGTGGAGGGTGGGGGGGGGGGGGGGAAACCAAGTTTATATGTGTGCATGGTATTGTATTTTCAGTTTTGTTCTCTTATCTTCATTGTACAGTTTTTAATATAAAAAACCAATAAAAAGTGAAAAAAGAAGAGTGCAGAGAAGATTTACTAGGATGTTGCCAGGTCTTCAGGAGTTGAATGACAGGGAAAGATTAAACAGGTTAGGACTTTATTCCTGGGAGAGTAGAAGAATGAGTGGAGATTTGATAGAGGTTTACAGAATTGTGGGGTATGGACAGAATAAATACGAGTAGTCTCTTTCCACTTTGATTAGGAGAGATAAATATGAGAGGACGTGGCTTTAGGATGAAAGGGGGAAAGGTTTAGGGGGAACCTCTTCACTCAGAGGGTGGAACGAGCTGCCATCTGATGTGGTGAATGCGGGCTTGCTCTTAAGTTTTAAGAATAAATTGGATATATACATGGAGAGGTCTGGAGGGTAATGGAATGGGTGCAGGTCATTAGGACTTGTGCAGTGGTTCTCAACCTTTTTCTTTCCACTCGCATACCACTTTAATTGTTCCCTATGCTATAGGTGCTCTGTGATTAGTGAGGAATTGCTTATGTGGGTGGAAAGAAAAAGGTTGAAAACCACTATTTTAATCGTACTTAATTGACTCGTTATGTGCAGGGTTTCAGAACTCCAAAGGAAATGGGCCAATGACCATTTTTCTCAAGCAAAATATTTCAGTAACAAGTGGGTCTAGTGCAGTGATTCTCAACCTTCACTTCCCACCCACATCCTACCTGAAGCAATCCCTTACCAATCACTGAGCACCGATGGTATAGGGATTACTTAAGTGGTGGTAAGTGAATGGAAAGAAAAAGATTGAGAACCACTGGACTAGCGGAATGATATTTCAGCACAGACTAGAAGGGCTGAATGGCCTGTTTTCTGTGGTGTAGAGATTCTATGGGATGTTGAGATACTGGCTGGGTTCCTCCAGCATTTCTGTGCTTTGGCCTTAATCATAGCATCTGCAGACTTCTGTGTCTGGGAACCTCTCCCCTAATTTTGCAGGGAGAGAGATTTGTCATAGATTATGATGCTGGTAGGGCCACATGTGAAATATCCCAAGACTTTCCACAGGCGGGATTAGTTAAAGATTAACTCTGAATGACACAGAGAGGTAACTGTGTCCAATGCTTGCTTTAAGGATGTTTGAAACATGCAGTTCTTGCCGAAGGATATTTACCTTCATGCACTAAACTAGAGCGAAAAAAAAGTAGTTTGACAAAAATCAATGAATGTCAGTAGGCAGAAAAGGAGACAAGGTCCTCGGGACAAGAGCACCATTGTGGCCAAGTTTACAGAGAGATTAATTATCATTTCCCTTGCATCTTTTCTGGCTTTGAATCCTGACCCCGTGGCACTGGGGAGATAAACGACGCAGTGCCCAGCCCAGATCTAATCTGTCACAGAAATAAATGAGCTTAACAAACCTTAACTCCGAGAGCAAACGGGAGTGAAGATTCGAGGGAGGGGCAGCAGTGCAGTGTTGATTCACGAGCCACCATCTCTTGCATCTGCTGAAGCAGTGTGTCCATGGCATCTCCTCTAAAGTTGCAACACAACCAAACTGCAATCCACGAGACATGGATGGAACAAATAAGGGTGGAACAGTTGCTTCAGCGCCAGCGACCAGGGTTCGAATCCGGTGCTGTCTGTAAGGAGTTTGCACGGTCTCCCCGTGTCTGTGGGCGCTCCGGTTTCTTCCCACCCTTCAAAAATGTACTGGGGAAGTTAGGTTAATTGGGTGTGATTGGGCTCGTGGGGGCGGAAGGGCCTGTTACTGCGCTCTAGGTCTAAATTAAATAAAATATTAAAACATGCCGCATCAGAGAGATAAAAGTGGCCAGTCATACAGCATCATTGCAACAAAGCAGGGCCAGACTGGGGTACTCTGCGGGTATTGGTTAACGGAAGCAGAAGCGGGAATAAATGATCACTTTAAGTCTGGCAGCCTGTGACCAATGTGATCAATGCTGAGACCCGTGAGATCAGATTCGGTGACGATCCAAGGCTAGGTGATTGTGTGAAATGAGAGGAACCAGATTAATAGACAAAGACAGGCAAAGTGAATGAGCAAGGACATGACAAATGGAGTCTAATGTGTTATCCATTCTGGTAGAAGTCTGAGTAGTTTGTAAATGGCGAGATTGAAAGGTTTTGTTGTTCAGCGGGACCTGGGTGCCCTTGTACATGAGTCACCGGTTCAGCAAGAGAATCAGGAAAGTAAACAGTTAGTTGTCCTTGATTACAAGAATAGAAAGGCATTCCTCCAGTTACGTCGAGACCTGGAGAGACTGCACAGGCTCTAGAAGGAAGGAAAGACTTGCGACGAGGCTCCTCGGATGGATTCAGGGATGTCAGGTTGGCCGTATGTGGAGAGATTTTAAGCAGGCTGCAGCAATGCTCTGGCGAGTCTTCAAAGAATGCGAGGAGATCAAAATTCTTCACACACAGTGCGGTGGAAGTATCGAACGAGCTGAAATGGTGAACGTGGGCTCAATTTTAACATTTAAGAAAAATTTGGACAGGTACATGGGCGGGAGGGGTACAAAAGGCTACGGACCCTTTGCAGATTAGTAGGACGAGGCAAAATTATAGTTTGGCACAGACGAGAAGGTTCAATGGTTCCATGGTTCTTATGAGTTTTGAGAGGGTACATGTGAAACAGGTGTTTCCCCGACTTGGGGTGTGCAGAACCTGGGGTCACCATCTTAAAATAACACTGGATAATGATTCTTTTCAAAAGGTTTGCTTTCGAAAAAAAATCAGAAATGATTATAGACAACTTCAAACTGAACACAAGGGTAATTTCAGATTTGTTGTATCACGTAGGAACTTGAAGAAACATTAAATTAACTTGAATTCAGCGTGTTTAATCGCATAATGATGCTGACACATTGACCTAAAAATGTTTTGCTACTGATTTTCATTTGTTCTCAGCCTCGCGTGTTAGAGTCCAATGATAGTTGGCCAGCATTGATGGATACCGGTTTTCCATGGTTGCCACGTCCTGGTGAAACCTTTCACCATGTTCGTCACCAGGATCAGTGGGGAAGACGTCCAAGTGCAAAGGCAGAAAATGAATTGTCAATGACCTGTTGCACCACATGGTTTTGCCCGCTTGAAGCACGTTGTCAATCAGCTGGATGTAGTTTGGTGCTCTGCAGAGGACGTACAGCACGGTAACAGGCCCTTCCGGCCCGTGAACCCATGTCACCCAATCACGCCCAATTAAACTACATCCCATGGTAGGCTTTGAAAGATGGGAGAAAAATAGACCCAGAGGAAACCCATGCAGACACAGAGAGCGTTCAAACATGGGACAGCCTGGTCCCGGTCGCTGGCTAATGTGCCACTCCACTGTTGGCCCATTCTCACCCAGGGCCAGTGGGGAATGTTGACTCTGCTCTCTTCCAATATGCTTTTAAGACCTAAGACCTGGACGCAGACTGGGAGGTCGCTTTGCTGAGCACTTTCGTTCTCTCCACACTAGTGAC
This sequence comes from Narcine bancroftii, assembly GCF_036971445.1. Classification (NCBI taxonomy): domain Eukaryota; kingdom Metazoa; phylum Chordata; class Chondrichthyes; order Torpediniformes; family Narcinidae; genus Narcine; species Narcine bancroftii. The sequence continues at coordinate 80,108,100 of NC_091481.1, forward strand.
AGAGACCTTCCTGTAGCCAACCATTTCAGTTCTGTGTCACACTCCCACACTCCCATGCCCGTCCATGGCCTTAGGTACTGTCCCACCAAGACCACCCACAAATTGGAGGAACAGCAGCTGATTTTCTGTCTGGGCGCTCACTCTCCAGCCAGATGGCATTAACATCGACTTTTCCAGTTTCTGCTAACCCGCTCTCCTCTTCCCCCTCCCCTCCCCTCCCTTCTCTTTCCCCTTCCAGCTCTCCTCCCCCTCTGTTCACCCATCCATCTTCCCTCCCCTTGATCACTGCTGTGCCCTCCCTCCCTTCTTCACCAATCAACTCCTGCCTTTGCGACCACATCCAGCTCCCCCACCACTTTTGTTTGGACGCCTGCCATCATTTTTCCATAAAGGGCCCAAAACGTCAATGATGTATTTTGACCTTTGATATATAAAGGACACCCGGTGAGTTAAATTAAATAAAATTTAATTTAAAAGCATTGAAAAAAAATGTAGATGCATGGAAACAGGCCATTTCTGCCCATGAGTCCGTCCCACCGAATTTACACCCAATTGACCTACACCCCCTGTACATTTCGAATGGTGGGATGAAACCCCGGAGCCCCCGGGTAAAGCCCAGGCAGACACGGGGAGGGCGTACAAACTCCTCACAGATAGTGCGGGATTCGAACCCTGGTCCTGATCGCTGGCGATCACCGCTACGCCAACTGTGTCGCTCATTTCTCCAGCATTGCGTTTTTATTTCAGCCATGGTGTCTACAGATTTTCGTGCTTTGCCGAGGAGCAGGAGTCAGTGCTGTGGCCCCTCAAACCTGCCCCACCATCTCATAAGATCAGGGCTGATCTGACCATGGACTCATCTCCACCCATCTCCCTTCCCCCCCCAAAACCTTTAATCTCCTAGTGTGCCGAAATCTCTCAAGCCGCAATGTTATCACATCGTGTTCTGCGGTTTCATTCCCCATTGATCCATCAACATTTGTTGTCTGGTTTCTCTCACCCTCCTGTTTTCAATATTGGGGTTACATTTTCTATCTCCAATCCACAGGAACAACTGCAGAATCCATGAAGTCTTGTGTAATAGCCAGAATATCTCCCTCAAAACTTTGGATCAAAGATAAGCATGATGTATCTACTTCTTGTGTCTGTAACTTCTTGAGTAGTTTTTACTCCAATCGATTTTTCTCCCATAAAATGATTGGCCACCTCCACAGCATCGCGCCTTCCCACAATGCTCCCTTACCCAATCACACCACTCAAGTCTCTCCATCACTTGGGCCAGCACGAGGCTCTCTGAAAGAACATCTCTGCCTGCTTTTACTGCCACTTTGAGCCTTCACCTGGGTCGAGACCAGAAGGCAGAGGAGCAGCCCATCGAGTCTGCCCCACCATTTAATCATAGGGTGATCCATTTTCCCACTCGGCCCCACTGCCCGGCCTTCTCCCCATAACCTTTGATGCCCTGGCTAATCAAGAACCTGTGTCTTAAATGTACCCAATGACCTGACCCCCACAACCGCCTGTGGGAACAAATTCCACAAAATTACCAACCACTGTGCTTTGCTTGTGAGTCCAGGATAATTCCAGGAGGTTTGTGTGCTGTGATGCTGTTTGAATATCCCATACATTTAAATGTTTTTTGAAACATAATTTAGATGTACAGCGTGGTAGCAGAACCTTTTGGCCCAAGACCTCAACCGCCCAATTACACCCAATTGGCTTAGACCCCCCCCAGCAAGTTTTGAATGTTGGGAGGAATCCAGCGTGCCCGGAAGGAAACTCGTGCAGACACAGTAGGAACGAACAACTCCTTGCAGACAGCGCTGGATTTGAACCCCAGTTGCTGGCACTGTAACACTAACCGTACAGCAGTTTTGCCGCCGGGAGACAAAAGAGATGCCCACATCATTAATTTGGACAATACCTGACAGGGTCAAACAGAGAAGTGGCCAGCAAGTAACCTACTCAAACACCTCTGCACTAACCGTGCCTTTTCTTCCTCAGGAGTTTGCGGAGGTTTGGCACAACACCTGGCAAATTTCCACACCCTAATGTGCGGCATTACAGTCTGGTATGCGGACATCCTGAGTGTCAAGCCCTCCAAAATGTAGTGCACTTAGCCCAGGACATCACAAATAAACTCCCCCCCCACTCTCCAGAACACCGTTGGAGCGCAGCAGCAATCATCGAGGATCCACACCACCCAGCGCCCGCTCTGCTCTCGCTTCTACCATCAGGAAAGAGGTCTCGGTGCCACAAGACTCGCACCCACCAGGTTCGGGAACAGCTGCTCCCCCTCCACCATCAGGCTCCTCAAGGACAAACTCAATCAGGGACTCATTTAAGGACTCTTGTGCACTTCATTGAATTTTTTTTTCTTTGTATTGCACAGTCAGTTTGTTAACATTCATTATCTGTTTATTTTTTTTACATGTATGCGCTGTGTACTGCATTTTTTTGCTCTACCAGTAAGTGGTCCTTCTGCCATACCACAGAGAAAAGAATGTCAGGGTTGTATTGAGGTCATGTATGTACTCTGACAATAAATCTGAAATCTGAAATTCGAGAGAGTTAGCAGTGAAGGCTGCCAGGACACAGTTCCTGAACAGACCTTGACTGGAGCACGTAATTGAACAAGTTTTGAACAAAACTTCTGGTTGTTAGCACATTGAACATGACCCCTTGCATTCCCAAAATGTTGTTAATTATTTTGAAGAAAGCTTATTCTCTATTACAATTAAACCTTCCACAAGTTTGATGTCAGCAGACTCTCACACATAATCAACTAAGTCCAGCTCTTTCAGTGCCTCTACCCTGGTCGTTCATTGCATTGTATCCATGACAGACAGAGCAGAGAGAGAGAGAGAGAGAGAGAGAGAGAGTTGGGGGTGGTAGGGGATGAAATAACTCGAGTGCATCGGTTTCTTTTTTTGCTTCTCATTTCGTTGATCCGCTCATCTTCTCGTGATCCCTTGCTCCTCGCAAGGAGACGGGGAGTCCAGTGGTTTGTGAAGATTTGTGCTGGGCTGTCAAACCAGGAGAGACTGAGGGGGGCGGGAGGTGGGGGTGGGTGGGGGGGAGATTTTCCCACTCTCACTGGATCGTGACAAGGTTCTACAAGAGTCTTCACTCAGAAACTTGGACTCCCTGCCCTGGGATAGAGAGTGGCCACTTTGGATCGCAAGTACAAATGGACGTCCGAAATAAAACATGAAAGTCTGCAGGCACTGTGAGTGAAGTAAAAACACAACGCTGGAGAAACTTAGCAGGTCAAACAGTGCCCTTTTATTTTATAGCAAAGATAATGACGTGTCACCAACATTTTGGGCTGGAGTCCTTCGTCAAGGTATGTTATTTAAGTTGGCATTGTTGCAGAGAGATTGGAAGGCAAAGCGTTCGCAAGAGGGTGAGATTGGAATGGGGGGAGTGGGTGGGGGCGGTGGAATGGTAAAGTTGATATGGTTGATATCTCGGCGGCATCTGGAAATAAAATAGTCCAGAGCGGGCAGCCGGCCAGGATGAGGTGTCCAAGAGGAGGAAGAAGGCTTAAAGTGGGAGAAGGGGTCTTGGACGGGGGTGGAGAATCCTGGTTGTGCTTGTGGCCACGGAGATGTACTTCCACCGAAGGCTACGGACCCTCCGAATCCTTCACAGCGAGGGAAGTGTGAACGTGAAACGATTGAGTAGATTCAGGGGCGAGGAGATGGCCTGGAAAGTGCCATCGGGCCCACAGGCTTATTGAACAGCAGAACATGCTCAAAAGGGCTGAATGGCCACACCTGCTGTGATCTCTCATTCTTGTTTTCACAGATTGTGTCTGAGGTCTGAACTCCACAAATACCAGACACAAACAACTATTCCTGCCTTCTTTATCTATCATTCTCCAGCAGCCCAGACAATAAAATTAATCCTTTACTTCAAAATAGATTTGTTTATTGTGACAAATTACAGAACCAGGTGTTCAAACCATCAGATGGATTAAGAAGCTTTTATGAAATGTGTTCAGTGAAAGGCCCTTGTTATAATTCCTGCCGTCCGCCGTACTGATTCACTGAATTTAAACTGGTTTATTTGATGAAAGATTTACTAAAAGCCAGTGATTACGTTATGCAATGCTACTCTTATGTGGTTCCAGAAAGAATATTCCGACTCTTTAACAATGGTAATAATTCAGTGCAAGTAGGATGCGAATTCCCCTTTTATCCAATGGATCACTTGCAGGCTAGAGCTTTATGGAGCCATAATCATTTTGTTTATTGTAAGGCGACAGTGTTGAACATGCAAGAGCGATTGGAGAATGCTGAATGTAAGCCTTCTGGATTCACAACAGAGCATGGTGCTGCCAGGTGATACAGGGGAGGAAGGCCAGTAGCTGAATCTGGCCCCATTTACCCACCTGCCGGCCGTCTGCATCTGTTGTTCATTGAATCAGTACACCTTGATGAAGGACTCTGGCTTGAAACATAGGTTATGTATCTTATCTTCTCCTCTGGACGCTGCAGGGCCTGCTGAGTTTAGCCAGCACTTTTGTGTGTGTGTGTGTGTGTGTGTGTGTGTGTGTGTGTGTGTGTGTGTGTGTGTGTGTGTGTGTGTGTGTGTGTGTGTGTGTGTGTGTGTGTGTATTTTATATATCTACACACACACCTGTATACTGTAGATATGTGTGTAATACCTGTGTGTTACCTGTGATATATATACACACACACACTTCTCCCACCCCGCAGCATCCAGAAAAGATCTATAACTTATGTATGTGTGTGTGTACAGAACACGTTTATTCAAATGACAAGGAACTATAACTTCAAATGTAAACAAGAGATTTACCAACTGATATCGCACCCCTTTGTCTCAGATCAAACTTTTGAGCTGACCTCTTTTTCAATGTTGACCCAATGGAGTGAGCCATATTTTTCTAAATACAAAGGTTTACTCAAATAACAGCAATGAAACAGCATGGTTGGCATTGCGCTGACCGTGACGCCTTTACAGTGCCAGTGATCGGGTCTGGGGTTCGAATCCCACCCTGTCTGTAAGGAGTTTATACGTTCTTCCCGTGTCTGCGTAAGTTTTCCCCAGGGGCTCCAGTTTCCTGCCAACATTCAAAACATACTTGAGGTGTAGGCTAATTCAGTGTATTTTGGCAGCAGGGACTTGTGGGCTGAAAGGGCCTGTTATCTTGATGTATGTCTACATTTAAAATTTAATGACAAAATTATGTAAACAATACACAGAATTACATCTATACATGGCATTTACACTGTAAAACATCTGTAATTAGCAGTAAATCAATACCGCATCTCTGTTTCGTACATTTTACAGATTCAGATTAAAATCCGGTTTTCGTGGCTGACAATCCCCTGGGGACTCACCAATGCCGGAGCTCTTCCCACCGCCCCCATGTTTACTGCGTGCTCCCACACCAACACCACACGAATATGGACATAACTCCGAACGAGGGGCAGGCAGTCAGATCACCCTGAAGCTGTGACTGCTCGCTGCCTTGACCTATGAATAGCCAGCTCGGCTTGGCCTGCTAACAACCCCAAAAAGAGATTCTCCAAGCGTCCAAACCACCCTGTGCACAGGGCAAACATAGATCAGGAGTGTGAGGCTACGGTGGACTGTTTACATAAGAAAATAAGAGCATAAGAACTAGGAGCAGGAGCAGGCCATCCGGCCTGATGCACCATTCAAAGATGGCTGATCTGATAATGGGCTCATCTCCACCTACCTACATTTTCCTCAGATCCCTTAATTCCCCAACTCTGTAGAAATCTATCCAACCTTGTCAAATATATTTACTGAGGTCGCCTCCACTGCTTCAAAGGGCAGCGAATTTCACAGACTCACCCCCCCTCTGGGAAAAGCAGTTCCTCCACATCTCTGTTCTAAATCTTGAGGCTATGTCCCCTAGTTCTAGTCTCCCCACCAATGGAAACAAATGTCCTACCCCTATCTTATCTATGCCTTTCATAATTTTATATGTTTCTATAAGACTTCCTAAATTCCAGTGAGTACAGTCCCAGATGACTCAATCTCTCCTTATAGGCCAACCCCCTCAACTCTACAATCAACCTGGTGAATCTCCTCTGCACCGCCTCCAAAGCCTGTACATCCTTCCTCAAGTAAGGAGACCAGAGCTGCCCACAGTGCTCCGGATGCGGCCTCTCCCGGACCTTGTACAGTTGCAGCTAAACCTCCCTGCTTCTAAATGCAATCCTTCAATCAATGAAGACCAAAATTCCATTTCCCTTCTTGACAGCCTCCTGCACCTGCAAACCAACCTTTTGCAATTCATGCACAAGCCCTCCCAAGTCCTCCTGCACATCAACATGCTACAATCACTTGCCATTTAAGTAATAACCTGATCTTCCATTTTTCCTTCCAAACTGGATAACCTCACATTTACCCACCAGACCCTTGCCCACTCGCTTAACCTATCTATATCCCTCTGCAGATTCTCCATATCCTCTGCATAATTTGCCTTTTCACTCAATTTAGTACCATCAGCAAACTGCACTCTGTCCCCTCTTCCAGATCATTAATGTATTATCGCAAATAGTTTGGAGACCATCTCACTCCCATCTTCCCTCTGCTGGGCTTGGCAGCTTGGAACAGGAGCGGCCTGGCCCCAGTTTTGGGCCATTGATTTGCTCGTCAGATGCAGTTTGGAAAGTGTGTGAACCTGAGACTGAACCACCAGTGAGCGGCCCTGTCACAGCAAGATGTTACTGTTGCATTTAGAGGGAGTGCTCGAAGTGAAGAAGCAGCATTCAGGGCGCTGGAGCCCTGGATCAGTGTAAACCAAAGTTCAAAGTTTAAGGTTCCTTTTATTATCACCGTCCCAGGAATCTGAACCTGTAACATCTATGTCATAGAGGGGTGGTGTTGGTAATGTAGAAACATAATGCACTTCAACTTTTGCCCACCGTAAGATAAAAGAGGAGTCATCGCGTGCATTGCCCGGCACCCGGGCAGAGAAGCAATAGTGAGTCCCTAAGACATGTCAGTTGATGTGCCTCCTGCGCTCCCACGCACCGTGTGGATCCTCTGGCCCCAAGTCACCAGTCGCCTGCAGCTTGATTGGGTCCTTCAACTGCTGTATGGGGTTAGCTTCGACTGCTGGTCTGCTGGTGTGGGCGCCATCCTGTAGGGTCGCTGGTCTCCTATGCCGCTCCTTCTGAACGGGAAGCGTTGTCCGCGTTTCCGGTGTTGCTCAACCCCCCGGCGCTCTGCCCATCCTCTTGGGCACAAACACTGGTAGCTCCTTCAATTAGCTGTTTAAAGCCTGCACGGAGACATAGACATTAGAACCAGGTGGGAGGACCCTGAGGAGCAGCACTGTGTCTCTGCTCCTCACTCTCCTGCGTCCACACCAGCGGAAGTGCTGCTGTTGCAGTAGCTCTGGCAGCGTAGAATTTTTTTTGGTGAGGGTACACACCTCACAAACTACACATCTATCTTGTGCTAGTGAGAATGTAAGTTTTAAAATGTTGACTGGGAGAGAGAATCTCGCTGCATTCCTTTGTTTCTTGTTATCAGCTCAAGCTCATAACCACCTTCTTATTTGGTAAAGTAGTAAAAGATATTCATTGGGTAAGGGGCATGACCCTGATTAATGAATCCCAAGAGCGGTCTGTTTGAGTCTTCTGGAAACCTAGAAGTTCTGACTGTATAAATATAAATTGTAAGCCACAAGGAAGACTTCCTTGGGGTGAGACTAGCTGCTTGTGGCAGAGCCTCTTGCTCTAATGGAGTTCTCATGCTTTGCAAAGTGATTAAAAAATTTGTTTTTGCAGTGGTATTTGTGTTTGTTTTCAAGCAGACTCAGATAAACTTCAGTTACAGATTTCAGATTTATTGTCAGAGTGTATACATGGCATCATATACAACCCTGAGATTATTTTTTCTGTAGTGCAAAAAGAGCTCTACTTAATGTCTTCTTCTTTATTTGGCTTGGCTTTGCGGACGAAGATTTATGGAGGGGTAAATGTCCATGTCAGCTGCAGGCTTGTTGGTGGCTGACAAGTCCAATGTGGGACAGGCAGACACGGTTGCAGTGGTTGCAGGGGAAAATTGGTTGGTTGGGGTTGGGTGTTGGGTTTTTCCTCCTTTGTCTTTTGTCAGTGGCGCTATTTGTCTGTGGTCTTCTTCAAAGGAGGTTGCTGCCTGCCGAACTGTGAGGCGCCAAGATGCACGGTTTGAGGCGATATCAGCCCACTGGCGGTGGTCAATATGGCAGGCACCAAGAGATTTCTTTAGGCAGTTCTTGTACCTCTTCTTTGGTGCACCTCTGACACGATGGCCAGTGGAGAGCTCGCCGTAAAACGCGATCTTGGGGAGGCGATGGTCCTCCATTCTGGAGACGTGTTGGATCTTCAACAGCGTGGATACGATACTTTCAGCCTCTGCCATCTCGAGTACTTCGATGTTAGGGATGAAGTCGCTCCAATGAATGTTGAGGATGGAGCGGAGACAACGCTGGTGGAAGCATTCTAGGAGCCGAAGGTGATGCCGGTAGAGGACCCATGATTCGGAGCCGAACAGGAGTGTGGGTATGACAACGACTCTGTATACGCTTATCTTTGTGCGGTTTTTCAGTTGGTCGTTTTTCCAGACTCTTTTGTGTAGTCTTCCAAAGGCGCTATTTGCCTTGGCGAGTCTGTCTATCTCGTTGACGATCCTTGCATCAGATGAAATGGTGCAGCCGAGATAGGTAAACTTAATGTACACATACGGCATAAACCAATGGTTCTCAACCTTTTTCTTTCCACTCACATACCTCCTTAAGCAATCCCTTACTAATCACAGAGCACTGATGGCCTAGGGATTACTTAAAGTGGTACATGAATGGAAAGGAAAAGGTTGAGAACCATTGGTATAACAAATAAAGAAATGAGAACCAACTTGCAGTCCAATACAGAGAGGAAATAAAAACCAAGTATAGATGTAAGACTCTTTAAATGAGTCTGAGTTTGTGACGAGTCTGATGGTGGAGGGGGAGCAGCTGTTCCTGAACCTGGTGGTGCAAGTCTTGTGGCCCCTAGACCTCTTTCCTGACGGCAGCAGTGAGAACAGGGCGTGTGCTGGGTGGTGCGGATTCTTGATGATCGCTGCTGCTCTCCGATGGCTGCACTCCCTGTAGATGTTCTCGATGGTGGGGAGCGCTTTGCCTGCGACGTCCTGAGCTGTGTCCACTACCTTTCACAGGACTTTACACTCAGGGGTATACCAGTGACGCACACTTTATACCACACGTCTGTAGAAATTGGCCAGTGTTTTGGTGTCACACCAAACCTCCGCAAACTCCCAAGGAGGTAGAAGCACTGATGTGCTTTCCTCATGATGCCATTAGTATGTTGGATCTAGGAGAGATCCTCTCAGATAATATCTCCCATGAACTTAAATTTGCTCACCCTCTCCACCTCTGATCCCTCAATGGATCACTTTTGGTTTTCCCTTCGTTAACTCAATAATCAGCTCCTTAATTTTGGTGACATTGAGGTGAAATTATGTTGTTGGTGCACCATTCAACCAAGTTCTAAATTTCACTCCTGTATGTTGACTGATCAACCCTCTTTATGCAACTTACCACCATGGTATTATCAACAAAATTATAAACGGTATCATCATTATACCAAGCCATGGAGTTATGGATGTATAATAAATAGACCAGGGGTCTAAGAACACAGCCCCACAGTGCTCTCGTACTGGTGGAGGTTGTGGAGGAGATGTTTTTACTAATCCTCACTGTGGTCTGGAGGTGAGGAAATCCACGATCCGATTACACATGGGGTGTTGAGTCCCAGGTCTTGGAGTTTGCTGATCAGTTTGGAGGGGATGCTTGTGTTGAATGTCGAACTGCATTCGATAAAGAGCATTCTGATTTATGCATCTCTGCTGTCTGACTGTCGGGCTGTAGGACCGCATGGAAGAGAGTTCAAAGGCCATGGGGCTACTCTCTCTGGGTCTGCGACAGTGGCAGCACCTGCAGATTTCTTGACAGAGGTGCGTCACTCACCACAGAGTGTCCAGGAACTGACCTGTTAAAGTTGAAATAAATTTGGACCTACAGAATGGTAACAGGTCATTTTGGCCCATGGTCCATGCCACCTAATTTACACCCAATTAAAGTACACCCCCGGTACGTTTCAAAGGGTGGGAGGAAACTGGAGCCCCCGGGGAAAACCCACGCAGACACGGGAAGAACGTACAAACTCCTTACAATTCAAATCCCGATCGCTGATGCTGTAATAGCATTGCGTTAACGGCTACACCATCCGTGCCACCCCTGTTCTTGCAGAAACAGGACCCATGTGCTGAGTCGCCTCAGTTTGTGGTTGACGTTATGAGCAAGGGACAAGCTGAAGATTTATTTGCTCAGTTTATCAAAGCTTTTACCTTTCGGTAATAATCAGAGTACCCAGTGGGTTTGTTTCTTGCATGGCAAGAAGTTGGAATCCCATTTACTGACCAAATTCCCCGCCTTACCTGATTCAACAGCTCAGCACCCTTCAGTGGCATGAAGCCAATCCCTCTGATGCCATGTCTGATGGATGTCGGGCAGCTGCACTGCCGTTTGCATCTCCAGGAACTCTTTGGAAACACTCCACTGAGCCAAGAAAGCTCCTTGCTACGTGCATTTTGAATCAGCTCTTTGTAGCTTGGCTGATTGGACCAGCGAAGAGCTCAGTGGCTCAGAGATCCACACCGGCCGTGGGTGACTGCGGTGATCGGGGGACCCACACGGGCTGAAGGCTGCCGGAGACATCGAAGCCAGGATTCGAGTGGGCGCTGATCGTATCGGAGGTCTGGATCTGGAACACGGGTGGCCAATGGATTAAGCGGGAACACTGGAGGCGAATCCATGCACATTCAAAGTCTCTGAAGGGACTACCTTTTGATTCTCTTTCTTTTGAGCCGTAAGGGACACCAGGCGACACTAATCACAAACTCTTTATCTGCAGAAGGCAATTACATGTAATATTACATGTTCTGTAATATTACATGACAGGAAAGGAATCTTGATTGGCACCTCATGCAACTATGTTCCTCAGTTCAACCCTATACATCAGAGAAAGATTTGAATGGAAGATTTCTGGCAGAGATAATTCAGCTCCAGGGGCCTCAGCCAGTAATCTTCCTCAGCATGTATGCCAGAGGCTCGCAGAGATAATAAGTGATGGTTCGGAAACAGTTTTAAGGCGATAATCCAATCAGTAACTGCACACCACAAGCACTGCATTAAAGTCAAGGAGTTTTTAAGGTCATCGATACCTGAGAATGCATTTTATTTGTTTCTTCCAACAGAAGCAACTTTGCTTTCTGCCACAGAATGCAGAAACTCGAGTTCTTGGCAGTAGACGGGGAGACATTTTGTGTTTATAACAACCTGAGTACATGATATGAAATGTTATTTTCTGATTCTGATTTTATGTAACTAAGGTACCAAGGCCAGTTTTGTCTTCAGTTCTGCTAGTGGGGAGAGATTCTTTGGGTTCGGTGCTAAATGATGGCAGTACCTGCCTTCTCCCCATAACCCCCCCCACCCCCCGCCTCATCCCCTTTGCCACAAGGGCCAAATCCAGCTTCCTCTTAACTATAAAGAACAGGCCTCAACCACTTCCTGTGGCAAAGAATTCCACAGATTCGCCACAGAATTTTTTTCCTCTCTCATCTCAGTCCTAAAGACTTCCCCCCCTTATCCTTAAACTGTGACCCCTGGTTCTAGTTTTCTCCAACATTGGGAACAATCTTCCTGCAACTAGCCTGTCCAATCCCTTAAGAATTTTAAACATTTCTATAAGATTCCCCCCGCCCCCATCTCCTAAATTCCACAAGTATAAGCCTAGTCGATCCAGCCTGGTATCAATCTAGTGAGCCTTCTTTGCCCTCCCTCAATGGCAAGGATGTCTTTCCTCAGATGAGGAGATCAAAACTGTGCGCAATACTCCAGGTGTGGTCTCACCAAGGCCCTGTCCAGCTGCAGTAGAACCTCTCGGCTGCTGTGCTCAAATCCCCTTGCTGTGAATGCCAACATACCATTCACTTTCCCCACTGCATGCTGTACCTGCACGCCCACTTTCAAAGACTGGTGCCCAGAGACATCCAGGTCTCGTTGCCTCTCTGGAATATCAAATGTCTATCCTACAATGTAGCTTTCTGAACCGTGAACCATGTGCTCAGTTAAAGTGAACAGCGAGGTGTTACAGCTGAGGGCTTTATAGGTAAGTTGGCTTGAGCTCAACAAATGATGCAATTTAATTGTGGTGTCCTCAGTGAAATGGAAAGCGTTTAATGGCTTTGGATTGTCATTTGAAGGTTATTCTTCAACGGATGCCTGGAGGCATGGCGAGAATATTAATCAAGAGAGTCTGCCCATTCTGTGATTGTAGCTTAATACACATAAGTGCAGGAGAAGCTGGACGAACGGCTCAGGTTTGAAACGTTGGTTAAGACCTGCTGAGTTTCTCCAGCCTTTTCCCCATATCCTGTAATTCCCCTATTGTGTAAAAATCTATCCAACCTTGTCTTAAATATATCTACTGAGGTTGCCTCCACTGCTTCAATACCACCACCTTCTGGGAAAAGCAGTTCCTCCGCATCTCTGTCCTAAATCTACTACCCAGAATCTTGAGGTCTAGTATTCCCCCACCACTGCATTTCATAATTTTATATGTGCCAATGATACTGTGATTGGTGGTGTTGTGGACAGTGACAAAGGTTTTCAAAGTGGGCTGAAAGATGGCAAATGGAGTTTAATTCTGAGAAGTGTGAGGTGCTACATTTTGGTGGGACTAATCAGCAAAGATCATACATGTTAAATGGTAGACAATTGAAGAGTGCAGTGGAACAAAGGGATTTAGGAATTCTGGTCCACAATTCCCTGAAGGAGGAGTCACGTAGATAGGATGGTGAAGAAAACTTTTGGTATGTTGGCCTTCATAAATCAGAGCATTGAGTACAGGAGTTGGGATGTCATGTTGAAGATGTATAAGGCATTGGTAAGGCCAAATTTGGAATATTGTGTGCAGTTTTGGTCACTGAATTATAGGAAGGACATCAACAAAATAGAGAGAGAGTGCAGAGAAGATTTACAAGAATGTTGCGAGGGTTTGAGTTACAGGGAAAGGTTAAACAGGCTAGGATTTTACTCCTTGGATTGTAGAAGATTGTGGGGTATTTGATAGAGGTATTTAAAATTATGAGGGGGTCAGATAGAGTAAATGGGGACAGGCTTTTTCCATTGAGAGAGGGGGAGATTCAAACAAGAGGACATGGATTGAGTGTAAAAGGGGAAATGTTTAGGGGAAACATGAGGGGGAATTTCTTCACCCAGAGGGTGGTGGGAGTGTGGAATGAGCTTCCGGCCAAAGTGGTAGGTGCGGGCTCGACTTTAATATTCAAGGAAAAGTTAGATAGGTATATGGAAGAGAGAGAGAGTGTGGAAGGTTATGGGGCGGGTGTGAGTCATTGGGACTAGGTGGGAGAATGTGTTCGGCATGGACTAGAAGGGCCGAACTGGTCTGTTTCTATGCTTCTAATTATTATATGGTTATATGATGAAATACAAATATACCCCTCCCTGTGTCTGAATGTTAATAAAACAAGAGGAGGAATTACTGACTATTGACAGCTTGACCATTGAGGTCGTCAAGAGCATCAAGTTCCTTGATGTGCACTTGGTGGAGAATCTCACCTGGTCCCTCAACCCCAGCTCCGCAGCCAAGAAAAGCTCAGCAGTGCCTCTACTTCCTGCGAAGGCCGAGGAAAGTCCATCTCCCACCCTCTCTCCTCACTACATTCTACAGAGGATGAATTGAGAGCATCCCGTGCAACTGCATCACCACCTGGTTTGGAAGCTGTACCCTCTCAGACGGTAAGACCCTGCAGAGGATGGTGAAGTCAGCAGAAAAGAGCACTAGGGGGCTCTCTTCTTCCCATAAAGGACGTCTACAACACTCAATGCAGGCAAAAGGCAATAAACATTGTGAAGGGCTTCACACCCCCTCATGTAAACTGTTCTCCATTCTGGTAGGACTCAGGCCCTTACGTCCAGATTGGGCAACATTTCATTCCCCTCAAGTCATCAGGTTCCTGAATTCCCAAATAGGGTACATTGGACTGTTTCTGCATACATCTTAATATTTTAACTTCTATTTCAACTAAAATTTATATAAATCTGTTTCGTGGTCCTGGAGAAACACTCTCTCTTCTTTGTGAATAACGAATGGTATGAACGACAAATAAAGATGACACTGACACAAGAGGCATCAAATGCTGAGTATAAATGTAAATCTTTCTTTTTTCAATCTTTTTTTATTGGTTTTTATAATAAATAGAGTACAATGAACAAAAGGGAACAAAACTGAAAATACAGTATCGTGTGCATGTGTGTATATATCAAGATAAAACTTCAAACAGTATAAACTTGGTCCCCACCTCCACTGCACTTGGTGAAGACGGAAAAGGTATCAAGTGTGTGTATGCATAAGTAATCCCTATGCAATCAGTGCTCTGTGATTAGTAAGGGAATACTTAAGGTGGGATGTGGGTGGGGAGGAAAAGTTTGAGAACCACTGTTTTAATCGTCCCTCATGGACTCGTTATGTGCACGGTTTCATAACTCCAAAGGAAATGGGCCAATGACCATTTTTCTCAAGCAAAATATTTCAGTATCAATTGGGTCTAGAGCAGTGGTTCTCAACCTTCCCACTCACATACCACCTGAAGCAATCCCTTACTAATTACAGAGCACTGATGGCATAGGAATTACAAAGTGGTATATGAAAGAAAAAGGCTGAGAACCACTGATAGAAAACCTACCTAACCTAATCTATTGAAAAAATGAAAACTAACAAAAAAAAACCCCTTCTGAGCAGTTTATCCTGTGGGTTATATATATTTTGTAGCATTTGATTCATACCATGAAACAAAGGAAGACTATATCTCATTTGGAAGAGTGAGTGCATCTAAACACATTAAAAACCTCTACGTCAAACGAAAATAAGACATAAACAGCCGCCATGTATCTTCGAATTTCACCAATGGATGATAGGTAATTTTTTCTGAACTTTAACAGAACATAATTTGAGAAGTCATATTAATGTCTAGAGTCTTTCCATCTGAATCAGATGCCTCTTCTAGCCAACAAGATAGAAAAGACCACAACCCATTCTGCAGGTACAGAAAATCTCCCTATATCTGGTTCAATAACCTCAAAAAGAGCAGTTATTGGATTGGGTGATAGCTCCATCTGAAATGCAGTTGAAAAGATATTAAAAATTTCTTTCCAATAGATTTCTAAAGATAGACAAGACCAAAACATGTGTCAATGTAGCAATATCAGATTTGCATCTGTCACAAGTAGGGTTAATATTAGAAAATATACAAACCATCTTATCTTTGGACATGTGTACACGATGCACCAGTTTGAATTGGATTAATGAATGTCGGGCACATATTGAAGATATATTCACTGTTTAAGAGTCTTGTTCCATTGATCCTCCAATAAGGGTCTTACAAGTTCCAATTCCCAAACCATTTTAATCTTATCGTGAAGAACTAGACATTATTTCAATAATCTATCACATATAATTCCAATTAACCCTTTCTGAGAAGGATTCCATTGAAAAATATTATCAAGTAGATCTGGTGGATATACAAATGGAAAGTCCGGTAATATGGTAGTTAAGAAATTTCTAATATGTAAATATATTAAAAAAATAAATATTTGGTAGGTCATATTTACTTACCAGCTGTTCAAAAGACATTAAACAACCTTCCTTAAATAAATTTTGCAAGAAATAATACCTTTGATTTTCCATATTGAGAAGGATTGATCAATTATTGATGGTCAAAATAGTTATGAGAGATAGCACGAGATTTAAAAAGTTTTTTTTAAAATTAAAACATTTCCTAAATTGGAACGGGATTCTCAATATATGTTTGAATATTGGATCAGATAGATCCTTATTGATCTTGGAAAAGCTAAATGGAAGAGGTACCCAATAAAGAGGCCCCTGAATACTGCTGTATAGATTTCAGTTCTAAATCTGTCCATAATGGACAATCCAATTTGTCAGAATAAAAAATCCAAAAATTAGATACAAATGGAAATCAGCGTCAAAACCGTTTTAGGTCAGTTGAACGAACGCAATGTGACAGTGTCATAATGTGATTAAACGTGCTAAATTCAATAAAAGGAAATGTAATGTTTCTCCCACTTCCTACTGTTACGGAGTCCAGAGGACTCCAAACCCCAGCAGCAATAGCTATGCACCACAACACAGGGTTACTTAAACAAAAGTAGTTTTTAATTATAATTGAAACAGAATTAAACTTTAACTTATTACTTATCCTACTGACTTAACCTACCTAACCTACTTAATCCCCCCTCTAATACTAAGCACAGGTGTGAGTAATGTATATTTAAGATTAGAAAAGTTCTTTGGGTCACAGTCCAATCTCACTGGTTGCAGGCAGTTCTTGTTCTGTGCACAGAAGTTAGCATTAACAAAGTTCACCAGGCTTTGGTGCTTAACAGGCAAATGGTTGCCACTCAGGAGGGTTCTTGCCGGTCTTCAGAGAGAGATTCCTTTTTGTTCCAGGACATCTGCACCTGATTCCTGTTTAATCAGTCTTGCTGACGAAACTTTCCCCCTTCAGGGTTCTCCAGATGATCCTCTTTCTTTCAGGTCACCTTTCAGACAGACAATCTTCTCCTTTGACCAGGCAGCCTTCCAAAATTCCTGGAACTGATTTCTGTGTCTCTCCTCTCTGTTTCACACCCTCCCTCTCTGAGAGCAAAACTGTTCTGTCCCTGCCTGCAAAAATCA
The DNA here is from genome assembly GCF_036971445.1 of Narcine bancroftii. Taxonomy (NCBI): domain Eukaryota; kingdom Metazoa; phylum Chordata; class Chondrichthyes; order Torpediniformes; family Narcinidae; genus Narcine; species Narcine bancroftii. Next base: position 80,124,938 of record NC_091481.1, read on the forward strand.
CATACTCTCCCAGGCAAGCTGTATGCTGCAACTTGGTTGCTTTCTGCAAAAAGCACTCTGTAGAAGTCCTGCAAAGATTCTGTTTTTTTTAAAATGTTTGTAACCTGCTCTAACAATACCTCCCAAACCACCTCTAAATACTCTGTTACACTACGTGATACAGCATATCTTTGTGTTCAGCTTGAAGTTGTCCCCAATTTGTTTTCTGGAAGCAAACCTTTTGAAAAGAAATTGTTGTCCAGTGTAACCACTGGATGGCAGATGTCTGATAGAACCTTACCAACTCTTCCCCCCCAATCACCTCATCCTCTCCAAGTTTAAGATTGTTCAAGGTGCTGTAATCTCGACAAATACATTGGGCTTGGACAGATGAAGTTTCAGTTTCCTCAATCAGCGAAAGTTAAAAACACTGTCTTACAAATCCATTTGTTTATTCAAGCTGCACAATCAAGTCAGCAGGCCTTCATGTCTCTGAAGAATTGCCATGTGATACATAAATATTTCAGAAGGGCTGACAAAATATTTAGTGGAATATTTGATTGACGGCACCGGTTTCCCACATTGATAACAATGTGGTGTGAAAATGGTATCTACAGCGCTCTAAAACTCCCTGGTTGTTGGGTGAATTATTCAACAGGAATAGACAGGAATAAAGATTATAGTTGTGGGTAAATATTTTCCCATCACTTGATGTAAGTTTATGCCTCCCAGTTCCGTGTTTTCATTTGTATGCATCTTATCTTTGAACAGCAAAGCCTCTGAGAAGGGAATAGCGGTAATCCCTAAATTGAATTATTAATTGAAAATCTATTAAAAATTCTGAAGTGACCCACATTGCTGAAGAATATAGTGAAGAGTGAAAGTTTAACCTCATCTTGAATCCCACTGCTAAGTCAGCTTGACTTCCTTTGTTCTTCATTTGGTAACTTGACCAAATTTACTCGCGAATTATCCGGCACCCAGTCGACACCCTCCCATCCATTCACCTGACCAGATGTTTCTTAAATATTAAAATTCAGCCTGCAGTCACCACTTTAACTGGAAGCTCATCCCACATTCCCGCCACTTTCTGCGTGAAGTTCCCCTTTCACCCTTAACCCCCATCCTTCAGTTTGTATCTCACCTTACTGCTGTGAAAGAAAGTCTACATGCAATGTATCTAAATCTATCGTCATTTTGTAGACCTCTATCAAACCTCCCCTTATTCTTCTGGGCCCAAGGAAATAAAGTTCTAACCTGTTTAATCTTTCCCTGAAACTCAGTGCCTCAAATCTCAGCCACGTCCTAATAAATCTTCTCTGCACTCTTTCAATCTCATTGACATCTTTAGGTCATCGAACCTGCACAAAATATTTCAAGCAAAGACATGTACAAATTTACCATTCCAACTCTATGATTTATGAAGGTCAACGAGCCAAAAGCTCCCTTTAGAGACCATACGTCGCCACTTTCAGGGAATTATAGTATGTGCTTGTGTTCCCAGATGCCTCTATCACACTCCTCAGCATCCCTCCTTGGTCTGTCCTTCCAAAATGCAACACTTTGCACTTCTCTGCAGTAAGTTACATCTGCTCATTTGCAGCCTATGTTTCCAGGTGGTCCATCTGCAGCTTTTGAAAGCCTTCCTCGCTGTCCACTACACCTCTAACCTTGTCGTCTAGTAATGGAGTCTACCTATTGCCAGTTTGACTCAGCACTTTCAAGCAGAGACAACATTCTAACAGGGCTCAACAACTAAATTTAGGCAAGCAGCCCGGTAGCAGGCCATTTCGGCCCATGAGTCCGTGCCGCCCAATTTACACCCAATGAACCTACCTCACCAGTACGTTTCGAACGGTGGGAGAAAACCGGAGGCCCCGGGGAAAACCCATGCAGATACGGGGAGAATGTGCAATCCTTACAGGCAGTGCAAGATTTGAACCCCGATCCAAATTGCTGGCACTGTGAAAGCATGGCACTAACTGGCACACCAACCGTGTCACCCTAATGTAGGGAGTGTTGCCCCCAGCTGAGGTCTTTATAACCAGGGGTCACAGTTTGAGAATAAAGGGCATGACTGAGATGAGGAGAAATTTCTTCACTGCTGGTGAACCTCCTATAATTCTCTACTCCAGAGCATTGTTAAGCCTCAGTCACCATATTAATTCAATACAGGAATGAATAGATATCAGGTGATTAAGGGAATGATGTAACATGGGGTGGAACAGGAAGATGGGGAGGCTTAGAAAATAATGGGTGGCATGGTTAGCTATTACTGCGCCAGCGACCTGGGTTCAAATCTGGCGCTGCCTGGAAGGGTACATTCTCCCCGGGTCTCCATGGGTTTCCTCTCGCTGCTCCAGTTGCCTCCCACCCTTCAAAACGTACAGGGGCTGTCGTTCAATTGGGTGCATTTGGGCGACACGGGCTCGTGGGCCAGAAGGGCCTGTTACCATGCTGCATGTCTAAATTTAAATTAAAAAAATATATATAACCGAAGATGGGGGGGCGGGGTTAAACAAGAAAATCCACAGATGCTGTGGTTGAGTACAGTACTCAGAAGTGCCAGAGAAAAACTCAGCGGGTCAGGGCTGCGGCCTTCATCAGGAATCAGGAAAAAAAATGGGAATAAAAAGGTGGGGGGGGGCGGGGGAGGTGGGGAGAGGAGGGAGGAAAGGGTGGGGGGCATAGAATATAAAAGTTGGGAAGTTATATTTCAGCACAAGACGGTTACGGTTTTGGGTGGCACGGTTAGAGTAGCGGTTAGTACAATTTTATTACAGCACCAGTGACATGGGTTAGAATCCCGTACTGTCCGGAAGGAGCTTGTTCATTCTCCCCATGTCTGCATGGGTTTCTCCCCACCCTTCAAAAAACATACGGGTCTTGTAGGCTAATTGAATGTAAATTGGGTGAAGAAATAATCCTTATAGGGGATGGGGTGTGAAGATTACAGTACATTTAGTTTGAAGTGAAGCAATTAACATCTGAGAGAAGGAGTTAATCAATGTGGTGGGACCCCTGCATAGCTGTGAATGTATGGGATAGCCCGGCCCTTTACTCCTCCCTTCTGAATCCCCACAAAGGTTGTTACGTCCAAACCCCTCCTTCAGTTCCTGCCTTGGAACTGGGCCTGCAACATGCGAGATGTGCTGGTGTTTCATGGTGATTGAAGCCTATTAATCACAACTCTCAGACTAATGTGGTTAATCGATAGCACTACAATTAGGTTCAGTTCCCCTCAAATTGAGGTGTGCAGTTTGTTAGGAAGAACATAGGCCTTTGCAATGTCAAGATTCTAAGGCTGCCTCTCCCAGCTGCATGGAGGCTTGGGAGCTGTTTAGATTTTCTTTAAAAAAACTCTTTAAAAACTTACAGGCCTAACTTCTTGAGACCTCAGAGCAAATGAGACTTCCAATTCTCAAATGTCTAACTGTTGGCTCTGAATCAGGCTGGATGGTAACTCCAGAGAGAATTAATTTAAGTGATCAACTCGAAATATTCAACTTCTGCTTGTTACCTGATAATTGTGTGTGTTTCTTTAAATCTACAGATGGAATTGCAATGGGTGTTTCTACAGTAAATGTAATCAATTCATTAGGTTGTGGTCTCTAGCTATTCAATTAATTAACTTTCTTTTAGGTTGGAGGGGCAGCTTGTTAAACTAGCATCAGATTTCAGATTTATTGTCAGCATATACACGACATCAGATTCCTTTTTCCTGCGGGCGCAGCAGAACTCCCACTAATTGGTCATCCAAAAAATAAACATAGGAACATAGGGAGTAGGAACAGGAGTAGGCCAAAAATGGCCCATCGAGCCTGCTCCGCCATTCAATAGGATCATGGCTCGTATTTACAGTGTAAATATGTAAACAAAGAGCCGTAAACAGATAACAAATATAAACAAACTGACTGTGCAATGCAGAGCGGGCAAGAGGAAGATCAAGAAAGACTCTTAAAATGAGTCTCTGATTGAGTTTGCGGTTGAGGAGTCTGACGGGGGGAGGGGGAGCAGCTGTTCCTGAACCAGGTGGGTGTGAGTCTTGTGGCACCGAAACCTCTTTCCTGATGGCAGCAGCGAGAACAGACCCTGCGCTGGGCGGGGTGGATCCCTGGTGATCGCTGCTGCTCTCCGACGGCAATGTTCTCCTTGGATGTTCTCGATGGTGGGGAGGGTTTTTCCTGTGATATCCTGGACTGGGTCCACTATGTATTGGAGGGCTTTACACTCAGGGGTGTTGGTGTTTCCATATCAGACTGTGATTCTGTGTAATAATGTGTAATTGTGGGATCCATGGGGGAACTGGCATGACGATCTTCTGGAGGGTGTGAATAGAGAACCAGCTACCTTGGTAGGGCTCTCAGCTGATTTAACTGGCGCTCTGCATAAAGAGACTGCCAGATATAAGGAATGAGCTGCCAGAGAACGTGGGTACAATTACATTTACACCTGCACCACAGTAATAGGTCCATCCGGCCCGCGAGCCAGTGCCTCCCAATTGCACCCATAAGGTTTAAAGGGTGGGAAGAAACTGGAGACCTGGAGGAAAGCCACACGGACACAATGTACAAACTCCTTATAGTTATCACCAGATTTAAACCCGGGTTCCTGGTGCTGTAACAGCGTTTAGCCACTATGTGAACCATGCTGCCCTGTTTTAAACATTGTAAAATTACAATATTTAAAAGACATTTGGACCCCATATATGAGATATTTTTATTTTAAAAAAATATTTGAATTTTCTTTACAGAAGAGTAGATTCCGATTCCAGTCATTTAAACCTGTGCCGTCCAATTACACCAAAAAATACTTACAAACCTGTTAGTTTTGGAAGGTGGGAGGAAGCTAGATCCCCCGGGGAAAATCTGCGCAGACACGGGGAGAACGTACAAACTCCTCACAGACAGCGTCGGATTCGAACCTGTGTCGCTGGTGATGAAAATAGCGTCAGGCTAAGCTTGGGCCGAATTCAGGAGAATGAGACCAGACCATGCTGGTGATTTGGTTGGTATGGACGTGCTGGGGCAAGCGGCCTGTCTGACGCGATGACTAACACACGTCAGATGCTCTCTGTCCAGAGATTTGTTCACATTTGAAGTACAGAACCATTGAATGAATTAAGCATAGTGAACAAAAGGTCCAATTGCACAGGTCTTTCTAATTTGTCTAATGAGGATGTAACAACGGCTGGTTGCAAGTCCTGGATTTAATCCCTAGAAGATTCCACCCAACTGCCAATCATTGCCATTTTACAGTGCAGCCTGTTATTTTACAAAGGCCAGTTTCACAAGCAATTAGTTCATTGGTGGGCAATTAAGGGAAGCTGCAAGTGAAGGCTATTATAAACTCCCACGCTGACTCCAGACCAAACCATTGGCACGATCAGGAAGCCTTCAGCGCTCGAAGACCCCCGGGCAGCCACTGCCGCCTTCGGCACCCTCTCACATTCGGGTTCCGAGGCCCGGCATCCCTTCATCCGGACGTCAGCAGCTCCCAGCCAGTGTGCGTTCCTTGCCTCAAGTTACCAACAGCTTGCCTGGCGTCTGCGTGTTCTTCAGCTGCCAAGCTGGTCCGCCACCGTGGTCACTGCCACAAAGGATCAGCTCCTCTCCATCTCCTTCTCTACTCATTTTTCCAGTCCTCTGCTTCCCTGGAGTCGGCAACCCCTCAAGGCCACGTAGAGCACAGGCGTCGATCTCACAATTATTCAAAATAAAATGCCATTGATTCCTTTAAAGGGCTGTTTCAAGCCTGGCTGGAGCTGCTGGTAGTTGGACTTGGCAGTCGAGCCCCGTAGAGGTCTGCACAAGTTGTAACAGCAGCACCACCTATTTAATTTTACACGGAGGACTTCATGTCATATTGGTTCCACAGTTAAAACATCTTCATCCCACGTCTGGCATTCTCATGCTTGCTGGTGGAATAGATCGGAGCTGTCCAAAGAAGGCGAGGACAGGCATCAGTGGAAGTTCAGGACAAATGTTCGATCTCCAGCCAAAGGCTGCGTCAAAGGCAACAGGTCCTGGACGGAGCCCTGGTTCCCAGTGGGCACCTTATAGTAGAACATTCTTTGTGTGTGAAACAGCACCATGGACAGAGATACTGCTTGGCACCAGAGCATAGTGTGGTGGAGGTCCCTTTGAGGATATTCGAAGGATCATTGTTTGGCTCATGGAACAATGCAGCGCAGTATTGACCCTCAATGTTGTCCTGACCCATATAGCCCTTCCTAAAAAAAAAGTATTAAACCCTCTACTTTTCCTTCATCCATATATCTGTCCAAGAGTCTCTTAAATGCTCCCAATGTTTCAGAATCCACCACCATTCCCGGCAAGGTATTCCACAACTCTCTGTATACAAAACAAAACGTACCCCTGATGTCTCCCCTAACCTTCACTCCCTTAGCATTGTTCACGTGTTCTCTGGTGTTTGCTGATCCTGCCCTGGCTGTCCACCCTTTCTATTCCTCTCACAATCTTCTCCCATTGAATGTAATCCCATTCAAGTCTAGTCAAGTTCTTTCTTTCATTGACATTTTACAGTCTGACCAGTTAAATGGTACAATTATACAATATTCCACAAGATTTAAAAAAAATTCCAAATATTCACAAGGAAATCCAGAACCCGATCTTGACAAAAAAATTTCCAAATATTCACAAGGAAATTCAGAACCCGATCTTGACAAAAAAATTTCCAAATATTCACAAGGAAATCCAGAACCAGATCTTGACAAAAAAAGTAAAATTTAACAACAAAATAAAACCCAATAAAAAGGAAAAAGAAAAAAAAAGTTAAAAACACTGAAAGTTGACATGTATGAATCACGTGATGCAAACATGGAGAGCAGCAAAATTCCAAAACATACTAAATCTTGAAGTTATATTAATAGTCCATAATTGGGACCCATGCCTTTTGAAACTTAATCCTTGATAGCAGATCTAATTTTTTTCTAGAGTTAAACAAGATATAAGATCCCTTAACCAGTGTGCATGGGTACATGGAGTATTATCTTACTATTTAATCAAAATTTCACGTCTGGCCATCAACCCCGTAAAAGATAAAATTCGGCTTTGAATTGAAGTCAGTAAAACCTCAGCATCCCGAGGTGATCCAAAAAGAGCAATTAAAGGACTCAATCCCCGTTTTATACTTAAAAATTACCAATAATGTTTGTAAAACATCTTTCCAAAATTCTTCTAGACCAGAACATATGAGCTAAAGAAGCCTTACCTATTTTACATTTGTCACATAAATGATTTATGTCTGAATTAAAGAAAAGGAGACAATTTAACTATGGACCACTTTAAATTGCAGTAAACAATGCCATTCACAAAAAGGAAGTCATGTTAATCAAATTAAAAATGGAGTCCCAAACCTCGTTGGACAATGGTTGAAATCCCGCTCCCAGGCAGTCTTGATTTTAATTAGGGGGCATGTCTTAGATCAGCCCAATTATCAGAAATAAGAGATTTTAAGCCTTTATGCGAAGATTGCAGATCAAAAAAAATGTCAAGAACAGCCGCCTCAGGGATTCCAGGAAAATCAGGGATCGGAGATTGAACAAAGTGTCTAGTTTGTAAATATCTAAACAAAATGAGTTTTAGGTAAATTACATTTTACTACCAGATGTTCGAAAGATGCAAAATTGTTGCCAATAAAAAGGTCTTTAAAGCATTTAATACCCAATCTGTGCTAGTAAGAAGGGGGCAAACGGTGATTGGATCTAATTGGACTGGCAAGAGGGAAACTCTGAAATCCAAAAAACCTTTAACACTGTGCTCATATTCTCAATCTGTGTTTAATTATCGGATTATCAGCTAGTTTACATAAAGAAGAGAATAGAATTGCCAACATGGAAGTATTCTTAACAAAATTTAGTTCCATTTCTACCTATGTGGGGCGGTCAACTTAATTATCATATTGTAGCAAATCAACATAACTTCAAGATTTAGTATTGTTTTGGAATTGTAGCAATCAATATCGCCCAACAATAAAATCTAAAATTAGGAAATACCAAACCACCATTCCTTTTAGCTCTTTGAAGATGAACTTTATTTAAGTGGGGACTTTTTCCTTGCCATATACAAGAAGATATAAGTGAATCAGATTTAGGAATTAAAAATTGGTATAGATTGGAAAAGATACAACAATGTAGGTAAAATGTTCATTTTAATAGAATTGATATGACCAATCATGGAAATAGATAAAGATGACCATCTGGATAAGAGTCATTTAACATGATTTAAAAAAATAGAATTTTTTCCTTAAAAAGGTAATGGCAATACCAAGATAAATAAATTGATCCTTCACAATCTTAAAAGGATAATTAAAATACCTTGGTCTAGGACCATTTAGAGGTAAAAGTTCACTATTGCGCTAATTTAACATATCCGGAAAATTGCCTAAACCAAGATAGCAAAGGTAATATGCTTGGTAAAGAAACATCTGGGGAGCTTCTGGCACCTAGAAAATTAGCACTGCACCCCTGAATTTATCATTCAAAATCATGGCATCTCTTTCCAACGCTATGCCAAGATTCTCCGGTCTATCTCCCCTTGAAACCTAATGACCAATCAAAGATAGATAGCCTCGCTAACTGTCATAAAGTGTTGGATGGCTTAAAACTTCGTACAGCTAAACAGAGGTAAATCATCATTTCTGATATGAGTTTCTTGAAGGAAAACTATTTCTGCCTTTAAATGCCTGATCGGAGCAAACACTCTTCTGCTTTTAATTTGACTATTTAACCCTTTAATATTCCAAGAGATGTCTGGATAGATTAATCATGAGTCTCAATTAATGTTATGAAATCAATCAGGCACAGTTTGTCACCATTCCCCAGCGGGTCACCTTGAATACAGTATGGCTTGTATAAACCATGAAGGCAAAACGACCTTGCAAACCTTGCTTTATAGCCAAACACCCAGCCACCCCCCAAACACCCCAGCACTGAAAATTGCTTAAAGCAGAACAGGAACAAGCTAAAAAATGCATTTTAAACCTTTATGCTTCTGCGGAAATATCTAAGTAGAGTTCCTTATTTTCAAAGAATAATTAATCATTTTTTCCAGGCAGTAACAATTGTATAAAAGAATATAACCAAAGTGAAAATTAAAATGTTTGTAGTAAAGATACACAATACAAGCATAGGCATAATAAATTCATGTCTCATTTCCACTCTCAGCAGATGTTATGAACTAACAACCCTTTTAATTATGGTTGGGACTAAAGGGACTTTGTGAGCACTAACACAGAAACAGCGATGGAAAATTCCCCAGACAATGGGAAATTCAAAATAATACTTTTTATTAAACTATCAATAACATAACATTTCTTACTTATCTCTAAACTTAACCCCACTATGTGCAAATGTGTGTGTGTGTGTGTGTGTGTGTGTGTGTGTGTGTGTGTGTGTGTGTGTGTGTGTGTGTGTGTGTGTGTGTGTGTGTGTGTGTGTGTGTGTGTGAGATCATTCAAAGCCCTACTCTGAAAAAAATCTTTAAAAGTTCAGCATCATTTTAGTCTTGTTTGAAGGTCTTCAATTCCCAGTTCAGAAATAATTATAAAACACTTTTAAACATTATATCTTCAGGCCTCTTTTACTCACAAGTATGTTTTCCAATACGAAGAATCTGCCCTCTTCTCAAAGACAGTGAATGTGGCTATTTTCTTCCACAATGAGGTCACCAACCAGACAAGGGTTAAACAAAGTGGCCAAACACAAAAACAGACCCAGTGGAATTTTGTCCTCTTTTCGAAAGAGACTGCAAAGTGGTCTTCATTAATTCAGTAGCCACGGATTCTGTGTTCCCCCCTCTTCCGGGAGTAACACACAACAAACAGCACCAATTCTGGTTTCTGTAACTCAACCCTGTCTTTCACAAGGTTTCAACCCCTGTATGTCACAGGGTTTTGACTTCTGTGAACCGCAAGCTGCATTGTCCCAAAACCAAACACAAAATGTCTGAATGCAGTAATATATTTCTTCAAATTATGTGACCATTACATCAACACTGAGCTGAGTCCCAATTCTTGGAAACCACATGACCATCAGTTTGGTTTCCACCAAAATTCCATTCCCTATTCAAAACCATTCCATATCCATAACAGCCTCTGACCTCATCTCTATTCAAGAGGCTTAAGTGGCTTTGATTAAACGCAGATGGCTTCCTCAGCAGTGCTTGAATAATTAAGACCCACTTGAAATCCATTCGCTCTGTACGTCCAAGACCACGTCGACTCCGAGAATGAACTCTCTATTCTGAAAACAATGGTTCTCTGTAAATGTGGTGTGATCTGTGTGTGACCCTGTTGCAACCCACAGCTAACTAACTAAGAATATACAGATACAATACTTTATCTCTATAATTAACTTTACTAAGACATTTTTATAAAATAAATATAGTTTAACATTAAATTAAAAGTTAACACAAATCCCTTACATAGAAAATAAAAAAATATAAGCTGGTGCCTTAAATTCATCAAAACTTCTAGATAGCAAGCATTCAAAATAATTCGATATCACTAATAATTAAAGAAAACCCCTAAAGAATATAAAGATCTTCTTAGTACTGTTCAAGCTCACTAAAATATCTAAAACCTATACATGTACCGAACCTTCAGGACCGGACACATGCCATTGTTCAGTATCTTCCGGATTTCAGAATCATTTTGATTTTGATCCCTCTAAGCAAATGCTTGGCACCTAGATGCGCCCCCCCCCCCCCCGGCCGTATGTTTCACCCCACCCCACCGTCCATACTTTGCCTCCCCGGCCGTCTGTCCATCGCTTTCCCTGCCCAGGCCAATGTTAGACTATTTTGCACCCTAGGCCAGGCTGAGCACAGTGGGGGTAGGAGGGATGCTGGCCGAGCTGAGCGAAGGAAGGGGGGGGGGGGGTGGTGTGCTGACCTTGCTGAGCAGTGGTCCAATGTATGCCGTACAGGAGGGTCCCTACCAGTGGGGCAGAAGACCAGAATCGAGGGCAGAGCTGCAGGAAGAGCGGGGCAGTGGAGATGAGCGCCGACAGCTTTCAGGTGCTTGTCAGGCCAACCCTGAGGCACACCCTGACAGTGCAGCGCCCTCCATCACCCCCCTCCACCATTCTAACTCCTGGTACGGCAGTGCTGCCGAGCCTGGAGTTTATGGTGTGCCACACCAGATTGCAGCAATGGCTCAATACCTGAGCAATGGCCGTCTTCCTTACCCATAATTCCCCATACAGTTGGAACCATTCTGGAGCTGCCACTGCTCCTGCATTGAGCCAGCCGCTGCCTGCTTCTCTCCCACTGGGTACGGGGGACCAAGAGTCACCTTTCCACCAAAGGTAAGAGAAGGTGCCCACAGGGGGCAGGGGTGGGGACAATGGAGACTGGGAGGGGGTCTCCCTCTGAAAATAGAGAATTTACTACGGGAAATTAATGTTACTTACGTGTTATGCCATCTACTGAAAAGTGTCGATGTTTGGAGGTTGCCAGTTTTCAGAACTCTGGATTAAAGATTAGGCTTCATTCTCGAATAACATGACATTTTACGCACTTAAAATAGACCGTGCTCTGGTACATTATTTTAATGTTGGCCCTATATTCCCATGGTTGACTAATAAACTACACACACTGCATTACTTCCGCTATTGATAAATGAATAACCAAAATGGGTAATTACTGTCAACATTAATGAAGTAAAATGAATATATCTCATTTAAATCTTTACTGTCAAAAAGAACAGCTTCTTCCCACGGGCAGTGAAAATGCTAAATGACGAAGTCAAGTTTATTGTCATCTGATTGCACAAGTACAACCCGACGAAACGTTCTCTGGTCCTCAGCGCAAAACTTGTAGACACACAACCAGACGTAACACACAGACAGACAAACAATACGCACACAGGACAAGTATTCATATGAACAAATAAGGAAATAAATTTTCTTTAATAAATATCGGAGTCTTGACCGGATACTGTGAGCTGTTCTTTGGACGCTTAGCATTCTCACAACCTGTGGGAAGAAGCTGATCCTCAGCCTGGCAGTGCTGGCTTTGATCCTCCTGGATCTCTTCCGCAATGGGAGCAGCTGAAAGATGCTGTGCGCAGGGACGAAGGGGTTTTCAACGATTTTGCACTCCCTCTTCACTCGTAGATCACATTGATGGGGGGCAGGGGGTTGGGAGGGAAGGAGATGCCAGTGATCCTCTCTGCCACTCTTATGGTCCTATGGATCTATTTCTCTGCAGCAACTGTACCACCTTGCGATGCAGCCGACCATGACGCTCTCGACAGGGCTCCTGTAGAAGGTCAACATGGTGGTGGCTGGTAGCCTTGCCCGCTTCAGTCTTCTCAGGAAGTGCAGTCGCTGTTGTTGTCTTCCTGACAAGTGAGGAGATGTCGAGTGTCCACGATACATCACTGGTTAAGTGAATTCCAAGGAACCTCGTGCTCTCCACTCTTTCTACTACAGAACTGATTAAGTGCAGTGGAGGTGTTCGCTCCTGGTTCTCCTGAAGTCCACGGTCATCTCCCTCATCTTGTCCACGTTGAGACTCAGGCTGTCAATCCTCGCGCCACTTCACGAGATTTTCCACCTCTCCTCCACAGCGTGAACCGTCGTTGCTATTGTCGGGTCGTCTGCAAACTTGATGAATCTGTTGAAGCTGGATTTGGCAGTGCAGGCGTGGGTCACTAACGTGAGCAGGAGTGGGCTGAGTACGAAGATATACGCCAGTGCTCAGATTGACGGTGCTTGACGAACTTGCCCCACCATTCCATCTGATCTCTACCCACCTGCCTTTTCTACATAACCCTTAAATGCCCCACTGTGCAGAAATTGTAATGTTAGGACATCCTGTCCTATGGTTTTATTCCCCACGCTGACATTGGTCCGTGATTATTTGTTGTCAGTAGCGTGAACAGGAAAGCAGGATAGGAGAGAAACGGGAACAATAAAGCAACCTCCCAAGATGGCTTCAAATCACTCGACAGACAATGAGGTCCATAATGATCACAATATACAGGTGTTCCTCAACTTATGATGGGGTTACATTCCAGCAAACCCGTCGTCAGTAGTAAAAGAATCTCGCACCTACAATTTTTATAATTACATTTTGAATACCTTTATTCCACACTGAAAAGAACCATTACCGTGCACAGCTGAAAGCACACTGGGCGTGAAGAATGCTTGAACCATTGAACTAAAATTAATTGCTGGATGGCGAAGATGCTAAAATGACAGGGTCATCAATTTCACTCTCATGTCTGCATATCGCAAGCGCGGGAACAGATCGGAATTCAAACCATTGTAATTTCGAAACACTATAAGACGGACGATCGTAAGTAGTGAAGGGCCTATATATGAGTCGGGTGTTGAACATAGAGCAGTGGTTCTCAACCTTTTTCTTTCCACTCACATCTCACTTTAAGTATTCCCTATGCTAGAGGTGCTCTTTGATTAGTAAGGTGGGATGTGGGTGGAAAGAAAAAGTTTGAAAATCCCTGTTTTAATCATCCCTCTGACTCGTTATGTGCATGGTTTCAGAACTCCAAAGGAAATGGGCCAATGACCATTTTCCTCAAGCAAAATATTTCCGTAACAATTGGGTCAAGAGCAGCGATTCTCAACCTTCCCTTCCCACTCACCTCCCACCTTAAGCAATCCCTTACTAATCACTGAGCATCGATGGCCAAGGGATTACTTGAAGTGATAGGTGAGTGGAAAGAAAAAGGTTGAGAACCACTGACATAGAGCATAGAGTACTACACCGCAGTACAGGACCTTCAGCCCTCAGTGTATATATTCCTTAAAAAAAATGTCCACGGTCATCTCCCTCATCTTGCCCACGTTGAGACTCAAGCTGTCATTCCTCGCGCCACTTCACGAGATTTTCCATCTCTCCTCTGCAGCGCGACTCGTCGTTGCTACTGTCGGGTCGTCTGCAAACTTGATGAATCTGTTGGAGCTGGATCTGGCGGTGCAGGCGCGACTCCCTACCCCGTAACTCTCTATTTTACTTCCATTCGTGTGCCTAAGAGTGTCTTAAATGTACATGTGTGATTGGTGCAGATTCGGAAATCCATTATGAAGGTATCAGTGTGGTGCTTTCAGCTCATCCAGCCCATGCCAATTCACCTGGTCCTCCCCCCCCCCCACCCCAATTCCCCACTGCAGCACCCTCCCGACCCTGACCTGACATTTACAGCTGGTGTCTGCTGGGACTCCGCGGAACCAACAACCTCCGCTCTCCCGAGCGAATGCTTTCTTTTCGGATTTTCCACCAGACGTTTCTGCTCACTGTATATTCCACAGGTTAATTTTTATTTTCTTGGCTCTCTTCTCAGCCAATCCCAAAGAGCTAGTAACTGGGTGAAAGTACTTCTGAGAAGTTCGCCTGAACCTGATTTGATAAATTCCTCCTCTCCCACTTAACTGGGTTAGTGGAGCAGTTAAATGAGCTGCCAGGAGTTGTAATGCGAGGCTGTGATCTCGCAGAGGCGTCATGGCTCAGGTGATGACACCATTGTTCTTAATTAATGTTGTACTGCCCTCATCTCCACAAACACTTCCTCCACTTGTGCTGCCAAGTAAATTATATTTTCTCATGAACGTCACCTATATAAAAAAGATGAAATTAAATTAACAACTTGCACTGGTTTCCCTGGTTATCTCTGAAGAGATTCAATTATTATTCTTTTAGATGAACAGGAAAAGCTGCGTGTGGGGGTGTGTGTAAGCATTGTGTGGGCATGTTTGAGTATGTGTGTGCAAGTGTGTGTGTGTGCTGGTGTGCATTTGTGTGTGTGTGTGTGTGTGAGTGAGAAGGATATCATCAGTGATGTACCCTTGCTGATCACAGTTCCCTCAGTCTCCAGACTTCCCTCTGCCCACCCAATCGTGCTCAGATGCTGGAATTGGTTCTACCTGATCTGCGCATCTGTCCAAAATCTTCTGCTTCAGGGTTCCAGCAGGTCAGCTGTTAGCCTAGAGAAGGCTCTCAATATGTCCCTGCTCCAGTCCAATCACGGTGAGAATAAAGGTGCTTGGTGCGTGGGAAGAATGAGCACTGGAGATAGCTCCCTTTGAGTTGTGGAGCGAGGTCATGGATGGGGACCGGGTTCTGGGTGTATTAAGGCAGAGAGATTCCTGACTAGCAAGGGCATCGAAGGTTATGGGGAGAAGGCCGGACAGTAGGACGGCGTGGGGAAATGGATCAGCTCATGATTAAACGGTGGGGTAGACTCTATGGGCTGAATAGCCTATTGTCCTATGTCTTATGATCTAATGGTCTTATTTAAAAGACTCAGACAGAAACATGGATTTATGCAAATTTGAGGGTTACGGGTGTGAGGTAGGAAGGGCGTAGATTGTTGAGTAGGCCGACTGTGCTGGAATGTTCTACGTTTATCACCAGCAGAAGTATTCCATGAGAATTCTCATGAAGGTCACCTTTCCTATCTCTCACCTCTGGTGGATACTCAGTCCCCCCAAAATGACAGCCCCACCATCCCAGGAACCAGTCATGTCTTAGGTAAGGGGATCAGAGACTAAACCTGCATACATCTGACCAGGTATGTTTCGGGAAGACACTAATTGGAATAAGGTACTACTGGGGCAGGCACGGTTGGCGTAGCGATCAGCGCAATGCCTTGACAGCGCCAGCGATCAGGACAAGGGTTCGAATCCCCCGCTGCCTGTAATGAGTTTGTACGTTCTCCCCATGTCTGCATGGGGCTTTCCCCGGGGGCTCCGATTTCCTCCCAGCATTCAAAACATAACAGGGGTGTAGGTGTAAATCGAGTGACACAGACTTATGGGCCAAAATGGCCTGTTTCTGAGCTGTATGTCTAAACAAAAATTAATTTAATCTCCGCTTTGCACTCAAACCCACTGACATGATAATGACTTATCTGAAGGACACTCAGTTCAAGCTCAAATTTATTTATCATCCAATTGTACCAGTCTTTGGCTTGGCTTCGCGGACGAAGATTTATGGAGGGGGTAAAAAGTCCACGTCAGCTGCAGGCTCGTTTGTGGCTGACAAGTCCGATGCGGGCAGTACAATCCGACAAAACAATGTCCTCCGGTGCAAATTAGTGCAAACGCATGTACAGACATAACACACATATAGACAAACGATGCATACATACCGTACATATGTAAATATTTGAAAATAAATAATCTGAATAAATAATAGAGTTACGGGGAGTTGTTTTAGCAGTTCAACAGTCGTTCAGCGTTCTCCCTGCCCGTGGGAAGAAGCTGATCCTCAGCCTGGTGGTGCTGGCTCTGATCCTCCTGCATCTCTTTCCCCGACAGGAGCAACTGAAAGATGCAGTTTTAGGAGTCCTCACTGATTTTGGGACCCCCCTCTTTAAACAATGATCCCAGTAAATCACATCGATGTGGAGGATGGAGACCCCAGTGATCCTCTTTGCCGCCTTTGAGGCCCTGTGGTTCTATGCAACCATTCCACTGTGATGCATTTGTCCAGGACGCTCTTGTAGAAGGTTATCAGGATGGTAGCTGGTAGCCTTAACCACTTCAGCCATCTGAGGAAGTTCAGTCTTTGGATAATTTGTTTTCCCAATTTCTTGCCATTTATAAAGTCCATTTCTGTTGATTAAACTTGTCTCCACTTTGGACTCCACTTGCCACATTATTTATTTAAGTTCTTGGGAGACACTATCTCAGATGATCTTTCCTGGAACCAATGGCACCGTGAAGAAAGCACGTCAGCACCTGTACTTCATCAGGAGTTTGTGGAGGTTTGGTTTGACCCCAGAAACCCTGGCAAATTTCTACGGAGGTGCAGTGTGCTGACCAGCTGCATCACGATCTGGTACGGGGGCCCCCAATACCCCTGAGCATAAAGCCCTGCAAAAGGTAGTGGAGGCAGCCCAGGACATCGCAGGCAAAACCCTCCCCACCATCGAGAACATCTACAGGGAACGCTGCCGTCGGAGAGCAGCAGCGATCGTCAAAGACCCTCACCACCCAGCACACGCTCCGTTCTCGTTGCTGCCATCAGGAGAGAGGTCTCGGTGCCACAAGACTCACACCCACTAGGTTTGGGAGCCGCTGCTACCCCTCCACCATCAGACTCCTCAACAACAAACTCAATCAGGGACTCATTTAAGGACTCTGACTTGTGCATTTTATTGATTTATTTATTCTCTCTGTATTGCAGTTTGTTTACATTCAACAGTTCTTTCTTTGTTTACATGTATACTCTCTCTACAGTTTTTATTCACTACCAATAAGTTTTAATTCTGCAGTGGCCGCAGGGTAAGGAATCTCAGGGTTGTATATACTCTGACAATAAATCTGAAATCTGAGGATGTTTCCAGGAGGGAAAGAGCTCTTGGCCTGTACCCATTGGAATTTTAGGAGAATGATTGAAACATTTCAAATGTTGAAAGGCATGGATAGAGTAGAGGTAGAAATGTTATTTCCCATGGCGGGGGAGATGAGGACAAGGGGCACAACCTCAGGACTGAAAGGCATTGGCTTGGAACAGAGATGTGGATGAATGTCATTAGCCAGAGGGTAGTAAATCTGTGGGATTTGTTGCCACAGGTGGTTGTGGAGGCCAGGTCATTGGGTGTATTTAAGGCAGAGATTGATAGGTTCTCAATTAGCCAGGGCATCAAAGGTTATGGGGAGAAGGCCGGGCAGTGGGGAAAAGGACCATCTCATGACTTAATCACGTGGCAGACTCGAGGGGATGAATGGCCTATTTCTGCTCCTATATCTGTTGGCCTTATGGTCTTACTTTATACTCTCATTCAACAGACTAAATGATTTCCCTTTCATGGAAAGATTTTGATCTTCTCAGGATCCAGATGTGACATGTTGGTGCTTTCAGTACATCCCTGGCTATCAACATCCTAACGCACTAGTAGCTGATTGTTTTTCTCCTTCTGTCCTTTTTCCGTGTCCAATCTGCAGGGCCATTCCAGAATCCATTGCCGTTTTGAAGATGGTAACTAAAGTATCCATCTCTCCATGATCATCTCTTTCAAAACTATTGATGTATTGTTTTTGCCCTCATTAACTTTGTGAACCATATTTCCTTCCTAATATTATTTGTTTTTTGATTCTTCATTAGTTCTGTTGAGAGTTTTTCTGTGAAGAGTCATAGAGAATGGTTGTCTTCTCTACCATGTCTTCATTGTCCAGGATAAGTTCTCCCACCCCCTTCAGTAAGGGACGTAAATTTGCTCAACTGCAGCAATGAGGAGTTGCACTGCAGAGAAGAGGAACTCCCTTGAAGTTGTGCGAGATCCACAACCTGAGTCTCAGTGTGGACAAGACAAAGGGGATGATTGTGGACTCCAGGAGGACCATGACCAGAAGCGACCATCCTCTATTACACAATAACTCTGAGGTAGAGAGAATGGAGAGCACCAAGTCCCTTGAAGTCCACTAACAAATGACCTACCGAGGATGCACAACATCTCCTCACTTGTCAGGAAGGCACAACAGTGACTGCATGTCCTGAGAAGACTGAAGTGGGCAAGGCTACTGGCCGCCATCATATCAACCTTCTATAGGAGCTCTATCGAGAGCGTCTTGTCTGGCTGGTTGCTGTAGAGTAATGGTTTTCAAACTTTTTCTTTCCATTCACATACCACTTTAAGCAATCCTTATGCCATAATCCTCTGTAATTAGTAAGGGTTTACTTAAGGTGGTATGTCAGTACTACACTGTGATGCTCTAGACTCATTTGGTACTGAAACATTTTGCTTGGGAAAAATTGTCATTGGGCCATTTCCTTTGGAATTCTGAAACCGTGCACATAACGAGTCCATGAGGTATGATTCAAACAGTGGTTTTCAAACTTTTTCGTCTCCACCCACATCCCACCTTAAGCAATCCCTTACTAATCACAGAGCACCGATGGCATAGGGATTACTGAACGTGGTATGTGAGTGGAAAGAAAAAGGTGGAGAACCGCTGTCATAGAGCTTCGGATCAGGAGTCAATTCACAGGGTTGTCCTGAGTAGCAGAGCGGATCACTGGGGTGTCCTTTGATGTGATCTACTAAGATCATTGTCTGAAGGGGGCGCGCAAAATCATTGAGGACCCCATCCACCCTGCACACGGCATCTTTCAGCTGCTCCCGTCGGGGGAAGAGATACAGGAGGATCAGAGCCTGCACCACCAGGCTGAGGGACAGCTTCTTCCCGCAGGCAGCGAGAACGACCAAAGGAACGGCTCGCACTCATGATGTGAGACTACCTTTTATTAAACAATCTTTATTTGTATATCTACTGCACATGTATTCTATCTGTATGTGTGTTAGGTCTGATTGTGTGTCTGCGGGTTTTGCACCGAGGACCGGAGAACGCTGTTTCATCGGGTTATACTTGTGCAATCAGATGACAATAAACTTGACTTGAACTTTCCTTTCCACTCTTACTTGCAGTTGAAACCTCTAATATGCTCTTTAAACATTTCTTCTATTTTGTTTTTCTTTTCTTTAGCAATATAAATTTAAATTTAATTGCCATTCTTTATTAAATTGTAAAACACTCAAATCCCATTGGAAGCACTTACTTTAGATTTAATACAGTTTTCACATCCCAAGTGTAAACATGCATCTAGCCACATCCCCAGTACAGAACCACACCTCCAGCTCACAACTACTGACCACACCTCCAGCTCACACCTCTAGTGTAAGTTTCCACCTCTCGTGGAAAAAGATTTAATAAAGTTTTTACATCTCCAGTGTGAACTCACCTCTGGAGTCACTTCCCCAGTATAGGACCAGACACTCCCCCCCCCCCGCCCCAGGATGACTGACCACATCTCCAGCTCACACCTCCAGGGCAAGATCACCCCTCTCGTGGAAAGTCGCACCTCCACGCCTCGAGTGTACATCCACAACTCTGTTGTAAGCTCACACTTCCCAGCGAAAACCCACGACTTCAGCAGAAGGAGAGGAAAGCATTAAAACACAACCTGTCAGCTGGGCATTAAATGTTGGATAATGCAGTCGTAATGTTCAGTAATCAATCACACTATTTAATCTGTGTTTTTAAACAGCAGGCCCCATGTTAAACTAGCACCTCAAGCTCTGTCTTTCAGAGATCTCTTTATTTATTGATGAATCTGTCTGATCTGAGAACCTGTCATTTCTATCTAATTATCAAATCTTACTGTTCTAATCTCTTAGGTTTAAGGCACAGCTGACTCCCTGTCTCCTTCCATCTCCATCTCTGCCTTGCTCTTGAATGATCCGGGGAGAAATATCTGAAGCTATTTATTGCAGTCTTCCCCTGATATTTCCATATTTTAATTTGAGGGGATGAGTAGCTGGATAACCCATTTATTAAAGATACCACGGTGGCAGGTTGTATAAAAAGGGGTCATGAGTTAGCATGCAGGAAGCTGACTGAAAACTTGACTGAATGGGGCACCTACAACAACCTCGCACTTAATGTGAGCAAAAC
Organism: Narcine bancroftii; assembly: GCF_036971445.1. Classification (NCBI taxonomy): domain Eukaryota; kingdom Metazoa; phylum Chordata; class Chondrichthyes; order Torpediniformes; family Narcinidae; genus Narcine; species Narcine bancroftii. Next base: position 80,145,363 of record NC_091481.1, read on the forward strand.
CAGGGAGCTGATTGTTGACTTCATGAAGGGCAAACCAGAGGTGTGTGATCCAGTGATCGGTGGGGCGGGGCAGGGGGGGGGGGTATCAGAGGAGGAGAGGGTGAGCAAATTTAAGTTCTTGGGAGTCACAATCTCAGAGGATCTTTCCTGGGCCCAACATACAAATGGCATCACGAAGAAAGCCTGTCAGCGCTTCCACTTCCTTAGGAGTTCGCGGAGGTTTGATACCCTGGCCAAATTTCTGCAGATGTGTGGTGGAAAATGTGCTGACTGACTGCAGCACGGTCTGGTGCGGGGGACACCAATACCCCTGAGTGTAAATCCCTGAAAAATTTAGTGGGCACAGCCCAGGACATTGCAGCCAAAAACCCTCCTTACCCTTGAGAACATCTACAGGGAATGTTGCCGTCGGAGAACAGTAGCAATCGTCAAGGATCCACACCACCCAGCACACGCTCTGTTCTCGCTGCTGCCATCAGGAAAGATGTCTCGGGGCCACAAAACTCGCACCCACCAAGTTCAGGAACAGCGGCTCCCCCTCCACCATCAGACTCCTCAATGACAAACTTAATCAGGGACTCATTTAAGGACTCTTACTTTGGCATTTTATTGATTTTTAAAAATTCTCTCTGTATTTCACAGTCAGTTTGTTTACATTTCTTTATTTGTTTACATGTGTATATTGAGTAAGATTTTTTTTGCAGTACTAATTCTCCAGGAAAAAGAATCTCAGGGTTGTCAGTGATGTCATGTATGTACTCTGACAATAAATCTGAACAGCACAAAGGCATGAAACACCTGCTTCACCACATCTCACCCCCCCTCCAGAACCAAGGTTATCCCCAACCTTAACTTTCCCACCACAGCCCACAGACGCACAGCTAATTCAATTCATTGGTTGATGTAATGTGGTCCTGCTGTTAGGAGGGGTGGGGGGGGGGGGCAAAAGAACTGGGGGCTACTAACACACATGTGTGAGAAGAGAGGGAATCAGTGGGTTCCGTGGGGGTTGCCATGAATACCAGCAAAGACCCGATGGGCCAAATGGTCTCGGTAAAAGAATAGTGAGGTAATCTCACAGTTCCAGTGACCCAGGTTCAATCCTGACCTTGGGAGCTGCCTGTGTGAAATTTGTACATACTCCCTATGATGACGGGGGTTACCACCCTCATCCTAAAGGCGTGATGGTCGGTGGGTTAATTGGCCAGTGTAATGTGTGGGTGGAGGTGGGGATCTGATATGGGGAAGGGGGTGAAGGTGATGGGAGTCAAACAATTGGTCCGTGGCCCACCAAAGGCAGAAGGAGCTGTGGCCATAGGGAAATACAGAAGTCTCGGGTTGCAACAGCAAGAGGAAACCAGAGCCCCTGGGGAAAACCCTTGCAGATCACGGAGAGAATGTTCAAACTCCTTACAGACAGCGCCAGATTCAAACCAGGGCCGCAGGTGCTGCCCCTTGTTCGATCAGACTGCCTGATGGATTGTGCATCAGCTGTTGGGTCTCTGTACCAGCCCAGTCCTTCCCTTCAAACGTTTCTAATTCTACTTCTCTCTTCTTCCTCCCCAGAGCTGTTGGTCTGTCTGACGATGGAGAGGTTCCTCTTCTCCTTGCTGCTTCTCAGCGCATCCGCGAGGGCGCAGCTTTGCCCGAAGCGCTGCATCTGCCAAAACCTCTCACCTTCTCTCGCCATTCTCTGTGCCAAAACTGGGCTGCTCTTTGTGCCTCCGTTCATCGACCGGAGAACAGTGGAGCTGCGGCTGACCGACAACTTCATCACCACTGTCCGGAAGAAGGACTTTGCCAACATGACCAGCCTCGTCCACCTGACCTTGTCCAGGAACACCATCAGCCAGATCATGCCCCTGACCTTCGGCGACCTACGGGGCCTCCGCGCCCTCCACCTGGACAGCAACCGGCTGACCAAGCTGGTGAATGAGCACCTGAAGGGTCTGGTCAACCTCCGCCATCTGATACTCAACAACAACCAGCTGCATCACATCTCCAAGGGCTCCTTCAACGACTTCCTCACCTGCCTTGAAGATCTGGACATGTCCTACAATAACCTGGAGCATTTCCCCTGGGAGGCAATCGCCAAGATGATCAATCTCAACACGCTCACCTTGGACCACAATCTGATCGACCACATTGAGGAGGGGACATTTTCTGTCCTTCACAAACTAGCTCGGTTGGACATGACGTCGAACAGGTTGCAGAAACTTCCGCCGGACCCTCTGTTCTTGAGGACTCAACTGCTGGTGAATGCCAAGGGCACTCAATACTTCTCCCTGACGCTGAGCTTCGGGGGAAACCCACTGCACTGTAACTGTGAACTGCTCTGGCTTAGACGGTTAACCAGGAAAGATGACCTGGAGACGTGTGCCTCACCTCCGCACCTGATGGGCAAGTATTTTTGGTCCATTTCCGAGCAAGACTTTGTCTGTGAGGCTCCCCTGATAACCCGGCTTCAGTCCACCAAGATCTTTGTTGTGGAGGGTCAAGGCGTGACCCTCAAATGCAAAGCCATCGGCGATCCAGATCCCTCCATTCTCTGGAGCTCACCTGAAGGAAAGCTGCTGTCGAACTCATCCAGGACAATTATCCATGACAATGGCACGCTGGACATCCTCATTACCACGCTCAAAGACAACGGCATGTTCACCTGCATTGCCTCCAACCCTGCGGGGGAGTCGGCCACCAACGTGACTATTGGCATCATTCCCCTCCCTCACCTGGTCAACTTTACCAGCCAACGGAAGAAGCCGGCCCCAGGATCTTCAGATATCACCACCTCCATCAAATCGGGCTCTCCGTCCAATGGCAGCGACACCAGGAGTACTCAGGAGAGGAAGGTGGTGGCCACGGACCTGAGCACCACTTCGGCCCTGATCCGATGGCCTTCACAGCGCCCCATTCCTGGCATTCGCATGTACCAGATCCAGTACAACAGCTCGACCGACAACACCCTGGTCTACAGGTAAGTCCCACCCTTAAATCTGAATTTCCCAGATCTGACGAAGCATTGGGAAAGGACCACTCAGCCAATCTTTAAATTTAAATGTTTTACACTTTTTAAATTTAGACATGCATAGAGCACAGCAAACAGGCCCTTCTAGCCCACAAATCCATGCTGTCCAATTACAACCAACTAGACTACAACCCCCCGTATGTTTTGATGGATGGGAGGAAACTAGAGGCCCTGGGAGGAAATCCACGCAGACACAGGGAGAACGTACAAACTCCTTACAGACTATGCGGGATTACCCAGGAAGAAGCTGTGGTTGAAAGGAAATGCAGAAGTCTTGTTCGCTGCTACAGGACACAGCAGCAGGAGGAATACCCAATGAAAGTGATATTAGGAGTTGGAGTGCCACTTAAACAAGAGCGTCTACAGACGCTGTGATTGTACTTTAAATTTAAATTTAGGCATCCAGCATGGTAACAGGACCTTCCGGCCCACGAGCCCTTGCCATCCAATTGACCTACAACCCCCCCCCCCCCCACTGCCCCCGGTATGTGTTGAACAGTGGGAGGAAACCAGAGCATCAGGAGGAAGCCCACGCAGACATGAGAAGAATGTATAAACTCCTTTCAGACAGCGCGTGAATCGAACCCCTGTAATAGCGTTGCCCTAACCGTGGGTGCCGGAGAAATTCAGCGTTCTTTATGGCAAAGATGGATAACTGGGCCTGAGCCCTTCCTCAAGGTGTGAGCAAAAACCAGGCAGGCATCTGAATAAGGTGGGGAGGGGAGGGGAAAGGAGCACAGGTCCATAAGCAAGAGGTCATAGACATGGGTGGGAAAGCCGAAGACTGTATTTGGATGCTCAAATTCAGAAGAGTGAGAGGGGAGCTATAGAAACCTATACAATTTTATGAAAGTTATAAGATTAAAATAGGTACCGGTAAGTTATTTCCATTGGTGGGGGAGACGAGAACTAGGGGACATGGCCTCATGATTCAGTGGAGTAGATTTAGGATGGAGATGAGGAGGAACCGCTTTTCCTAGAGGGCGGTGAATCTGTGGAATTCATTGCATCAGTAAATCTAAGACGAGGCTGAATAGATTTTTTACATCGTAGGGGAATTAACGGCTCTGTGGAAAAGGCAGGGAGGTGGTGAAAAGCCTTTCATCAGATCAGCCATGATCTCAGTGAATGGTGGAGCAGGCGCGACGGGCAGGATGGCTGACTCCTGCTCCTATTTCTTATGTTCTTAAGAGAAAATAAAAAGCTGGGAGGGGAATGGATCTGTGAATGGAGAGGAAAGGGGGTGGAGAGCTTGGAAGAAAAAGGGAGATGGGGAAGAGAGGGAGAATGGAGAGTGGTCAGTATTCTTTCCTCCAGGTCTCTAGCCTTATTCCCTCTCCATTCGGAGGGCTCTGGTCTTTGCTTGACCTCTCCCTGTTCTCCATCTTTTCCCCATTCCTCCAGCTCTCCACCCCTTCCCTCTCACAAAGCCATCCAACCCCTCTCCCGCTTGCTGAGGGTAGGTGACCTAGAGGACACGGGTCAAGAGTGAAAGGGGAAATATTTTGGGGGAACATCTTCACACAGAGAATGGTGGGAGTGTGGAACGAGCTGAAGTGGTGAATGTGGGCTCAATTTTAACATACAAGACAAATTCGGATTGGAGTGGTATGGAGGTATATGGACTGGGTTCAAGCCAATGGGACCAGGCCAAAAAGAATGGTTCAGCCCAGACTAGAAGGGCCAAAGGAGCTTGTTTCTGTGCTGCAATGTTCTGTGATGTGTCCACCCTCCCTTATCTACCTATTACATCCTTCCCGTGGGAATGTGCTCCTCCCCCTACCCCCCCCCCACCATTTTGTTCGACTGCCTGTCCACATTTTTCTATACCTTGATGAAGGGTCAAGTCCAAAATGTTGGTTATGTATCTTTATCTTTGCTAGATAAAGTACATTGTTTGACCTGCTGAGTTTCTCCAGCGTCGTGTTCTTACTTCAACCACCATGTCTGCAGACATTCGTGTTCTACTCATAGACTGGCAGGCCATATTGCCCCATGACGTGAATTGGTAGTTGTCATTGGATGAAGGTTCGCATTTTGAAACTGGTAGCCTTTGCAGAAATTCAAGGATGCAGAGCAAATCCTTTCTTTTTCTGTAGGCCCTAATGAGATCATCAGGTAGAACTCAACCATCGGGCAACAGGGTTGGCATAGCGGTTAGCGCAATGCCTTTACAGCACCGATGATCAGGACCAGACCTGGGTTCAAATCCCGGGCTGTCTGTCAGGAGTTTGTATGTTCTCCCCGTGTCTGTGTGGGTTTCCTCCGGAAGCTCTGGTTTCCTTCAAAAATGTACCGGGCTGTTGGTTAATGGGGTGTAAATTGGGCAGCACGGACTCGTTGGGCCGAATTGGGCTGTATGTCTAAATCTAAAAAATAAATATTCAAATTCAGCGTATTTTGTACACACTGTGATCCCACAGAGAAAAAGGGGAAGGACAAATTCAGTAGCCCCTTTTAAACTGCAGGCCCTGGGCAGCTGTCCTGGGATCCAGGTGCGATTGCTGGAAGCAACTTTTAAATCGCAAGGGGATGGGCCCATTGAATCACCAGCCCGGCGATTTAAGGGGGATCCCGCCCCTGCAATGCCGCATCACGTACTTACCAGAAGTACTGCCGGATATTCGGATGCTGGCTGCCCGGTAAAGCACGCACGCGAGTGCTGACATCACCAGAATAAGCGGGTTGGCCACTTTCCTGTTCAAGTCACCTGTGGACGCAACCTAGGTAAGTTTAACTGGGTTCCCTGACTACCTCTGAGACCTGTCAGGGACCCGGTCGGATTCCGACGGGGTTGACCCGGTCAGACCCTTTCTAACTGCCGTGTAACAAATTGCCTGGTTAATTTATGTGGCAGTTTGATTGATTGTGACCTTGAAGACATGAGCATGCCCATGCAAGCCATTTCTGAGCTAGATCAGCGCAACGCTGTTACAGCACAGTGATCGGGGTTCGAATCCCGCAAGGTCTACAAGGCACTTGTACCGTGTCTCCATGGGTTTCCTCCGGGTGCTCCGGTTTCCTCCCACGCTCAAAAAGCGTACTTAGTTTGGGTGTAATTGAGTGGCATGGACTGGTGGGCCAGAAAGTCCTGTTACCGTACTATATGTCAAAATTTAAAATTTAAATGTAACCTGAAAAATCACTAGAAATAATGCCCCCCCCCCCCCCCCCCCCCCCCAGTCTCATCATTGAAGCACCAGTCGTAGAGTGCAGAAGGCAGAGCCCTTGACATTTAAACAGAACTTGGAAGAGGGGCCGAGCTGGGGCCGGGAATTTCTGGTCATTATGGACAACTGTGCCTGTATACAATTCAGCACCGTATATTGGCATAACCTCTCAAGAATACATGTTCCTCTTCGATGATGGGTTCCGTCTGTAATTGGGATCGGGACAAGGCATAAAGCTTACCTTGGGCAACATCCATGGTCTGAAACATGAAATTCTGCAGGTGCTGTGATTGTAGTAAATATGCAGGAACACTGGAGGAACTCAGCAGGTCTCGCAGAGTCCATAGAAGGCGAGGTTTCGGGCCTGAGCCCTTCCTCAGGGTCACACCTGAAACGTCAGAAAGGTATCTTTACCTCCTGTGAGACCAGCCGAGTTCCTCCAGCATCTCTGTGATATCTGCCGCTCAGGCAGCAGCCCCCCTCCATTGGAGTGAGAGGACACGGACCTCACCCAATCTGCACATCATCAGCGACTCTGTGCAGCTCCCTACGCACCTGGCTATCCCTGCCTATCTGCTCTGCCATCCCCCTTGCTGGAAGGGGGCTTGTTTGCAGTTAGCAGATCTTGACGGGATGCTTTGCTCGACGGTTGGCCTGCCAACACGAACGCATGTTCCTATATAATGAGTATTCACTCAGGCGAACCGAGAGATGTCAACGGCCATTTTACCAAACCCCAGGAGAAAGTCATGGGCATAAATTGAAACAAGAAAAAGGTAATTGCAAGAGAATGAAAAATAATGATTTGGAATTTTCAGCTTTGATAGTCTGACAGAGGAGTGCATTTGTCACTTGTGCAATGAAGCAGAATACATTGCGTTATGACCTGCCACTGGATTTCATTTAGAAATGTCATCTTAGTCCTACATGGAGTTCATGAGGCCCACAAACCAGATCGGAATGGTAAAGATATATTGCCACAATTCAGAACTTGTCGGGGGCCATATCAGGTATCTAACCCTTACAAAGCCCTGGAAGTGGGTGATGGGACGGTGTGGAGAAAGCTGGACTCTCACCTCTGCTGCCCCTTGACCTGGAGAATATGATGGCATAGGGCTTTACTCCCATGCCTAACCTATACTCTCCCTTCGCTGGCATGGGTGAGAGGGCAGTGGAGAGGGGCACGGTTGGCATAGCGATTAGCACCACACCTTTACAGCGCCAGCGATCGGACCCAGACCTGGGTTCAAATCCCGCCCTGTCTGTAAGGAGTTATTACGTTCTCCCCCGTGTCTGCGTGGGTTTTCTCCGGGGGCTCCAGTTTCAAGTCAATCTGTACCGGGGGTGTAGTTTAATGGGGTGTAAATTGGGCGGCACGGACTTGTAGGGATGAATTGGCCTGCTACCGTGCTGTATGTCTAAATTTAAAGTTTGATTTAGAGATCTTTCCCCTGAGGGTATTTGGAACACGGTTACCATAGCAGTTAACGTAAGGCCAGCAGCCCGGGTTCGAATCCAGAACAGTCTGTAAGGAGTTTGTACTTTCTCCCCTTGTCAGTGTGGGTTTCCTTCAGGGCTACGGTTTCAAGTCAAGTCAGTTTTATTTTCATCTGATTGTATAAGTACCACCCGAAGAAACAGCGTTCTCCAGCACTCGGTGCAAAACCATGCAGACACACAACCAGACGAAACTCACGAACAAGCAATATTTATGCAGGACAAGAATTTCATATATACAAATAAATACAGTGAAACCTCGTTAGAACGCGATTCGTTAATCTGCGGAATCGCTTATAGCGCGGGTGTCTGTGGACCCCAAACACTGATTTTAGGATGCCAGGCTCACAGCCACAAACTCAAAAATGGACACTCATGACTCATTTACGAGATGTGTATGTTAATAATATGTGGACTTTAAAAGTCTTATTAGGGAGGGTTTGAGTCACAGTATTCTGTTTTCCTGCTTCCTGTACCATGACGTATATGCATCTGTTCCGGGACTTGACTGTAACGCGGTATGAAATCTTGGACCCCAACTACCACATTCTAACGAACTTTTACTGTATTTGTTTCATGAATATGAAAGTCTCGGATGGTTAGTGAGAACAGTTCCTTTGTGATCCTACCTTCTGCTCCTACATCTTGAAATCTTGTGTGATCAGTTTCACAAGATCACAAGACATAGGAGCAGAGGGAGGCCCATCGCCCCATTGAGTCTGCTCTGCCATTCTATCATGAGCTGATCCATCCTCCCACTCAGCCCCACGCCCTGGCCCCTCCCGTGACTGATCAAATCTCTGCCTTAACTACACCCCACGACCTCGCTTTCCACTGCTGCCTGTGGCAACAAGTTCCACAGGCTCTCGACCCTCTGACTCAAGAACTCTTCCTTGAAGCCCTTTTTTTTTCCTGAAGTTGTGCCCTCTTGTCCTCGACTCCCCTACCATGGGAAGCAACCTTGCCGCCTACTCTAATCAGGTCCTTCAGCCTTCAAAATATCTCTCTTGAGTTACCCCCTCATCCTCCAAGAGGAGACAAATGTTCCTCATATGCCAACCCTTTCATTCCTGGTATCAATCTAGTAAATCTTCTCTGAACCCTCTCCAATGCCAGCACATTTTTTGTTTCTCCAATACGCCGCCCAGAACTGCACCCAGTACTCCAGGTCAAATCTCACTAGTGCCCTATGGAAACTCAACTTTACATCCCTGCACTTACATGCTGTTCTTCTGGAAATGAACGCACGCCAACATTGCACATGCCTTCTTCAACGCCAACTCAATCTGGAGGTTAAACTCCCTGGTCCCTTTGCACCTCTGTGTTTTGAATTTTATCCCTGGAATTCATTGTCTATGAATTGTTCAGATAGCTGACTTCACCCTTACCTACCCCAAAATAAACCCTGGTTTTCCTGCCTTACCTCAGATTTACTTATTGTGCCTACTGGCCATTGATCGTAAGCTATTAGAAGTGTATCTGTGCTCCTCACTTGTCTCTGAGTGCAATCAGTCACGTTAAAATCCCTATCGAAATAATAGTATTCCTCTCTATTTCTTCTTCCAAAATGCATGGCCGTACACGTTTTGAATTTCATCTGGTCTTCTAATCTATCCAAGACTCCCTGCAACCTCAGCACCACCTATCATCTGCAAATGTAGCCACAAAGCCATAATCCAAACCATTTAGATACAATGTACAAATAATGGTCCCCAACACCAAACTCCGGTAGAACACCACTGGTAACCAACCAGAATCGGGTCCTTTAACTCCCACTCTCTGTTTTCTACCGATCACCCAATGCACTAACCCTGGGGGCGTCCTTCCAGTAATTCCACGGGCTCTCATCTTATTGAACAACCACCTTGTTGAAGGCCTTCTGAAAGTCCAAATACACACCGTCCACTGCATCTCCCCTGTCCCTCCTACTTGTGATCTCTTCCAAAAAAATTGCAGTAGGGGTTTGATTTTCCTCGAAGGAAACCATGCTGATTTGGGCCTATCTCTTCATGTACCTCGAGGTACTCATAACCAAAGAGAACTGATCTTGTAAACTGGCGAGTTCACTCCTTGCTAGGGTCTCATTTCTTAAACAGTGGAGCGACATTCTACCTGAACCAGGGCAGAATCTATTCCTCGTGGGGCCCATTCTTAGAATTTCTTTTATAACTGGAAGAATTAACAGTGATTGTAGGTTCCGATCGTTCATTGCCTGTTCTCTGGGGGGTCGCCAGTGTTTCCACATTATTGATCATTCCTTTATTAATTCAAAAGGTAACCTTGATCAGAGGAAGGAGCGAGATTAGAGTTTGCTTTAGTTTTTAATTGGGTTTTTTCCCCCTTTATTTTATATGTTATTTCAATAAAAGGGTTTAACATGGTTACATGGATAAATTCACTGAAATGTTTTTGAGGTAATTACAAGCAAATATTGACATTCAGTTTAGCTTATTTATACAGCACATTTAAAACAACTCACGTCAACCAGATCATAAATTACATCTCAACTTCAGCGGCTATGGAGAGTGCAGTATAAGACTGGTAGCCAAGGTTCCGAATTGTACGTGCAACAGGGGAGTAGTCAACAATCACCTCAAAACCCTTGTGAGCCTGGACTTAAAAGAGTTAAGGGAAGGGGTTGATTTGATGGGGTGGTGGGGGGGGAGGGTTGGGGAGGGAATGCTGTTCCTCAACTTGGGGGCAGGCGCGATCTCCCCTCCAAGTTCGCTGATCGGAGCGCCGAAGAACCGAGCGCCCTAAATTGGCCGCTCTGAGGGGCCTTGAAGTGGAGTAGGGGCGTTAGGAGATCGGTGATGTCGGAGGGGGCTAGCCCATTAAGGGCTTGGCAAACAAACCAAAGTTTTAATGGCCTTTTTTTTCCCTGTCGGCTTACTCGTGTACAAATGAATTATTATGTAATTGCCAATTTTTTTAATGCTTAAATGTTAAATTTAATTAAAATATTTTACAAATATTCCTCACATGCTTTAAAATGTTGGTTAATTGGATGAAAGTGGGCAGCATGGGCTTGTAGGCCGGACGGGCCTGCTATTAGGCTGTATGTCAAAATAAAAAAAAATAAATTGTAGAAGGAGCTCTACTCTTTGTCTAAGTTGTATTGTCCCTGCCCCCTGATAGAATGTTACAGGAGAGAATGAAAATACTTTTGCTTTCCATCAAACCCGTAGTTTCTCTGCCCTGGGAGAGGAGACAATGGATCTGCAAGCTGTTTCAATCCCCAACACTAACATTTCTCACCTTTATGAGAATAAGCCAGTCATAAATGCCAGGAGCTGCCAAGCGAAAGATTCACTTATTGTCCTGGTAAATCTTTTTTTTGTCGATTCATCATCTCTGAATTATTCTCAGAGTCTTTGAAGATGCACAGCTGCTGGACGTCCCCGCTAATAATTCAAGGTGGGACGCAGCATGAAAGAACGTTGCAATTACAGGCACAGGGAACTGTCAGATGAACCTTGACCTGAAAGGCTTCAAACCAAAGCTCCCTCTTGCTTCTTGTTGATATATTTGAGACACTTTCCTTCATGGGGCTGGGTGTCGAAAATAAAGGCAGTCATAGAGCTGTGGTCTGGCTGCACTGAGAATTCTGGTTGACTCGTTACACTACGGATAACGAAGGCTTTGGATGAGGTGGGATTGAGCTTTGCCTGGTTTCGAGGGTACGAGTTACCAGGGAGAGATCGGACAAAGTTGGGTTGTTTCCCGTGGAGTGTTGGAGGCTGAGGGGAGAACGGATAGAAGTTGGCAAATAACAATCCCATAAGGGCAGCTCGGTCAGTGTAATGGTTAGTGCAATGCCGTTAGAGCGCCAGTGGTCGGGGCTGGGGTTCGAATCCTGTGGTGTATGTAAGGAGTTTGTACGTGCGTCCATGGGTTTTCCCTGGGGGCTCCGGCCTTCTCCCACTGTTTGAAATGTACTGGGATTGTAGGTTAATTAGGTGTAAATTGGGCAGTACTGACTCATATTCAGGAAGGGCCTGTTACCATATCGTATGTCTGAATTGTAAAAAAATATAATTTAAATTTGAAGGACGTTGGAGAAACATTAAATGAACTTTTATTGCATTTAATAAGCCTCCTTTAATCACTTGCCCCAGCTTGGGCATATCTGGGCCAATTCCACTGACCAGCAGAGGGGTATAAAACGCAATACACGGAGCAGCCGGGTCTCCTTTCACTGTGGAATGAACCCGGACTCCACTCCAGGACATCAGCCAGAACTAACGTTAGAGAATCAATCCCAAGGTGTGTGTCAGTAAATTTATGGGGGTCTGGGCACAGCAACAAATCATTGCTGTAACATATTTCTTCTCTCCCAATTAATCAGAATGCCGCTGTGTCTGTACGGGTCTATGGGTGGTTGGTACTGTGTTGCATTTATCTTCTATTCGTTATTTAATGGGGTTTGTAGCGATTACAGTGGACAATTTCTTCTCTAAAGGTTTGCTTCCTAACAATAAATTGGTGATTATAATAGACAACGTCAAGCTGAACACAAAAATAATTTCTAATGTGCTGTATCACGTAGGAGGTTGGAGAAACATTAAATGAACTTTTATTGAATTTAGCAGGTTTAATTGCCTCATGATGCTAACACTTTGCATTAGTTCAACTGAACTAAAAATGTTTTGCCGCTGATTTTCGTTAGTACTCAGCATCTGATGCCTCTCATGTCAGTGTCCAACAATAGTCAGCCGGCATCGATGGATACCAGTTACGCTGATACTGTTTTTCCACGGTCTCCATGTCCTGGTGAAACCTTTCACCAAGATCAGCCGGGAATAAGTCTCAGAGTTTCTCCAATGTTGTGTTTTTGCAATTATCGGTCAGACATCAGAATGGATTTAATTATTGGCATAAAACACTCACCTTCGGTCACCTGGTGACCAGATGTGGTGAACTGTTTCCAATGGCGAATCTGCATTGAGCCACATATTCTGGGGGGAATGATGCGACTGGGACGTGAAGTGAAACCTTGTAACGGCAGCTGGGATCGAAATTCAGTTAACAAAACAATCTGGAATGAAAATCCAGCCTCAGTCATGGTAGCCATCAAACTGCTGGACGGTGTCAAAACATTCCTGAGTCACCCTTATCCAGTCGGGCTCGTACATGACCCCAGACCTGCTCTTCACTGGAACTCTCCAGCAGGGCAGGCAGTGGAAGCATTGACCGGGGTGGGGGGGGGGGGGTGACACTGACAAGCAGGGGGGGGAGTTAGAGGCGGACCTGACCTCTGAGGTGAGTGGCACTGACTTGGGGGGGGGGGGTTGTAGGCACTGACTTGGGATGTGGCTGCGGCACTGAGCTGGGGGGGGGGTTCGCCGCTAACACTAGCGCTGGCAGACGAAGCAACGTGATTCATTTTGGTGTCACCCCATCTGATGGTGTCACCCAGTGCGGTCTGCACCCCTCCCCCAGTGATACCAGTGCCCCCACCCTCTCCCCACTTTCCTCAAGCCCTATCCCTATTTCTCCTTCTCTCTCTCTCTCTCTCTCTCTCTCTCACTCTCTCTCTCTCTCTTTCTCTCTCTCTCTCACTCTCTCTCTCTCTCTCTCTCTCTCTCTCTCTCTCTCTCTCTCTCTGCCCTTTTCCACCTAGAATTAACTGGGAATTTACTGACACAAGGTCTAGTTGAAAAAGAATACTGTCCAAATGCCAGCGTCAAATGACGTCATTTCACACCGGGGATTAACCACCTTGACCCCTACTCTTATCCCTGGCATTTGCTGATAAAACCAGTGGAAAAGGGACATTAGAAAGTACCCCATTTCCAGTTGAAGGTAAAACAACTCCCCGGGGATGACTGTGTTCAGTGGAAAAGCAGTTTGTGTCCCAGTTAAGGGTGGCCCAAAGGGCATCCTATCCCAGTCACTTCACTGCACGGCCAATGAACTGGGATGCCAGTGGAAAAGAGGCTTCTCTCTCCCTCTCTCTCGGTCTTTTTCCTCATCACTGATTCCCTTTCTCCAGTTCTTCATTCATGGAGCCACCTCTTCTCCAGTCCTCCTCTCTATGTCCTTTTGTCTGTTGGTCTGTACTCCTCCCCCTTCCCTTTCTTCCCTCCTCTCCACCCCTTTGTATTGAAGGGCCTGCTTGCTTTTTACTCGTGCCGTGGCCAAGAGCTCAGGCCTGATCTGTCTTTGCTTCTAGTGGACTCTGTGAGAACTGCTGAGTTCCTCCAGCATTTCTGTGTTTTTTTTTTACTCCCCACACGTGCTCGTCATTCTCCCCTGGTTCTCCTCCCACACATTTACACTGGTTGGGTGGGGGGGGGGAGTAATTTACAACGAACCTGGGGCGGGGGTATCTGGAACCTCCTGGGATGTATTCACAGGGGACGCAGGTGCAAGCACTGTACAGGCAGCTCCCGAACTTGGGAGTGTGAGCACTGCCCTGTGAAGAATTCAGACACAAAGTCCACAGACTGTGTGACAGGTTTTAATCAGCTTAAACTTGTATATATCAGGTCTCTGTACCTTCCTGGGTCCACGTGCCTGACTGGCTCCCAAAGGCTCAAGTCTTTATACGGGCCGGTGATTGACAGCGGGGAGGTGGGGACAGCCTCCCAGGTTGCCTACCTGCAGGTACAGTGGTTGCCCCCTGCAGTAGGCCGGTAGGAATGTGGCCAGTGTAGTGCTTGTATCACCATGGGGAGTGAGACGCAAAGACCTTACACTTTATGTAAAAATGCTAGACTGTAGCCGCGGTGATTGAAGGTAAAAGACAATGCTGGAGAAACTCATCAGGTCAAGCCCCATACATTATATGGCAAAGATAGAGATACATAATCAACGTCACGGGCTTGAGCCTTTCATCAAGGTATGAGCAAAATGTAGGCAGGCACCCGAACAAAATGGTGTGGGGGAAGGATGGGGGGAGGAGCACAGTCCCACAGGTAGGAGGTAATAGGTGGATAAGGGAAGGAGGGGGGGTGGCTCTGTGAATGGAGAGAGAAGGGAGTGGAGAATTGGAGAGAAAAGAATGGTCTAGCAGAAACCGGAGAAGTCGAGTTAATGCCATGTGGTTGGGGGGGGGGGGGGCGCCCAGTTGGAATATTAGGAGTTACTCTTCCAATTTATGGATGGCCTTGGACTGACATATCAGCGTGGGAGTGGGGTATAGAATTGACATGGCTGGCCATGTCATAGATGCATCAGAGCAAAGGTCCATGATATTGTGCCGTCTCTGGTATTGAAACAAGCTCACTGCAAAACTGTGGATTGGATTTCAATGTTTTAACTTGCTGCCGCTTACTGCATCAGGTACAGCAGTTGCAGAGCGCACCAACAGGGAACCAGGGGCATGCAGAGTGTCGAGTGAGCAACGGCATTGCAATATCTCGAGATGTTCCAGTAGGCAGTGAGTGTGGAAGACCTTCTACATCAACCAGTGAGAGGGGCTCTCTGGCGAATCAGCTCCGTAATTGGCTGGAACTGGCTTCTACCATGCTGTAAATAGAATTTAAATCAATATATGGGGGTCTAGTGAAGGCTGGCTTCCTTGCCCCTTGCTGGTACATGGCCGTATTGAAGCAAGAGGGTGAAGGAAGCTTCTTCATTCCCCTGAACTCAATAAAACCTTAAATTCGAGCTGGTTTAAGAAATGTCTTCGTGGCCTGGATATGCTCCGTTTTGTAGTGTATGCCTCCTAACTAAGGGCCTTCTGTGTTTCAGAATGATTCCCTCCACAAGCAAGACCTTCCTGGTGAATGACCTGTCACCGGGGCGGGACTATGACCTGTGCATCCTGGCTGTCTACGATGACGGGATCACTTTGATGACTGGGACTCGTGTGGTCGGCTGCGTCCAGTTCACCACAGAGCAAGAGTACACGCAGTGCCACTCCGTGCACGCTCAGTTCCTCGGCGGGACCATGATCCTTATCATCGGTGGAATCATCGTGGCCTCCGTCCTGGTTTTTATTATCATTCTAATGATCAGGTACAAGGTGTACAACGCAGGTGAGAGCAAGACCCCAGTCAGCAATGTCTGCTCTCAGACTAACGGCAACCATTTGGGAGGCATGGCGCGGTCCACCTCCAAACTAACCGAGGGATCAGGTGAGGGCATTCCAGAAATCTTTGGTGAGTGCTCCAAAGGCTCGGTGGCCGTGCTACTAAACATTTCCGGGGACAAGGGCAGTCTCGCTCAAAGCACAGCCGTGATGACCACAGACTCTCTGTCCCACCTGCAGAGGAGGACAAAGGCAAGTTTAGACCCCCAGAAAGAGGCTCAGTTGTCTTCTGAAGAGGGACCAACAGAAGGAAGCACGACTGACTCCAGCATGTCAGTTTGCTTGATTAGGGCGAGCAAGGTCACCCTGCCACGGAGGGAGAAGCCAACTAAACTAAGTAATGTATCTGTTCTGCCCTGCGAAATCTCGAGAGTTCACCATAGACACTCGTTTGACGGAGACTATTCTCTGTTCCAGAGCCACAGTTATCCAAGGAGGGCGCGGACTAAGGCGAGTCTGACTGGCAGTGGGCAGAATTTGAACTCCGATGACTTTGCTTTGGAGAGCAAGCGAACGACTCACGGCAGCACGGAATGGATGCTGGAGAGCACGGTGTGAGCTGAGGGCCTCGCTCACCAAGGGGGGTGGGGGTCGCCCATCGTGGACACAGGGCCAGCACTTCGGAGGGAGGAAGTGGGCAAGGGAGGCCCATCGCCGCGCCCCTTTCGCACAGGCGGCAGTGCCTTAACCACCGCCTCACCGGACCTTGGCAAAGGGAAGGCTTGATGGCTGCCGGTGCCGGGAAGAAGGAGGGCTCTCGCTACCTCCACTGAAGGAATCCGATGCTTTTGTGTTCTTTCGTACTCACTCCCTCCAGCGCTGTGTGTTTGCCATTCAAAACGTTTAAGCAGTGGTGAATTCTGAACACATCATTTCACATGTGGCAGGATCAATATCTGGAAGAAGGGCCATCGTTCACACATTTCAGAAGACAAAGGCCTTGATATTTATTACAACTAGAAGCTGTAAGTGTATAAGCTTAAACTTGTGGAAAGAAATGAGGTGAAAGATTTGGAATGAGGCTGGACAGCTTTCTAATAATTAATTACTTCATGTTTGATATTTGTTGTATCAGGCTGGCCTGGATAAATTTCTGTGTAAGTGTATTTCGCTATATCTATAAAGGTATCTTCATGGAGATATTTGTATAGATATATGTATCTGTATTCTACATTTATATATCTATATGGTAAAAAGTTGTCCACTCATGATGTTTTTAAAGACCCTGTTGATGAACATGTTTTTATATTAAAAACCTGTGCCATCACTTACGCTGGTAATACTTTTATTTTGAATGTGTTTACCGTGCTTAAAGGTTCATGATAAATCTTCGGAGAGGGAAAAATGTAATGGTGAGAGAGGTATTCTGAACATGATCCTTCATCGGGGTCCCAGAACATAGACATGGAACACAGCTCAGTACAGGCCTCTCGGCCCTCGATGTTGTGGATTGATGGTGCATTACCTGGCAAGGCATTCCAGGCACCTACAACTCTCTGTGTGAAAAAAATTTACCCCCTGACAACTCCCCTCAACTTCCCTCCTTTACAGATGTCCTCTGGCGTTTGCTGATCCACCCCTAGGAAACGGGTGCTGGCTGTCCACCCTATGTCTTTTCTTTAAGAGTTTGGATCTACGGCACGGTAGCAGGCCACTTCCGCCCATGAGTCCGCGCCGCCCAATGAACATACAACCCCCAGTGCGCTTCGAACAGTGGGCAGAAACTGGAGCCCCCCCCCCCCGAGGAGAAAACCCACGTGGAGATACAGGAAGAACGTACAAATTCCTTAGAGTCAGCGCAGGATTCGAAGCCCAGTCCTGATTGCTGGCGCTGTAACGGTGTTGTGCTAACTGCTACGCCAATCGTGCCATCTTCCTGCTCTCTGTCATAGAGTATGGTGTTACCGAGTATGGTACCCCTGAGATAGGGATGGTATCTGAGCTCTGGTTCAGAGGTACCATACACTGCACCATGCAGAAGGGATCCCATGCATTTTGTCCAGGGTATTCCAATATCCAACCTATCTCTGTCTAAATTGACTATTCCACCTACTGTGTCACAATATACAGATCCAAGCGACATAATAAAGGCCAGATCATCCATCCCAGGAAGAACTGAAGAGACAAATATTTCCTTATCTTGAGATTGATCCATAGAGTCAGAGAGGTTTTCAGTTCTGAATAGGCTCTTCCCCTTGAGGGTAGGTGAGATTGGAACGAGGGGTCATAAGTTGAGGGATAGCGGGGCAAAACTTTAGAAGTAACAAAGGAGGAAGCTTCTTCACTCAGAGAGTGGTGGCTGAGTGGAATGACCTTCCGGAAGAGGTGGTTGCAGCAAGGTCAATTTTGTCATTTAAGAGGAGGTTGGATGAGTGCATGGATGTGAGGGGGTTGGAGGGTTAGGGGCAGGGAGCGGGTAGGTGGGACTAGAGGAGTTCACTTAAATCAGTGTAGACTAGTGGGGCCGAGATGGCCGGTTTCCACACTGTAGTTATATTTCCTGCTTCACTCTTCCCATTTTATTCCCATTTTGACTCACTGGTCACCTCCTGGTGTGCACTGTGGTGGAAGGAAAGAAAATCAAATAGGAAAGGTCAGGATAAAAACACAATGTTGGAGAAACTCAACAGGTCCATCAACATACTTTATATTGCAAAATATAACCTACGTTTCAGGCTTGACGGGCACCCGAACAAAATGGGATGATGGGGAAGGCGCATGGTTCCACAGGCAGGAGGTCATAGGTAAGAAAGGGAGGACACACCAGTAAATGGTAGGGGGGGGTGGGGGGTGGCGATGGCTCTGTGAATGGAGAGGGAAGGGGGTGGAGAGCTGGAGGAGGGGAGACAGGGGGAATGGGGAAGTGGGGAGAAACTGGAGAAGCCGATGTTGGGGATCAGCCAGATGGAATATTAGGCGCTGGCCCTCCAATTTACGAGCGGGTGCAGACTTTTGTGTTTTACTCCTGTCTACTGCAGATCTGTGATATCTCTTTGAGGGATGGCTACTCTGAGGAAGTTCTCCTTTCCTAGCTGAAGGGAGTTCTGTGGGATTCTCGCTCGCTGCTCCCCATCTGTTCTCAATCTTCATGTTTTAGCTACCCAATCAATTGGAGGAGAGCGTGTAATATTCCCGTCTGGGCCCTCTCCAACCACATGTCATGAACATTGACTTCTCCAGATTCTCCCCATTCTCCCTCTCTTCCCCATACCTCCTGTCTCCTTTCAACCGCCCCCCTCCCTCTCCACTCACAGAGCCATCCCTCCTCTCCCCTCCCCCCTGCTTGCTGAGGGTCGGTGACGTACAAACTAGAGGACATGGGTCAAGAGTGAAAGGGGAAATGTTTGGCGGGGGAACATCTTCACACAGAGAGAGGTGGAACGAGCTGAAGTGGTGAATGCGGGTTAACATTTAAGAAGAATTCGGATGGGAATGGTATGGAGGGCTATGGACTGGGTTCAGGTTAGTGGGACCAGGCAAAAAAAAATGGTTCGGCACAGACTACAAGGGCCAAAGGAGCCTGTTTCTGTGCTGCAATGTTCTATGCTGTGCCCTCCCTCCATTATCTACCTATTACCACTTGCCTGTGGGACCGTGCTCCATCCCCTGCCCCGCTCCCCCCCACACCCCCCCACCATTCCATTCAGGCATCTGACTACATTTTGCTCATACCTTGATAAAGGCCTCACGCCCAAAACATCGGTTCTGTATCTTTACCTTTGCCACAGAAAGGACACTGTTTGACCTGCAGCGCTGTAGGGTTTTCTTCTTCAATCGCCGTGTCTGTAGACTTGGAAAGGTCAGGCGCTGCTGAGGGAATTATTAAAAGCTCCCTTGTGGAGCAGCTCCACCCTGTCTGGTGGGGGGACAAAAACCGCGAGAGGAACGGGCGGCGAGATTGTCCTCAGTGCCAGTGCGAGCAGGGGCCGACTTTACTGCCAGGATCATTTATTGCTGTCCATTTACTGTCAGCGTTCTGTGATTCCCCTCTCATTTCCAATGAAAATGCTGTAATACATCGTCCTCAAGGGAATTCTGCACTGAGTGCTTCACTGGAGTGGTGATTCTTTCTTAACTGTTTTTAATTATTAATTAGCATTATTAAATTTTTTTTAAAGCCTGAGATGGATAAATTCATCTCTTGAGCTCTTAAGCATATTAAATTTGCGCAAAGTATTCAGACAGAAGTAATTAACAGAAGTGCACCCCAGCAGAGAGGTTTCATTCTCCACCTATGTACACACTCGCCGGATGTGCCTGCAATGCACATCACATCCAGATAAACAGATCCCTGTGAGTGGTCTTTCAAGCTGTGATCTAACTGCATGAAACGCAAGGTGTTTTCAACAGCAAACAACATCCTGCGCAGTTCGGTTCAGTTCAGTTCGCCCCACTCTCACACTGCTTTTGTACCTGCATGAACGATGTGGTGCAGAGCGGACTTCCTTGGATGATCTGGTGGATGTAACAACGCTGAAGGTATATCTAGCTGAGGCTTGAATTTCCAAGACTTATTGATTGGGTGCCGCTGTTAGCGCAGCTCTGTTACGGCGCCAGCGATCGGGACTGGGGTCGGGATCTGTAAGGAGGGTGGGTTTCCTTCCACCGTTCAAAAACGTAGCGGGTGGGGTGGGGTTGTAGGTCGATGGGCCTGCACGGGCCTGTGGGCCAAAAGGGCCTGCTACTGTGCCTAAGTTGAATTAAAAGAGCAAGTGCCGGTAATTGGAGGAGGTGAAGATGGGATGCAATGGTCAAGCGGGGAGGAAATGGGCCGATTTTCCTTGCTGCATGGCTCCAGGAGTGTGAGGCCTCATGAGCAGCACCTTTGAGTCACGGCCACCCTCGCCGCAACAGGCAAAATAGGCCTCCCTCTCGGAATGGTCCCAGGGGAAGAGCTGGATCGGGAAGCTTGGCTCTTAGAAGCAAGACAGCAAAACAGCAACACGTCTTACTCAGGGGTCAGAGTCTCAGAAAAGGCAAACACAGATCCATAGCCTGAGGGGGAGGTGTTAACGCAGCAGAAGATCTGTAGGAGACCTCAGAAGGGGAGAATCTGAAGCAAACACTTTAGCCCCTATCACATTGGCTAACCGGTAAATTGGCGGTTCGATGAATCGGTTCAACAAAGCTTTTTTTGCCATTCACCCTGGACCAACGTTAGCCGGTGCTCCGCGTCCTTCCACACTCACCCTCCGGCATCCCAGAGCAAAGGGGCACCTCTCCTCCAGTCCTACATAGCCACCCTGTCCCTTTCACACTGGGCGAACCGGTATGCCGCTTCAAAATCGGTGATGGTACACCCTCCCTAGATGGTTCATCCTCGGGGTGATCTGATGCCCGGGTGCCGGCTCGCAAGTGTTCACACTGGCACGTTAACTTGTAGATTGGTGGTTAATTACAGGGTTGACCATATGCTGTCCAAGATCCCTTCAGGGAACCATGCTCCATCCTAGTTCACGGAAGTCCCTTTTCAGGATCTCCTCCCTTAGTTTACATCATTGGTACCCACATGTACCGAGACATCCGGCTGCTCGCCTACTCCTCCCAAAATGCAAGATATCCCCACACCCGGGCTTCTGGGAGGCAATACAATGTGCGGGAATACCCGTCAGGTTCACAGAACCTTCTGTCTGCTCCCCTGACGATGACCACCTTGTCCCTCTTCCTTCTTTCTTTTCCACACCACCGGCTCCTTTGGCCCAACCGCTGACAGGTTG
Organism: Narcine bancroftii; assembly: GCF_036971445.1. Classification (NCBI taxonomy): domain Eukaryota; kingdom Metazoa; phylum Chordata; class Chondrichthyes; order Torpediniformes; family Narcinidae; genus Narcine; species Narcine bancroftii. Next base: position 80,166,810 of record NC_091481.1, read on the forward strand.
TCTTCTTCTCCAATATCATCTAATACAAGATATTTATTGGTAAGAGGGATAGCCACTGGGGTTCTCTGCAATGCCCGAGCCATGTTCCTCCAACCCCTGACAGTAGTCCACTTACCTGACCACTCCCCCCTCTACCGGTCCGGGGTAACCACCTCTTTGAACGTCGTGCTAATAAATTCTTCACTCTTCCTGATAAGCTGCAGATCATCAAGCTGCAACTCCAGTTCCCTAATGTTATTCTTTAATAGTTGTGGCCCGGTACACCCCCTGCAAGTATGCCCTCTGAGGAGGGTAAAGGTCCTCTCACTTACCTCCTAACTCTCTCTGATGAGCCGTTGCTCCTCAAGCGGAGCTCCAGTTCACCAATTCGGTCCCTAAGGAACTTCACCTCATCGCACCTGGCGCAGACATGTCCATTTGGGAGGGTGGAAGTCTCCCATGGCTCCCACATCCAGCAACTTGAGCAAAGCACTAACCGCATAGGCATGGCTCGGCTTTTTAATGAAAACTCACCTAGGAAGGACAATTGGCCTACTGACTGATTGTCCAATTAATTCATTAATTATCTTTCCCCTTGTAAGTGTCCTTAGTAAATACTTTTTACCTTCTGGCCTCTTCTTTCCTCTGCCAGCTCCTCTCCCGACTGTTGTGAAGTGTAAGTATCTGTTTGTGAAGTGACTTACGCTCAACCCCCCACAATCTATCTCTTTTAAAGATCTATTTGTATATAATATAATATATAATATAACCCGAAACAGTATAATTGGGCGGTACAGGCTTGTGAGCCAAAAGGGCCTGTTACCATGCTGTGTGTTTAAATAAATTTTTAAAAAGATACTGGTTAGGCCATACAAAGTGCAGGCTTCTGCTTCGGTGGCCACACTATCAGAAGGCGAGTTTTCAACAGAGAGAGTGCCAAGATGGATTGGAGGACTTAGGGGAAGAGATGCTACAGGTTGAGCTTGTTTGCTCTGGAGAGAAGGAGCATGAAGGAAGTTGCAAGAGGTGTGGATAGGATAGATAGCTACTTTGGGCAGCATGGGCTCGTGGGGCAGAAGGGCCTCCTGTGTGTCTAAATTTTAAAAAATAATAATTAAAATGTGATACAAGTATTTGTCAGGGAGAGGTTAGGTCCAAAAAGTAGGTTTTAAAGGGGTGGAGCTAGCAAGGTTTAAAGTCCAAACGTTTGGAAATCTTAAGGCTGCTTGAGGTGGACCCATTCCAATGAGCAATGTCCCCCCCGAGGCCTGAGATGTGGGACAGCAGTGCGGAGAGCTGGAGAACACCGCAAGGGGGAGGTGGAGTGAGATAGGAAGAAAGTCTGTTAACAAAGAAGGGAAGGTTTATCGCTTGTCTATTTCTCTTTCAATATTTTTATTAGTTTCATCTTGTAAGTGGTACATAGGAACATGAGAATCTTATAGAATAGTACAGATGGTATTGTAACCGATGTTACGTTAAAAAGAAATGAGGAAAAATCTACTAAAGTACTATTCTACTTATCTAATTCTACCCTACAGAGGTTTAACATGGACAAACCACTACTGATGATAAAAAAAAGGGTAATCAATGGGGTCATAAACCAGAAATATTCAAATTTTGAAAATAATTGAGTAAAGATCCCCATAAAGAAACAAAGTTAAGATTCATTACAGTGGTGGAACATCTAATTTTTTTTCCAAAGATGAACATGCCTTCATATTGGACAACCATTGACCGAGGGACAGCATCTTTCCATCTCATCAATATGGGCCTTCTAGTGCTAAGGCAGGGGTCCCCAAACCTTTTAGACCCCTTCATGAAATACGTGATCCCTCATCGACCCCCAGGGTGGAATCGTAGTGCTGGCAGGGGTGAGGGGGGATGATGTGGAGGTGCTGGATGGGGGTGGGAGGGGGAGGGTTGCTGGCACTGGATGTTGGGGGGGGGGGGGGGCCCTATCCAAAGGTACAAAGAACACATACACCTATGCTCCGTCCGTCCTCCCGTTCCCTCTCAACTCACGCAAAGGCCGGAGCCAAATGCAACATGGCGGCCACCAAGGCCCACTCTTACGAGAGGTTGGCCACCCATGCGCTATTTTCCGTTGATCCACCCCTGCAAAAGTTCAATTGACCCCCCCTCCTGGTGTTGTCGACCCCCTGGCACTTATTGACCCCTTGGTTAGACCCATCAACCCTACAGGGGTCAATGACCACCATTTTGGAGACCCCTGTAAGGGAGTCAAGGACTACAAGTGGGATTGTGATGAATTCAATATCAAACTTGTTGACCCACTTATTCCAAAGAGAGTGAGAGAAAGATCTGGAGTCAAATTAATATTAAGAACTAAAGACAAGGTACAAAATTGGAAAGAGAAGGACAAAATCAGAAGAGTCTACCAACAGGCTCCTGCATAGGTTGGCAACAGAGTGGTGGTTCGGGAGTCCAGGACAAAAGGGCACAACTTCAGGATTGAAAGGCGCCCATTTGAAACAGAGATGCGGAGGAATTTCTTTATCTAGAGGGTGGCCGAAGCTCTGGAATTTGCTGCCACGGGCACCTGTGGACGCCAGGCCATTGGGTGTATTTACGACAGAGATTGACAGGCATCTGAATAGCCAGGGTATCAAATGTCCTGGGGAGAAGGCAGGGGAGTAAATTTAGATATATACCATGGTAACAGGCCATTTCACAGTTCGTGCCACCCAATTAACCTACACCCCCGGTACGTTTCGAATGGTGAGGGTGAAGCAGAGCCCCCGGGGAAACCCCACGCAGACACGGGGGAACTCCTTACAGATCGTGTGGGATTTGAACCCTGGTCCCGATAGCTGGCGCTGTAAAGGCATGGTGCTAACCGCTATGCCCACCGTGCCACCCAAAATGGATCGGCTCATGATGGAATGGTGGAGCAGACTCAATGGGACAAATAGCCTACTTCTGGTCCTGTTATGGTACAACAGCACTGGGTCAGGGATGTCAGCTGGCACTCCCATGCTGTTGGGTTGGTGCCGGTTCTAACTCTTCCTTCCCTTGACTAGTGGAGTGGTGGGGGCACATGCAAGGGCTTCCGGATGTGGACGAGATTATATGGACATTGCCAGTGGAATATCATTCCATCCAGGAAGTGACTGCAGCAGAGGAAAGGACGACCTAAGCAGGGAGAGTGTGGCAGGAGAATCCCACCAAGAAGGTTGGCCCTTTGATGAGCAGTTAGGGTGGCGCAGTTGGCGAAGGCGGCACGGTTGGCGTAGCAACGCCTTCACGATCAGGAACCCGGTTTCGATCTGGCACTGCCCGTAAGGGTCTTGTACGCTCTCCCTGTGTCTGCGTGCGTGGGTTTCCTCCGTGGACTCCGGCTTCCTCCCACCAATCAAACCGTAGCAGGGTGTATGTAGGTTAATGGGGTGTAAATGGGGCGGCACGGACTCGTGGGCCGAAATGGCCTGTTACTGTGCTGTATTTATGTCTAAATGTCTTAAATCTCCAGCCATCCATTTAATTAGAGATGTTGCCATATTATTAAACAACCACCTGAACCACATTATCAACCAATACAATTACACCATCACATAAAACTAATTTCTAAAGCATAAATATAAAATAAAGTGGCAGATTTAGAGAAGTTGATGCTCTTGAAAGAGCACAAATAAATTCTCAGCTAGTTTGCCAGGAAATTCTGTGTTCCAATGAATTTCAATGTTGTGGATAATAACCTTATCTGCCACATTTAATCACACAACGCTTCCAGTTGAAGATGGGCTACTAAATGTGCATTTGACATGATAGAATTAAATATCTAAAACACGCCAGTGTTTATCACTTCAGCGTTAACCATTGGCCCAACAAAGAGCTGAGGCCAAATGGCTTCCATTGAAGAGACACTCCATAATTCGGTGACACTATGGGAAGAAATGGCAAAGGGCACACCCCTCCGAAACCTGGGATTTATAACAGGCGGTGAAGCACTGGGCGCTGGCCAGAGTTCTGGGTGTTTCAATGCTTAACCACCATGTTTAGAGGACAGTAGCAAGATAACAAGCTGGAGAAGCTCAGTACATCAAACAGAAAAGATGTTTCGGGCTTGAGCCCTTCACCAAGGCATGGGAGAATGTCAGCAGGAGTCCGAACAAAAGGGTAAGGGGGGGGTGGCAAAGGCAGGAAAGAAAAGGCGAGCTGGTTTAGCAGAGAGCCGAGAAGTCCATGTTAAGGCCGTCTGGCTGGAGGGCGCCCAGACGGAAAATAAGGAGTTGCTCCTCCAAACTGTGGGTGGTCAGTACACAAGGCCATGGAGAGACTTGTGAGTGGGACTCGGAACTGAAATGGTGGGCTACTGGGAGGTCGCGGACGGAGAGAAGGAGGGGAGTGCAGCACTATATGGGTGGCTGGGATGGAGGGGGAAGGAGGAAAGGTGAAGACTGCATTGGTTCCAAAGTTGGGGGTGGGGGGGATGGGGTCAGGTGGTTCTCTTGCTGCCAGGGTCAAGGTTATGATTTGAGCGGCTGCAGAATATCCTGAAAGGGAAGGGTGAAGGGAGTTAGGGTCCAATCACTGCCAACGACAGTTGGGAGGAAGAGGCCACATGTTTGGAAGTAATAAAATGGAGGCCCTGCTGGAGCTGCTGTAATGGCAGTTGGCAGGGACCTGCAGACAGCGAGAAGAGGAGATTCAAAGCTTCTACGCATGGTTCTACCGCCCAGTCCCAACTACTGACGGCTCCGTGGAATAGCCTGTTAAAGGAGCCCACAGCATTTTATTTTTAAATCCTGAGACCGCGGGGTCTGGTCCCAAGATGGTGGTGCCCATGATGGGCAGCAGCCACGTGGGGTTGCAGACTCCGGGGAAGCAGAGGACTGGCGCAGAGCACCAGAAAAATGGGGAGACCAGACCCCATTTGAGAAGGAGGGGCAGAGGATGGTGGCCATGGCGGTGGACCAGCGGCGGGGCTCCAAGGCGGAAGAGCATGAGGGTGGCGATGTGAGGAACCCAAGCTGCTGGCGACTGCAGTCAAGGGATTCACACCAGTCTGCGGACCGCTCGGAGTCCGGCCCGGGACAGGATGCAGGGGTGCCAGGTTTCGGAACCAGATGCAAGAGGGTGGCGTGGGCAGCTGGTGGCTTCCTGATCATGTCAGAGGTTCCGATCAGGTTGCCAATGGTTTGGACTGAGGCTGTGAGGCTGCAGGAGGTGAATGCACAGACTCTAGGTGGGGTGGGGGGGGGCACTCTTCTTTGGCTTCTCTTTCTCTGACTGTAAGAGGCGCCAGGCAATTCTGCCTTGTGGCAGACTCAACTCAATCTTGGGTACACCTGTTTTTTTTTTAACATGACAAAAAAGGAATCTTGAATCCTGAATAAAGAAAGATATTTTTAAAAAGAACCTCCAACGTCAGTGATCTCCAGATTTGTCCTGATGCTGTCAGCAGTTGGTATAGACTGAGCTGATGGGGCAGGTGACTGATGGCGCAAGAGAGAGGGCTTTAGGGTCTTGGGAGGGGGAGGGGTTGGGTGTACAGGTTGGATTAGTACCAGTTCCCTCTGTAATGGGTTTGCTCGTGGTCGGTGAGGAGGTCTGGATAAACTCAGCAGATCAAGCAGCGCACTTTACATAGCAAAGAAAGAGATATAACCAACGTTCCAGGCCTGAGCCCTTCATCGAAGTATCGCATGAACAAAGGTGCCTGAATAAAATGGGTCAGGGGGAGGAGCACTGTCCCACAGGCAGGAGGTAATAGGTGGGTAAGGGAGGGAGGGCACTCCAGCAAACAGGGTGAGGGAAGATGGCTCTTTGAATGGCGAAGGGAAGCGGGTGAAGAGTTGGAGGAAAGGAGACAGAGGGACAGGGAAGAGAACGGGGAGCAGAGAAGCCAGAGAAGTCGACGTTAATGCCCGGTCGGTGAGCCCCCAGACAGAAAATCAGGCATTGCTCCTCCAATTTGCGGGCGGTCTTAGTTTGGCAGGACGTGAGCCTGTCAGTGTGGGAGTGGGCTAGCGGGAATGGGGGATTTTGGCATTAATGGAGAAAGGGATTTTTAAATTTGAATTTAGACAAACAGCACGGTAATGGGTCGTTTCAGCCCACGAGTCCGCGCCGCCCAATTTACACCTAATTAACCCACATCCCCCAGTACCTTTCAAATGTACTGAGTTGCAGATTCAAAAGGGAAAAACAGAAAAGCAGAAAATTAGTGAGTGAGATTGGAAACAGCAGATAGAGATTGGAACATAGATAAAGAGGAGTCTGGCTGTGCTTAATGGGATATTGCTAAATGCAATGAGTTTTGTGAACAAGGCAGGTGGCCATGAGACTGGGACTGTTCCCGAAACATGTCTTTGGATAGGAAAAGGTAGTGGACACAGCCCAGGGCATCACAGGCAAAACTCTTTCCACCATCGAGAACATCTACGGGGAACGCTGGTGTCAGAGATCAGCACCAGTCATCAAAGACACCCCCCCCCCACCCCACCCAGCACACACTCTGTTCTCACTGCTGCCATCAGGAATGAGGTACAAGACTCGCATCATCAGATTCAGGAACAGTTGCTCCACCATCAGACTCCTCAATGACAAACTCAATCAGGGACACACAAGTATATAAGGACCCTTACTTTTGCATTTTGATTTTTTTCTCAGTTTTTTTTGGTACTGCCAATAAGTATTAATTCTGTCTTGGAGGATCCTTCCAACACGGCAATGGCATCATGAAGAAAGCACGTCAATGCCTCTACTTCCTCATGTGTTTGGGGAGGTTTGGTATGACACCAGAATCCCTGGCAAATTCCTACAGAGGTGTGGTGGAATGTTTGTTGACTGGCTGCAGCTCAGTCTGGTGTGGGGACACTGATACCCCTGAATATAAAACCCTCCAAAAGATGGTGGACACAGCCCAGGACATCACAGGTAAAACCCTCCCAACGACAGGGAACAGTGCCATCAGAGAGCAGCAGCAGTCATCAAAGGGACCCCCCCCCCCTACCCAGCACACGCACTGTTCTCACAGCTGCCGTCAGGAATGAGGTACAAGACTCACACCACCAGGTTCAGGAACAGCCCCTCCACCATCAGACTCCTCAACGACAAACTCAATCAAGGGCTCCTTTAAGGACTCTGACTTGTGCACTTTATTGATTTTTTAAAAATTCTTTCTTCATTGTACAATCAGTTTGTTTACATTTGTTATCTTTTTACGATTCTTTATTCGTTTACATGCGTACATTGTGTACAGTTTTTTTTGCACAGCCGATAAGTGGTGATTGCCCTCAGGAAAAAGAATCTCAGGGTTGTATATGATGTCCTGTATGTGCTCTGACAATAAATCTGAAAACTGAATTAAAGGGTTACCAAATGAAATGTTGTGTTAAACTACATAAAAAGCTGCCTCAGGACTGTGGAAAAAGAAGCCGGTGGTACTCAGCAGGACGGAGAGCTTTTCTCCGGACCTTACCACCACGGGCCATAAGGGATGGGATTCAGAGTGAATGAAACATGGTAGTAGTGCCCGAGAAATGCCCAGGGGAGTCCCTGCATCATCAACCAAGAGATGGGAATGCAAGTGAACTTCCATTCCAGCAAGGAACAAAGCAGGTCAACGCCAGGTCCCACAGAGTGTACGACAGAAATTAAAGAGAAAGACGAGAACAGAGGAAAAGATGAAAGCTCCCACTCCTCGCAAATGGAGCAGAGGAACAGCATAAGACGTAGGACCAGGAGTAGGCCATTCTGCCCATCGAGCCTGCTCCGCCATTCAATGGCCGCTCTGATGATGGGCTCATCTCCACTTAACAGCATTTTCTCCATATTGCTTAATTCCCCGACTGTGTAAAAATCTATCCAACCTGGTCTTAAATAGATTTACTGAGGTCGTCTCCACTGCTTCAATGGGTGTCAAATTCCACAGATTCACCTCCCGCTGGGAAAAAGCAGTTCCTCCTCAACGCCATCCTAAATCCACTGCCCTGAATCTTGAGGCTATATGTTCTGGTTTCCCCCCCCCACCCACCAATGGAAACAACTTACCTACCCCTATCTTAACCATGCCTTTCATAATTTTATCTGTCTCTGTAAGTTCCCCCCTCATTCTTCTAAATTCCAGTAAGTACCATCCCGAGCGACTCAATCTCTCCTCGTAGGCCGACCCCTCCATCTCTGGAATCAAGAATCTCTCCTCAAAGGCCGACCCCTCCATCTCTGGAATCAAGACTTTACTATGCAGCTCTCAAGCAGAGGGATGGGGGAGCATTCGCAAGGAATTCCAAGGCTTAACAACTTGGGAGTGTATTACAGTGTTGGCAGCTCATGGGGAAGGTAATTACTGATGGTTATAGTCACATGATGCTGGGTTACGGTTGTACTGACAATAACCACACCGGCAGTGCGATTATAAGACAGCTTTAATAAACTAATATGTACACTAAGAGGTCTTGTCTCTCTGCAAGATGAACCGGGAAGGCGAGACCGTAGCTCTGGACTGCTTTATAGACAAGGTCACCGGGATGAGCCCTGGTGACTAGTGGTGGAATTACATCTCACCGGAACAGTGTTGTGCATTTAAATTTTATTTAAAAGCTGGTATAAGCTGATTCTGGCCATTTAAACGTGTGCCACAAGGCGAGATAAAATGGGAGCATCTGGTGTAAACCCAAGTAGACAAAGGGAGAGCGCACAAACTCCTTACGACAGGGGCAGATTCGAATGGGGATTGCTGGTGCCATAATGCATTGCATCTCTGTGATAACCCATGCTGCCCCAATATCAGTCATTCTGCAATGAGACAAACACAATGCCTGAGAAACTCAGCAGGACAAAGGGTCCTTTAGATTTTAAATTATTTTTTTTTTAAATGGTGATTATTTTTTTTAAATTAGACATACAGCACTGGAACAGGCCAATTTGGCCCTACGAGTCTGTGCCACCTAATTTACACCCCGTTAACCGACACGCTTTTGAAAGGAGGAAGGAAACCGGAGTCCCCGGAGAAAACACACGCAGGCACGGGAAGAACGTACAGACTCCTCACAGGCAGCGCGGGATTCGAACCCAGGTCTGGTCCTGATCGCTGGCACTGTAAAGATGTGGCGCGAAATGTGGCCGCCCATAGCAAAAATTAAAAATACATCGCTGGCGTTTCAGGCTTGGTATGGAAAAATATCAGCAGGTGCCCGAATGAAAGGGTGTGGTGGGGGAGGGGAAGGCATAGTCACAGAGGCAGGAGGTAATAGGTGGAGAAGGGAGGGGAGGGGACATCAGCGATCAAGGGGAGGAGGGATGGCTGGGTGAATGGAGAGGGAAGGAGGGGGAGAGGAGAGCTGGAAGGGGGAAGGGAAGGGAGGCAAAGAGAGCAGATTAGTTAGTAATTGTGATGCACTGAGGAGCAGGAAGCAGACACAAACTTGAAGACTGTACAACAGGCTTTATTTGGCTACAGTAGTGGCTGTGATGGTGGCTCCCGAGTGACTGGCTCGGGAGAGGCCGGCTCAGGACTGTATCCCGGTCGGGTGATTGACAGCCGTCCGGGTGTAGTCCGTCCTCCGGTGATCTTCCTGCAGGTACAGAGTTCGCCCCCTGCAGTCGGCTAATGGTCCTCATCACTAGGTTGTGATGGGTCGCAGAAAATTCCTGCTGCATTTTGTTTCGATTCTCTGTGATCGCAAGTATACATTTTCTTGCATTCGCTATTACTTGGCTTCTAGGTTTGGAGAAGAAAGCCTCACTCTGCTCAGTCTGAACTTGGGTTTCATGCACTGACCTCTCTTGGAACGAGGGCATAGTGCCCGTAAAGGGTGATGCTCACGGTTTTAAAAAAAGGCAGGTAGAAGGTCTAGCATTTCCTTCTGGTTGAAGGAGTGGCAGACCCACTAAACAACAGCTCTGTCTCTAGCGATGCATAATGTATCCAGTCTTAATGAATTTTTTGATGTGAAATGCAATGAGACACAGCAGGGCGAGAGATGGCAACATTCTCCTCAAGGGTCAAGAGAAACTTTTGTTTCTGCAAATTTTAAAGTATAAATTATGTAGAAGATGCTGACGTTAATGAATTGCACTGCCTACTTCACTATGGTCTCAGTAATGGGGAGTGTTGTACTGATTTATTGTTAGTTACTAATCTACAAACACGGTCATTCAAGCAATCATTAATTCAACGTTCCTTCTTTTCTGTGCTCTGAAATGTACGAAAAAATTAAACCTAGGAGCGTTGATGGGTCTAATTTCGATCTCCCTTGTTTTACTAGCTTTGATTTTGTTTTCAGCTCAATCATTGTTAATTCTAAGTGGAACAAGCTTCCTTTCCTGAATGTGAGAATGTCAGAGGACATTCAGCCCATCAAAGCTCCTTCCGTATTCAACGAGAACCTGGCCAGTTTTGTACCTCAGATCCATTGGGTCGCCTTTTCTTCACCCAATGCAAGATTCAGGGTTCAGATCGATTGGCAGAGTAGGTGCGCGACGTCGCATGCAACACTGAGATTCTTTTTCCTGCAGGCGAGGCCCAATTACCACTAATTGGCAGGGGGAAAATAAACTGAGGGAGAAAAAATAAATCAATAAAGCGCACAAGTCAGAGTCCGTAAAGGAGCCCCTGATTGAGGAGTCTGAGGGTGGAGGGGGCAGCAGCTGTGCCTGAACCTGGTGGGTGCGAGTCTACATGTGACTGTAGTTAACCTCAGGCAGAGCATCAACTAATCTGTCCAAACTGGGATACAACCCTGTTCCGAGCCAGCCCACTGCTGTTAGCGTTCAGCCAGCCCACTGCCGTTAGCGTTCAGTTGTTTGCGGGTTGAATTCTTCAGCGTTTTCTTATTGAACCAATTTGCAGAAAATCACTGGGTGGACAGATTGGATGGTTAGTAATTTTTCAATGATTGGGTAAATAGATTATTCGACGTAAAGATAAGACACAGCTATATGGATTTCACCTAAAGGCAATGGTCAATATCTCAGCTGAATCCTGGAAATTAAAATCAATCTATTAAAATACTTCAATTGAAAAATAGATAACTTCAGTCTCAGCTGAGGATAAAAGGAATTTTAGAGATGAAATGACAGAGAATTTTAGTGAAGAAATGACAAAAAGCCAGAACTACCAGGTTGAGAAGCAGTTTCTTCCCACGGGCAGTGAGACAACAGAACGACTAAATTAACTGATCATAGACGCTCTTCATCCTCCCAAATCACCAAGGGGCAAACAGCACATTGGCCACTGTATATTACCCCTACGGTGCAAGTAAGTGGCGGAATCCAGAAAGGAATAGCTTAGAAGGGAGTGAAATGCCAACGTCGACTGATGCTGCGATTGTAGTGAAAACACAAACTGCTGGAGGAGGGAGGGAGGAAGGAGCGGGTGGGGGGGGGGAGGGGCAGTGACCAACAGGCAAGGGCAGTAACTGGATATGGACAGGAGGACAGTGGAGGAAAGATGGGAGTGGCTCTGGGAATGCCGAGCTGGGGGGAAGAAGGCAAAGGGTTAAGGAGAGAGAGAGAGAGAGAGAGAGAGAGAGACTCAGAGAGAGAGAAAGGGGTAGTTAGAGGAAAGGAGGATAAGGAGAGAGAGGGAGAGAGAGTGGAAGTGGCAGAGACAGAGGGAGGGGGGGGGAGAAAGAAAGAAAAGGACTATTAGGTACAGGGGAAGTGAGTACCCAGATGTCAGGTGCTTTCTCCAGGTCCCACAACGTACCTTCCCTGGTCTTCCATTCAGTTCGATTCACGCGTCGCCAGCTCTTCTCAGCAGGGTGGCCTCGTCGACTGGCACAAGGGAGCAAGAATAGTAGGGTGGGGGGGATCGAGTCACGATCCTGCTCTTCCTTTCTGTTTCTCATGTGGATCACACTGTGAGGCAGAGATTGAAAGGGAAATATTGACATAACATGTTCAACCAAGATCCTTTGAACTCAAATCTGCATCTTCTCAGGGCAATATTACTATCAACAATTTTTGACATTTTAACCCTTGATCTGGAGAGCTGGTCATAGCAAATCCCTTGTGAATATAGACTGTAATTAGAGTCTACCAGAGTTCATTTCACATTACATAATTAGTTTCAGCAATTTTACTTTTTATGTTTAATCCTCTTCAATTTACACATGAAAGTGGCTTCATTAGGGAGCTGCACGCCCTTCACCAAAGCTTGTTCTTTGAAACTGAATAATGGTTTGAAAAAGCAAAAATAATCAGTTGTTGACTTGTGATCTCCCCTCTGCACTCTCTAATATGTTGTGAAACTCTACAGAGGCCTTGCACTGGTTTAATTTGGAGGGAATGTTATTGTGTTAATACCTTTACCAAAACACGCCGGAAAGAATCGCAAAATAAAAAAGTAAAACCACAAGGCTGGGGAAACTTAGGGCACTTTATGTAGCAAAGATACATAACCGATGTCTCGGGCTTGAGTCCTTCACCATGTTGGCAGGCACCTGAACTGAAAAAGGAAATAACTGCCGTACTTTTTGATTTAGAATTCACGATTCTTTTATTGTAGGGTCGGCGCCAGAATGTATGTTGGGGGGTGGGGGGGGGGCATTAGCATGTTAGGGGAATGCTGGTGGGAACCTTACTGTTGATGGGGGGGTGGGGGGTGCAAGCAGGAACCTAACTGTTGATGGAGGAGGGTGCTGATAGTGGGAACCTAATTGTCGACAGGGAATGGGGTGATGGCAGGAACCTAATTGTCGACGGAGGAGGGGGCTGGTAGCAGGAATCTGTCAATGTGGGTGTGGTAGCGGGAAGCTAACTGTCGACGGTGGGGGGGGGGGGGGGTGGGGCTAGTGAGAACCTAATTGTCAATGGGAGAGGTGCAAGTTGGAACCTAAGTGTTGATGGAGGGAGGAGGTGCTAGTGGGAACCTGAATGTCGACGGTAGGGAGGTGCTAGGGGAACCTAACTGTCCTTAACACCATCCAACCCTGTGACGTTGGACACGAAGGCAATCCTTTTATTGCGTCCAGTGTCGCTAGACACGTGCTAGTGTCGGACCGGGGAGAGTCGCTAGCCTAGAAACTACTGGCGCGGGAGGGAGTGGGGTGGGTCTGATGGCCAGGGATGGCTGCGACCTTATGGGGGTGGGCACAGCACCTCGTTTGGATGACCCCCCTCGGCACTGACCCTATTTTATTGTCATGTAATAAAACAGGTGGAATATTAGATGAAATTTAATTGAGTCCGCCCTAAGGAAAAGATACGCCATTAGCAGACATGGCCCGGCACCCCTTCCGGTCAGGGAAAGAGGAGCAGAAGAAAGACTCTTCAGAGTCACTGAGTGTCCATGGATTCGCCTCCCGCTGCTCCCGCCGCCGCACAGAACCATAGAATGTTACAGCGCAGAAAACAGGCCATTCGACCCTTCTGGTCTGTGCTGACAAATAAAACTAGCTAGTCCCCCTAACCTGCTCTCATTCCATAACTCCCCCAGACCCCTCCCATCCATGTATTTATCCAATTTATTTTTAAAACTCAAGACTGAATCTGCATCCACTACATCAGATGGCAGCTCATTCCACACTCCCACCACTCCCGGAGTGAAAAACTTTCCCTCAATGTTCCCCTTGTACCTCTCCCCTTTCGGCCTAAAGCTATGACCTCTCGTATTTATCTCCCCTAATCTAAGTGCAAACATCCTACTCACATCTACTCTGTCTATACCCCTCAATAATCTTATAAACCTCCATCAAGTCTCCCTTATTCTTCTTCATTCCAAGGAGTATAGACCTGTCCTGATTATTCTTTCCCGGTAACTCATCTCCTGAAGATCAGACAACATCTTAATAAATCTTCTCTGCCCTCTCTCATTCTTATTGATATATTTCTTGCTGCTGGACAACCAGAACTGCACACAGACTTCAGTCCAGACGATTGGCAACCTGAGCTCCAGATCCAGTCCTCCGAAACGATCTGGGAGCTTTCAGGGTCTGACTCCTGGAGAGTTGACATTCAATTCAATATACACATCTGAAAGGTCCTTCCCCCCCCCCCCCCCCCCCCCCACCGAGAGACACTCATCCAGAAAGTCATGAAGCAGGGGATCAGTGGAACCTTGGCCGTGTGGATAAAATATTTGTTTGTAGGAAGAAAGCAGAGAGTAGTAGTGGAAGGAAAGTTTTCTGCCTGGAGGTCGGTGACTACTGGAGGGGCCGCAAGGATCTGTTCTGGGACCCCTGCTCTTTGTGATTTTTATAATGAGCTGGATGAAGAGGTGGGAGGATGGGTCAGTAAGTTACCCGATGATTCGAAGGTTGGAGGAGTTGTGGATGGAGATGAAGGTTGACGAAGGTGACAAGAGGATATAGACAGGATGCAGAATTGGGTAGAAAAGTGACAGATGGAGTTCAATCCAGATAAGGGTGAGGTGATGCATTTTGGAAGGACAAATCAGATGGCTGGGTACAGGGTTAATGGTTGGTAACAGGAGTGTGGATGAACAGAGAGATCTTGGGGTTCAAACCCATACATCCCTCAAGATTGCCACACAGATTGATAGGATAGTTAAGAAGGCCTATGGGGTACTGGGATTTATTAATGGGGGATTGATGTCAGCAGTCAAGAGGTCATGTTGCATCTCTACAAATCTCTGGTAAAACCACACTTTGATTATTGTGTTCAGTTCTAGTCACCTCATTATAGGAAGGATGTGGAAGCTGTGGAAGGGGGCAGAGGAGATTTACCAGGATGTTGCCTGGATTAGGATGCAAATCTTAGGAGGCAAGGTTAGCAGAGCTGGGACTTTTCTCTTTAGAGTGTGGAAGGATGAGAGGAGACTTGATAGAGGTCTACAAGATTCTGAGAGTCATGTATAGGGTGAACAGCCAGTGCTCATTTTCCAGGGAAAGAATGGCAAACACCAGAGGACATAGGCACAAAGTTAAGGGAGGGAAGTTTAGGGTAAGGTTGTGGGTGCCTGGAATGCCTTGCCTGGGATGGTGGAGGAGGCTGGAACAATAGAGGCACATGGATGAAGAAGGAATAGAGGGTTATGGGGTAGAATGAGTTCAGTTCCTTTTTTTTAAGGAATATATAGGTCTGCACAACATTGAGGGCCAAAGGGCCTGTGCTGCCATGTTTTATGTTCGATGAAACTTTCTTGGAATGAGTGAGTCCCTGGCCCTCCTGCCCTCGGCTCCCTCTTGAACCCTGGTACCCCTCTCGAGCCGGTCCCCAGCAGCCCGCACTCTAGCGTGAGTCCTTTGACCGGAAGTCGCCAGAAGCCCGCAGCCTGCGCGGGTTCTTCTCCTCTAATTAGCAGCAGGCTCCGCCGCGTCTGTGTCATTGCTGCTCTTACCCACAATGTAATTGAGAGTCCCCGTCGATGTACGAGAGGCTGGCTGTGACACCAACATCCACAAGACCAACCTACCTCCACTGCATAGAAGCAACCGCCAACATTGAAGGTTAATGTTGGGAATGTGGAAAATGCACCGCTCCCCTGGGCTCACAAGCTGCTTGACGCTGATGACAAATGTCAATAATTATAATACCGTATATTGCTATCGTCTAATTTTTGGGGCACATTTTTGGGCAAAAAAGTGGGGGTGGGGTCCACTTTTACATGGGTCAAACTTTTGATCTCGGTAAGCACCCTGCGTGGTTCAAGGCGTTAGGAGTTCGGATGGCCAGAACCGGGTGGTAAGTCCATGATCGGGGCGTTGGGAGCTCAGATGGGCAGATGGCCAGGTGGTTGGAGTTCGGATGGGCTGGAGGCTGGGCGAGGTCAGAATGGGAGAGCGGGCCGAGGTGTCGGGAGCTCTGCTGGGAGGGCGACCAGGACAAGGGTCTGCTGTCGGGGCATCGGGAGCTCCGGTGGGCCGGGCCGCCAGGGCGAAGGCCTGCTGTTGGGACGTCAGGAGTTCTGATGGGTGGGCGATTGGGGCCAAAAATCGGGCAGTCGATTATTACACAAGTCATACAAAAAACACCTGATTTTTGGGCAAAAGAAATATGGGAGTCGACTATTACCCAGGATTAACAATTATGGTATAAACGGTGTAATGCTGGAAAGACTTAACTGGTCGGGTAGCATCAGCCAACATTTCAGTCAGAACTTTTAAAAAAATTGAGGACCAAATAATTGACAAAAATTACAAAAGGTTAATTAGACAGGTTAAAAGTGACAGGGTCAATTTTGTCATTTAAGAGAACGTTGGATGAGTACATGGATGTGAGGGGATTGGAGAGTTATGGGCAGGGAGCGGGTAGGTGGATCTAGTGGAGTCCACTTAAATCGGTGCAGACTAGAGGGGCTAAGAGGGCCTGTTTCCGTCCTGTAATTGTTATATGGTTATGTAGTTAGCTTACCTGGTTACAGTAGTGACAGGTTAGATCGTGTGGTGAAAGGTTAGTTAGGCTGGTTACAATAGATTATAGAGAAAGGTTAGTTGGCCTGGTTACAGTAGTTTACACAGGTTAGCTTGCCTTGTTAAATGGGAATGGGAAATAGGACAGGGTGAAAACACCATGCAACCTGTTCAGGCAGACACACATCTAGGGCAAGGGCATCAAACTGAGGCTGAGGATGGGGCCTACAAGTAAACAGTCGATTGGAGGATGGGTAGACATTTCCATAGTTGAACATTACAGCTTCGGCTTCTATGATTTTCTTTCTTTCTTTTTTAGTTAAATCCTAAAGATCTCACATTGGAGATCTCAAAGGTTCTTGTTCCAAAATTAATTCTCAGAAAGCATTTGTATAACTTAAATAATCTGAATGACATGTTTAAATTTTAAAAATAAATTTAGACATATAGCACCGTAATGAGCCATTTTGGCCCATGAGCCCGTGCCGCCCAATTTACACCCCATTAACCTACACCCCCAGTTCGTTTTGAAGGGTGGGAGGAGACTGGAACCCCCAGCGAAGACCCAGGCAGACACGGGGAGAACATACAAACTCCTTACAGACAGTGCGAGATTCGCACCACGGTCCCATCGCTGGCGCTGCAAAGGCGTGGCGCTCACTGCTTCGCCAACCGGGCCGTCCCTCGAGATTAAGCTCAGAAAGAGAGCAATAATTTTAAAAAGAAAATATTGCCGGGGAAACTGTGTAAAACTCGACAGAGAAGACACGTACCACCGAGTGAAACACGAAAATCTGCAGATTACATAAAAATCAGCAGGTCTCGCAGCGTCCATAGGAGGTAAAGATATTGTGGTGAAGCCACTATTGTATACGTAAATTACATGACCTTTGCTGGTTGACCCTGCTCTCACTGGCCGGCTCGTGACTCCTCCCCCTTGCTCCCCCATAAAGGCTGTCACACCACAAGCCGGCCCCCAGCTCGAGTTCGGGTCAATGTGAGCGACCGACACAGGGACGCTGTCCACTTCTTGCAAATAAAAACCTTCATTTTCGGCCGCCTCAGTCTTTGTGTAATTGATCGTGCTCCAGATACGCAATCAACGTTTTGGGCCCGAGTCCTTCCTCAAGGTTTCGGATCCTTTCCTCCCATGGATGCTGGGTGACCTACGAGATGCCCCAGCTTTATTTTTTGCAAGTATCGCAGAGCAAGATTGTACGGAGGCAAGAATGCTTAGCATATTTCATATAAATATTATCCTTACAGAAGAAGCAACTCCTTCTAACAAGATTAAATCAGTAAAATTTTGGCTTAGAGCTGATGCGGAATTAACAGCCAAGAAACGCTTGTGGTTTGTCACAGACACTGGAACTTGTAGTGGTAGATGCCAGATCTGCAGTAAATTGATTTGATTGTGTTGGAAGTGAAAGACTTAACACTCCTTTCCATCCTACATATGTCCAATGCTTTGAATCAGTTTCCTTTGGGAAAGTCCTGCAGTAACAGCGAGCTGGTTTGCTTGCTGGAGATCCTCCAGGTTGTAAATGCTCTTCCATCCTCCCCCTCGCTGTGTGACAAGTCATGCCCACTTCATTGATATTCTGCTTGTGTTTGCCTGCACTGCAAAAAGGCAGGAATATCTCCACAGGCAATTGTGGACTGGTGATCAGAAGGCGACTGAACCAAAAACATTAACTCTTCTTTTTCCCGCAGATGCTGCTGTTTCCTCATGGGAGTGATGGATTTGTCCTCTAGCAGTGGGCCTAGGGTGGAGGTAAAGGAACGGCGGCGGGGTTAGCTCAGGAGCTGTGACAGCGGCAGCAACTGGGACTGGGGTTCAAATCCCGCATGCCTGTGAGGAGTTTGAATGTTCTCCCCATGTCTGCGTGGGTTTTCTCCAGGTGCTCCAGTTACCTCCCACCCGTCCAAAAATGTACTGGGCGGGGGGTGTGAAGTAAATGGGTGTAATTAAGTGGCACTGGGGTGAAAAACACTGTAATCAAGGTGTATGACTACATTAAAAAAAAATGAACTATAGAGCATAAGAACTAGGAGCAGGAGTCGGCCATCCGGTCCGTCGGGCCTGTTCCACCATTCAATGAGATCATGGCTGATCTGATGATAGGCTCATCTCCATCTACCTGCCTTTTCCCCATATCCCTTAATTCCCCAACTATGTAAAAATCTATCCAACCTTAAATATATTCTCTAAGGTAGCCTCCACTGCTTCAATGGGCAGCAAATTCCACAGATTCACCCCCTCCCTGGGAAAACCAGTTCCTCCTCATCCATTTCCTAAATGTACAACTGTGGATCTTGAGGTGATGTCCCCTAGGTCTTGTCTCCCCCACCAATGGTAACAACTTATCTGCCTTGATCTTACCCATGCCTTTCATAATTTTATATTTCTATAAGATCCCCTGTCATACTTATAAACTCAAATGAGTATAATCCCAGGCTCCTCATGGACTACTCCTTCATCTCTGGAATCAACTTGCTGAACCTCCTCCAAAGCCATCTTTCCTCAAGTATGGAGACCAGAACTGCGCGCAGTAGTCCAGGTGTGGCCCTATCAGTACCATAAACTCCCTGCTCTGACATTCAATCCCTCCAGCAATGAAGGCCAGCATTCCATTTGCCTTCCTGATAGCCGGCTTCACCTGCAATCCAACCTTTTGCGATTCATGCTAATAAGTATAAGGCCATAAGATATAACCATATAATAATTACTGCGGAAACAGGCCATTACGGCCCCTCTAGTCCACACTGATTGAAGTGAATTCCACTAATCCCGCCTATTTGCTTCCTCTCCATAACCCACCGGTCCCCTCACATCCACGTACTCATCCAACCCTCTCTTAAATGACAAAATTGACGCTGCTGCAACTACCTCTTCAGGAAGGTCACTTCACTCAGCCACCGCTCTCTGAGTGAAAAAGCTTCCTCTTATGTTAATTCTAAAGTTCTGCCCCCTAACCCTTAACTTATGGCTCCTCATCCAATCTCACCTACCCTCAAGGAGAAGGGCCTATTCACAACTACTCTATAAATCCCCCTCATAATTTTATATACCTCTATCAAATCCCCCCTCAACCTTCTACGCTCCAATGAATAAAGACCCAGCCTACTCAATCTTTCTCTGTATTCTAGATACTGCAATCCAGGCAACATATGGGAACATAAATAGGCTATATAGCCCATCGAGTCTCTGCTGCCTTTCAATTCTGAGCTGATTCATTCTGCCTCACTACCAGGCTTTCTCCCCATGACCGTTGATGCCTTAGCTAATCAAGAACTTTTAATCTCTGCATCCAATGACTTGGCCTTCACAGCCACCTGTGGCAACAAATACCACAGATTCACCAGTCTCTGGCTGAAGAAATTCCTCCGCATCTCTGAAGTTCAGGGCCCTCTTGACCTGGACTATCCCACATTGGGAAACAATCTTTCTGCATCTACTCTGTCCACGCCTTTCGACACTTGCAATGTCACCACCCCCCCTCCATTCTCCCATTCATCTAAATTCCGACAAGTGCAGTCGAAGATCCGTCAAACCCTTTCATTCCCGGAATCAGCCTTGCGAACCCCCCGCGGAA
The DNA here is from genome assembly GCF_036971445.1 of Narcine bancroftii. Lineage (NCBI taxonomy): Eukaryota > Metazoa > Chordata > Chondrichthyes > Torpediniformes > Narcinidae > Narcine > Narcine bancroftii. Next base: position 80,186,668 of record NC_091481.1, read on the forward strand.
CCCTCTCCAACATCAGTGCCTCCTTTCTTAAATGAGGAGCCCATAACTGCTTCCAATAGTCCAGGTGAGGTCTCATCAGGTCGTTATAAAGCTTTAACTTTGCTCTGACATTCTATTTCTCTTCAAGTGAACGCCAACATTGCCTTCCTCCCCACCGACTCAACCTGCAAGTTTACCTTGGGTATGTGGGACGAGCTGCCTGAGGAAGTGGGAGGCAGGGACAATTGTAACTCATTTAAATTTAAATTTAATTGTTTTTAATTTTGACATATATTCTGTTAACAGCCCCTTCTGGTCTGTGAGCCCAAGCTGTTCAAACACCCCAATTAACCTACAACACCCGGTACGTTTTGGGGAAATTGGAGGAAACCCCATGCAGACACAAGAAGAACATAAAGACTCCTTTCAGACAGTGCCGGATTCAGACTCAGGTCGCTGGCGCAATAATGCCGATGTGCTGTGAGGAAGGCTAACTGTGCTTCCCCACCCCCCCCCCCCCCACCCCGTGCTTAAAGGATATTTGGACAGGTACCTGGATCGGAAAAGTTTCAAAGGAAAGCAGGTTCAATCCACACCTGTCTGTGTGAGGTTTTCGTGATCGTATGAGTATCCCCAGGTGCTCTCCTCCCAAATCGCATTGGTCACTGTATATACCCCTACTGTGTGGGTGAGTGGTGGTATTCAGATGGGAATGGTGGTGAAGAGAGTGAACCATGAAAGTTTGCTGATGTTGGGATTGTAGGAAAAAGTGCCGGAGAAACCCAAAAGGTGTCGTGGCGTGTAGAAGAGTAAAAATATAAACCCAAAATTTCAGGCCTGAGGCCTTCCTCAAGGAGCAGGGAATGTAGGGAGAATAGAAAATGGGTTTTATGCAGGCTTAGTGGAAATGGTGGCCATTGGTTGGCCAAAGGGCCTGTGCTGTAACTCTCCTTGGCGCTGGCAAACCCCCCACTCCTTCCCATGGGAAACTGTCTCAGTTCTAAGCACCTATTAATCTCTTGTGCTCGCTTCACAGCTCAAGGCCTCTTTGCTGACAAGACCATAATGCTTGGAGTTCTGCAGCGAGACCCTGATCTGAAAGTCAAGTTTGTTGTCACCCGAACACACGAGTACGGCCTGATGGAACGACGGTCCTCGGTGCCAAATGCGCAGGGACATCCGACCAGACCCAACACACCCACAAATAAGTAAATATTGTTCCATGAATATGAGCGTCTGGGACAGGCAGTGTGATCAGTTGCTTCGGGACATTCGGCGTCCTCACGGCCCGTGAGAAGAACCCTTTTCAGATTCCGGCATCCCTTTCAAGGGGTTTTCAATTTTTCCAGAATTTGCATATTTTTCATTTCAAATCTCTGGATGTTCATTCAGTATTTTTAACAAAGGATATTAATTGGCAATGTGTGGACGGCTCGAGGTATCGCATCACAAGGTACCTGGAGCGGTCCACGCGGTGCCAATTAAATCCTTCTAATTTCTCCTGTTGCTTGTGGCATGTTCACTGCCAATCTGCAGCGACTGCTTCTCTCTTTTCTTCCAGGTTAAATCGCATGGTTGCAATTACATTGCACAGACCTCTGCACTTTACAAAGATGATGTGGGACCAAAATGTCAAGCTGTAAAAGACTTTAATCATGTTATCTGCTATTTCAAGCAGTGAAATTTCAATAATTTTACTTTTGAAGGCTTCTGAAACTGATCTGTTCCAATGGCACTGATCACGTTCTGTTTGTTAAGTCTCCTGGCGAGCTATATCTTTTTCTGATATTTGCCCTGCAGATGTGTGGGCTTGTCTGTACGTGTGTTATGTCTGGTTGTGTGTCTGCGTGTTTTGAACCGAGGACCGGGGAACGCTGTTGGTTGGGTTGTACTGGTGCAATCAGATGACAATAAACTCGACCTATGATCGAGCCACAGCACGGAAACAGACCCCTTGATCTCACCTCGCCTTTCCAAACGTCTTTTAAACATTTCAATTGTCCCCCGGCTCTACCACTTGCATGAGGCTAGACTGGCTCCAGTCACCCAGGTTGAAATGCGGAGTTGGTACCTTCTCCCCGCGCCTGCGTGAGTTTCCTCCGGGAGCTCCAGTTTCCTCCCGCCTTTTCAAAACGTACCAGGGACTGCAGTTTAGTTGGGAATTTATGCAGAACAGGCTTGTGGGCTGGAAGTGCCTGTTACCCGCTGCATGTCTAAATTTAATTTAAAATTGAAAATACAATTTAATTTAAAAGTTCCTTCTACCCGCTTGCTCTGCACACCAATCACATGCTTTCAAAATCTTTCTTCTCTCACCTTAAATCTTAACCACAAACAGTCTCAATGAAGGGGCCAGCAGTGGAGGCGGTCAGGAACTTCAAATTCCTGGGGTCAACATCTTCCGAGGATCCATCCTCGAGCCTCCGTGCCGATGCAATCACGAAGAAGCCCCACCAGCGGCTGTACTTTGTGAGGAGTTTGGGGAGATTCGGTATGACGCAGAAAACTCCAGCAATCTTATGCAGCTGTACCGTGAAGAGCATTCGGTCTGGTTGCATCACTGTCTGGTTCAGAGGTGCCTATGCTCAGTACAAGAAGAAACCCCAGATGGTTGTTAATTTGGCCTGCAAATTCGCGGGTACCTGTCATCACTCCTTCAAAGATCTCGACAAGACGCGGTGTCTTAAGAGAGCAGCCTCCAACCTCAAAGACCACCATATGGGCCGTGCCCTCTTCACTCAGGAGCCTGAAGGCGAGCACAAGGACAGCTTCTCCCCGGCTGCCAATGGATTCCTGAATGAACAATGAATCCCAGACTCGGCCTATTAGACTTGTTCTTTTTCCTTGCATGATTTTAATTTATTTTCTAGGTTGTTTATAGAAATGTTTGCGCTGTGAAGCTGTAGCAGACCAAATTTTGTGACAATCAATTCTGATTCTGATCCCCTCCAGTTTTAGACTCCACTACCCAGAGAAAAAGATTGTGAATATTTACTGTATCAATGCCCCTTATAAATCTCCACAATGCACCCCTCTCCTACAGCCCAGAGAGAAAAAGAGACCCTCAGGCTATCCAGTCTCAGCAACATCCTAATGAATCTTTCCCATACCGTTTCCAGCTTACTGACGTCCGAGAAATCAGCGCATCCTCTGACTATGGGCTCACCGACATCTGTACAGCTGAAACATGACGTACCTTCTCCTGCACAATGACTTTATGGATGGCAAGTGAGCCAAATGCTCTCCGCACTGCCTTGTCCACTGTGTGTTCATAATCAGGAGGAACACAGCGGTCTCGCAACGTCCACGGAAGGTAAAGGTGTATGTGGTGAACCAGTGTTTGCACATTAACCATTTGGGTTCCTCTCACAGTCTCCTGAGTAAGGTGACTGCTCCACAGCCCTCTCTCCAGTTCAAGGCCGTCAATGAGCGTGGACGTGGCCCCATTCTATTGCGAGTATCAGTTTGATATAACTTCCAGTCTTTTGGAGTTATTGATCAGTATATTACTGATGTTTTAGGCCTGTCCCCTTCTTCAAGGAATAAGCAAAATGTAGGTAGGCTTTAATTAAAGTCTAGAGAGAGAAAGGGGGAAGAATGGGAGGGGGATGAGTTCAGACCAACATAAAGTGTTAATTGGATGTGTGACAGAGAATTTGAAGGTTGTTTGGGATGATTCTTAGAACAGCTTTGTTCTCAGGGAGAAGAGAGTGAGGGAGAGGACAGACACAGATTTTGATTCCAGAGGGACAAGCTGGCAAACTTTGGAAGACTGCCTAGTCAAAGGAGAAGACTGGCTGTCTGAAAGGAACTCTGTGGTGACCTGAAAGAAAGAAGATCATCTGGAGAACCCTGGAGAGGGCAAGATTCATCAGCAAGACTGATTAAAAATGAATCAGGTGCGGATGTCCGGAACAAAAGGAATCTCTCTCTGAAAACCAGCAAGAACCCTCCTGAGTGGTAACCATTTGCCTGTTAAGCACCAAAGCCTGGTGAACTTTGTTAATGCTAACTTCTGTGCACAGTACAAGAATTGCCTGCAACCAATGAGATTGGACTGTAATCCAAAGAACTTTTCTACACTTATATACACGTTACACACACCTGGTCTTAGAATTAGAGGGGGTTAAATAGGTGAAGTAAGTTGATAGTAATAAGTTAAAGTTTGATTCTGCTTTCATGTCAAAGATAATTAAAAGCAACCTTTGTTTAAGTTACCCTTTGTCGTGGCGCATATCTATTGCTGCTGGGTTTTGGGGTCCTCTGGACTCCGTAACAGATGTGATAAGAGGAAAGGTGAGAATTTTCTGTGAAAGGGGGGAAAAGAGAAGAGAAGGGGAAAGACAGACGGAACTAGAGGAAAGAAGACAGGAAAATAGGGATGGGGAGAGGTGGGTTGAAAGGAAACAGGAGGTGGTCGATATTAATGCATCCAGTTGGAGGATGATGAGGGGTTGATTTTCCAATTTGCGGGTGGTCTCTGTTTGGGCAGGCATGTTAGCAAGGGAATAGGATGGGGAATTGAAATGGGTGGCCGATGGGTGGCGGACAGAGCCGAGGTGCTCAATGAAGCGATCTGCCCGGTCTGTGCTGAGTCTCTCCGACGGAGAGGAGGCCACAACGGGAGCCCTGGATGCAGCAGGCAACCCCTGCAGATTCACAAGTGAAGTGTTGCTTCACTTGGAAGGACTATTTGGGCCCCGAATGATGGTGAGGGTGAAGGTGAAGCCCCTCATCCTGCGGTCGCAGGGGTAGATGCTGAGGGGATGATTGGTGGGATGGACGAGGGAGTCACAGAAGGAGGTGAAGAGGGGAGGAAAGGGGAATATATGTCGTGGTGGTAGGATCACATAGCAGGTGGCAGAAATGGCAGAGAAGGATATGTTGGACATGGCAGCTGGATGGGCGGTAGGTAAGGACAAGGGGTATCCTATCCTTTAATCCTGGTGGTGAACCCCATATCTCTTCTCCATACCATTCTCCAGTGTTCTACTATTTACTGTGCATCTAGTTCTGCTTGGACTCACAAAATGCACCAGCTCATACTGAACTGAGTTCAATTCTACCTTCCATTCCTTGGCCAACTTTTCCAATTGATCTAGATCCTGTCCATAAGCTCTGACAATCAAAAAAAAAAGCCAAGCCTATCCAGTCTCAGCAACATCCAAATGAAGCATTTTCCATACCCTTTCCAGCTTACCCGGGTGGCACGGTTGGTGTAGTGGTCTATTGAAGCAAGGCCTTCACAGTGCCAGCGATTAGCTCCTGGATTCGAATCTCACGCTGCCTGTAAGGATGTTGTACGTTCTCTCGTGTCTGCATGGGTCTTCTCCGGGGGTTCCAGGGGGGTTCCAGTTTCCTCCCAGCGTTCAAAAATGTCCATGGGTTCAGGCCAATCGGGTGCAATGGGGCAGCATGGGCCAAAATTGTCTGTCACCGTGCTGTATGTCTACATTTTACAAAAAATATTAAAATTTATTGACATTATTACTGTACTGAGGATCAGAATTGAGTACATCCTCCAAATATGGTACCACCATGTTCATCACGAAGATGGCTTGCCAGTGGCCATACTTTGTGAAGTGTTTGAGGAGATTCAGTCCGTCTCCGAAGACGCTCGAAAACCCCTACAGATGGAGAGCCTTCTGGCTGGTACGGAGACGCCAACTCTCAGGACAAGAATAAACTCCAAAGGGTGGTTAACTCGGCCTGCGACATCACAGGCACCGGACTCCACCCCACCGAGGACATCCACATGAGGCGGCGTCTTAAAAAAGCAGCCTCTCTCCTCAAAGACCCCCACCACCCAGGCCGTGCCCTCTTCACTTTGCTACCATCGGGAAAAGGTACAAGAACCTAAAGAAGAGCACTCAGCTGCACTAGGACGGCTTCTTCCTCACCGCCGTCAGGTTCCTGAATGATCAGTGAACCCAAGACACGACTTTACTGTTTTTATTTATTTATTTTGGTCAGGTGGTTTATATGAATGTCTGCCTCAAAGCAATGGATTTCACGAACTGTTCACGACAATAAATTCTGACTCTGCTTCAGGTGCAAGTCAAGAATTTGAGCAAATCCATCTAACCATCTCACTCACCCACCAAAGACATTGGTCCAGCAGCTTTCATCATTAGATTGGTGCCCCCACCTCAGCGGCCTCGAGTGAGTCAGTCTCCACAACTCATCTCTTCTGCACGTTATTATTCTCACTTCCGTTCCCGTTGTACTCCTTTATACCTCTGACACCGACGCTTTTACCCGCAGTAGCTTCATCATGCAAATTTCTCTTTGATGCCTGCCAGGCGAGGCTCCCAATCTTTTGCATTGGCTGCTTCTCATTTGTTAGCCTGGCAGTGACCTGAATTAACCCCGTCTTCATATTTTTGTCCAAACAGTGATGGTGTTGCCCTGTGACATTTTGGAGGCTGCGTGAGAGGATGAAATCGAAGTTGACAGCACAAAGGAAGCCGTTCAATCCATTAGATCTATTGAAGCAGAATAGATCCTGAGGGGAAATGTCCGGATGAGTCCACTGGTGACAAAAATGTGAACTGGGGACGATGTTTCAAGTGAAAGACGGATGAAGGAGGAGAGGAGACTTAACAGAAGGTCGACGAGGCATAAGTAGGGTGGACAGCCAGCTCCCGTTTCCCAGGGCTGGAATAGCGAACACCGGAGTACATCTATACAAAGTGAAGGGAGGGAAGTTTAGGGGAGACGTCGGGGGGACGGGACATTTTTTACCCTGAAAGTTGTGGGGTTCTGGAATGCCTTGCCATGGATGGTAGTGGAGTCTGAAACATTAGGAGTATTTAAGAGACTGTTAGACAGGCACATGGGTGTAAGAAAAATCGAAGGTTACAGGGTAGGGAGGGTTTAGTGTTTTTTAAGTGAAGGGCTGAAGGGCCTATACTGTGATGTTCTATTTAACGCTGCTCAATTCGGAAGGAGGAAGTCACAGACTCTTCCACCCTCGGCTCTCTCTCTCTCTCTCCCGAGCCCTGGTTCTGATACCTGATACCCCTCTCGAGCCAGTCCCCAGCAGTCCAAGCGCAAGTCCATCGAGGGGCGAAGGGCCTGCACTGGGCTCTAGCGTTCTAAAAACACACAGAAATGGTGGAGGAGCTCAGCCAGACTCGCAGCATCTACAGAACCAACGTTTCGGGCCTGAGCCCTTCTTAAGCAGAAAGCAGGCAAGTGTCTCAATAAAGGCTGGGGATAGAAAGGCGGAAAAATGGGCGAGGAAGTCCAAGAGAGTTGCAAGATTGGGGGCGGTCATTGAGAACGGAGGTCCATTGGATCTTCTTCAGAGACCGATGATTTAAGTTTGTTAGCCTGACAGTATGGTGACTGGCCCTTTCGGTCGATGAACCCATGCTGCCCAATTACACCCAACTGACATATAATCCCCGGTACATTTCATACGGTGGGAGGAAGAAACTGGAGCCCCCAGGCAAAACCCAATGGGGAGAACACACAAATTCCTTGTGGACAGAACAGGATTTGAACCCAGATCCTGATTGCTGTAACAGCGTTCCGTGGGCCACTACGCTAGCGCTAATTCCCTCCAACAAAAGGTTGCGGAGGCTGGGTCATTGGGCGAGTTTTATATGGTAAACATATTTTGGGAGATCTGGGAACTGAAGGTGATGGGAACCGGCACTAACGAGGAGACGATGCCCAGAGCAGATTGTCCTCCTGCCAGGCTCCCTGCAGGCCCCATTCTACTCCTTTTCCCTTGTTGATTATTTCCCATCTCATACCCTGCATCTGCCCTTTGGACGTTAATGCCCTTCCTGGTACGAAGTGTAATTTACTGTGAAAATATTTCCTCATTGAATCAGTTTGTGTGGTGTCGGCTCTGGTTGAAGTACTCTCAGACAACCCACTGGATTCAACACCTAATTGCAAAACAGCTGAGACCTAGCAGTCACTTTAAAAGCCTTTGTCCTCTAATTGGTTCATTATACAGACATGTTCTTCATTTAAAACTGTGGCGATATGTAATTACACCACTAGGTCACCAGGGGTCATCCCGGTGACCTTATCTATAAAGCAGTCCAGAGCTACAGTCTAGCCTTCCAGGTTCGTCTTGCAGAGAGACGAGACCTCTTAGTGTACATATTAGTTTATTAAATTATTGTACTGACAATAACCACACCAGCAGTGCGAGTCTAAGACAGCTTTAATAAACTAACATGTACACGAAGAGGTCTTGTCTCTGCAAGACGAACCTGGAAGGCTAGACTGTAAGCTCTGGACTGCTTTATGGACAAGGTCACCGGGATGACCCCTGGTGACCTAGTGGTGTAATTACATATCACCACACACCCAACAGAGTGAGCTGCAGTGCAACAGCGTTAAAAATAAAAGCTAACGCTGGGGTATAATTCATCAATGCTGGAGCATTCAGTGCTAGGGATTCAACTAATTATATCTCAAAAGAAAGTCTTGGAGACAAGGTTCAGAAATCTCCTGTGAGGCAGGTGGTGGTTCATTCAGTGGTGCTTTTACCACGGTGTTGGCAGCCGTTGACTCTTGGACACACACTCTCCTTCTACGTGCATTTTCTTTCCTGCTTTCCCCTTTTTCTCTCTCCCTTCTCCCTTCTCTTCCCTCCCATACCACTCACTTTGTTTCCTTGCCCTCGTGCACGCTCTCCCTCCCCTCCCCTTCCTCATCCTTTTCCCATTTCCCTCTCTCTCTCGCTCTCCTTCTATCCTTTTTGGTCATCTCCTTCCTTCCTCTTTCCTTCTGAATGGACTTAATAAGATTCTGCGAGGCATAGATAAGGCCGATAGCCTGAGTGGGCGTAGCAAACACTATAGGGGACCTGTACAAAGTGAAGGGAGTAAAGTTTAGGGGAAACATCAGGGGTAGATATTGAACATTGTGGGTGCCTGGAATGCATTGACGGGGATGATGGTGGAGGCTGAAACATTAGAGACATCTAAGAGACTCTTAGACAGGCACATGGATGAAAAAAAGAGGATTATGAAGTAGGGAGGGTTCTGTTTTTATTTGATAGGTATGTCTTAAATAGGTCTGCTCAACATGGTGGACTGAAAGACCTGTACTGTGCTGTAATGTTCCATGATTTTAAAATTTAATTTACAGTCATTCATTCATGCTGTTCGGCATGGGGGGTACCATGTCTCTCCATCTGCCACAATCTCTGACCTTCCAAATTGTAGTCGTTGCCTCCCCCGTTCTCCTTCGGTGAAGGCTCCATAGTTAATGCTGATTATACAAGGGAAAAAAATCACTGACGTGGTTTCCTGTCACCTTCTTCAGTGGCAGTGTCCATACTGGACCGGTCACCCTGGCCATCGATCAGCAGATTTATCCTCCCGGCATTTTTAGTTCTACAACCATCAATTCCAATTTGTAGAATCTGCTTGTAAAAACCGTCTGCAATCCATGGCTGCACATGACCTTGATTGGGAGGATAAACATCTTGCCCAAAGGTGACCTGTAGGCTATCAGAAGGAAGGAGCACCCTACACCTCCTTTTGCTGAGCAATTCTGCAGCATCGACACTGGCTCAGTAGAAGCTAATTTAAACCTGTGCTGTCCAATTATACCCTAATTAACCAATAATTTTGGATGATTGGAGAAGGTACAAGCTCCTTACAGACAGTGATAGATTCGAACCTCAGTTCACTAGTGCTATAATAGCTTTGCATAATCGCCATTCTAACCATTCTGCCCCACTTATTCAATGTTTGATGTTTCTTTTATTGTAATGAAGAGACTTGGGTTAATTTTAAAACAACTATATTGATTATAGACAAATTCATGACTATGTGGAGGCATCTGCTTGAATCCAACCAAACCTGCAACATACTACTCTCTGACTCCCTCTAGTGGTCAGGAGGATCATTGGCACTCTATCATTACATCATGTTTCCATTTTTTTTCACTTTTCCTTCTTTGCTTCTGACTCCTATTCTCTTTCTCTCTTCCCTCCCTTCCCTCACACATCTTTAATCCCCTCATCTCCCCCACAAATCACTAATCCGCTCCCTTCCCCCAAACATCTTTAATCCTCTCATCTCACCCACACATCTCTAATCCCCTACACATCAGGCACACTGTGGAATAGGTTCTAGGATACCAAGATTGGAGGCATTGTGGACAGTGAGGAAAAGCTTTAAAAGCTTGAAGAGGGATCTGGACCAGCTAGAAAAATGGGCTGAAAAATGGCAGATGGAGTTTAATGCAGACAAGCGTGAGGTGTTGCATTTTGGAAGGACAAACCAGGAAAGGACTTTCACGGTAAATGGCAGGACATTGAGGAGTGTGGTAGAACAGAGGGATCTGGGAATACAGATACATAATTCCCTGAAAGTGGTGCCACAGATAGTTAGGATTGTAAAGAGAGCTTTTGACATATTGGCCTTCATAAATCAAAGTATTGAATACAGGAGTTAGGATGATATGTTAAAATTGTATAAGATATTGGTGAGGGCAAATTTGGAATATTGTGTCAGTTTTGTTCACCTAACTGTAGGAAAGATATCAATAAGATAGAAAGAGAAGATTTACTAGGATGTTGCCTGGACTTCAGGAACTGAATTACAGGGAAAGGTTAAGCAGGTTAAGACTTTATTCCCTGGTGCTTAGAAGAATGAGGAGAGATTTGATAGAGGTGTTTAAAATTATGAGGGGGATAGACAACGTAGATCAGCTTTTTTCCACTGAGGGAAGGTGAGATACAAACCAGAGGACATGGGTTGAGAGTGAAAGGGGAAAAGTTTAGTGCAGTGGTTCTCAACCTTTTTCTTTCCACTCACATACCACTTTAATTATTCCCTTTGCCATAGGGGCTCTGTGATTAGTAAGGGATTGCTTCAGGTGATATGTGGGTGGAAAGAAAAAGTTGGAAACCCACCGTTTTAATCGTACCTAATTGACTCGTTATGTGCACGGTTTCAGAACTCCAAAGGAAATGGGCCAATGACCATTTTTCTCAAGCAAAATATTTCAGTAATAAGTGGGTCTAATGCAGTGATTCTCAACCTTCACTTCCCACCCACATCCTACCTGAAGCAATCCCTTACCAATCACAGAGCTCCGATGGTATAGGGATTACTTAAAGTGGGATGTTTGTAGAAAGAGAAAGGTTGAGAACCACTGACTTAGGGAGATCATAAGGGGAAACATCTTCACACAGAGAGTGGTGGAGTGTGGAGCAAGCTGCCAGCTGAAGTGGTGAATAAAGGCTCAATGTTAACATTTAAGAAGAATTTGGTGAGGTACATGGATGGGAGGGGTAGGAGGGCTATGGACTAGGTGCAGGTCAGTGGGACTAGGCTCATAAAATAGTTCAGCAGAGACTAGAAGGGCCAAAGGGGCCTGTTTCCACGCTGTAAAGTTCTACAGTTCTGTTAATATCCACCATGTTCAGGCACTCCAGAGCTGACCCTGTAAACATAGAAACATAGAACCATAGAAGATAGGAGCAGGAGTAGGTCATTCGGCCCTTTGAGCCTCCTCCGCCATTCAACGAGATCATGGCTGATCTTAAAGTTCAGTACCCCATCCTCACCTTCTCTCCATAACCTTTAATACCCTTATACTGAAGAAATAGATCTAATTCCCTCTTAAATATATTCAATGAACCTGCCTCTACTGCCCTCTGTGGCCATGAATTCCACAGATTCACCACCCTCTGGGTCAAGAAATTCCTCCTCATCTCGGTCCTAAATGGTTTGCCTATTATCCTCGAACCATGGCTCCGGGAAACCATTGGAAACATCCCTTCCGCATCCATTCTGTCCAGTCCTGCCAGAATTTTATAGGTCTCCATGAGATCCCCTCTCAATCTTCTAAACTCCAGCGAGTACAATCCCAATTTGCGCAATCTCTCCTCCTAAGTCATTCCTGCCATTCCAGGTATCAGCCTGGTGAATCGCCTCTGCACTCCCTCCATTGAAAGAACATCCTTCCTTAGATAAGGTGACCAAAACTGCACACAATACTCCAGGTGGGGTCTCACCAAGGCCCTGTACAGTTGCAGTAAAGTATCCTTGTTCCTAGACTCTAAACCTCTTGATATGAACAGGCAGGCAGAAATTGGCTGGTTTACAAGTTAGAGAAGTGTGACACAAGCTCCAGCTTTTTAATGATGTGGTTTCTAGGTTATTAGCAGCTCCTCTGGTAGCTGTCCAGGAATGTGCATCACTTAGTTTTCATCGAGTTGAAGATAACAGAGGTCTGGCCATCAGTTACAAGGCTGTATTTTAACGAGTGGTTCCGAATGCATCATAAAGGACTTGATCGATGACAGTGAGGTTTGGCTCCATGTAAATGTATTATCCAGAAAATATTAAAAAGGTTTATTCATGCTGTGCAGGGTGTGTAGAACAAGACACAGATTGTTGGGTACAGGAATATGGATGTGAATACAGCGGACCACATGTGAATTTACGATCAACTCTTCCCTATAAAGTGCCCCCTCCTGCCATTCTCTCACCGTCACACTTTCTTTTTAAAATATTTTTATTTAGTTTATTACATAAATCATACATAACAAAGTCATCTAATAATAACAAACGGGTCATATCAGACACACATCTCATACAATGTCAATCAAAAGCCTATTCCTAATTGCTTTTCGACTTGTTTATTTAAGAAATAAATTCTATAAATATGGTATATCCCTTTTGTAAGTCAAGTCACCTTTACTTGCTGTTCATCACCGTGCCTGTACGATAAAGATGAAAGAGCATTTCTCCAGGACCATAAATATAAGTTAGAATGGAAGTTCAACATATTTAAAATATTAAGATGTTTGCAGTAAAAGTCTGTGGTACCCTAGCCCCAAATGTTCCGGAAGTTCAGAAGACTGATGGCTGGTCCAATTAGGACATAAGAACCCGAGTGCTACGGTGCCTCCTAACCCGATGGCAGAAGGGAGAACAATTTACTTGAGGGGTGTGTGGAGTCCTTCACAATACCCCTCATCGGGTCCTGTAAATATCTGTCACGGTAGGATGAGAGCCTCCAGTGACCTTTTCCACTGACTTCACTATCCTTTGCAGGGTCTTGCAGTCCAAGGTGGTACGGTTTCCGAACCAGGCGGTGATAGAGTTGCACAGGATGCTCTCGATACATCCTTTGTAGAGCGGAGTGAGGTTGGTGGGGGGGGGGGGCATTGTTTTGGTGGGAGATGGACTTTCCTCAGCCTTCGCAGGAAGTAGAGGCCCTGGTGGGCTTTTCTTGGCTGTGGAACTGGTGTTGAGGGACTAGGTGAGATTCTCCCACCAAGGAACTTGACAACCTCGACTGTGGAGCTCGGCAGTCTCATAATATACCCCAGTATAATTTTGGATAGAAAATAGTTAAGACAAAATTGAACAAATCCCTTTATGTAAACAAAGAATAAATTCTATCTTAATTAATGATATGATCCATGATCAACCCATGTTTAACTCATTAATCTATAAAAAGAAAAAAAAACAACAAATATCCTCAGACTAATCGAACTCCTCCCTCTAACCAAAGTTAACTTGTAGCATTGTAAAGATATGGATCGAATAGCGACCCTTCAGACACCGGACAGAACGTCTCTGGGAGCATCCATGAAATGAGTGGTGTTCTACCTCTCTGGTCTTTAAAATTTTTAAAATATAACACGGTAACAGGGCCTTCCGGCCCATGAGCCCATGCTGCCCGATTACACCTAATTAACCTACATCCCCCTGTATGTTTTGAAGGGCGGGAGGAAACCAGAGGGAATCTACACAGACACAGAGAGAACGTGCAAACTCCTTACAGACAGTGCCGGATTCAAACCCTGGTCACTGGTGCTGCAATTGCATCAAGCTAACTCCTGCACTAACCCCAACCTTCCCTTATCACTCCAGCATGAGGGAGCTTACCTTCAGTGGCTTTGCCCTTGAATCATTCAAAATGCTCATGACTGATCTGCCCCAGTCTTCAGCGTGAGTAACTGAAAGACCTCAATTCCCTTTCAAAGCAAATTTACTTCATTTTTAAATACCCTCAGTCATCCGGCCTTCAGGAGCAGAGAACTGGTGAAGCATTTGTCAAGGCACCTCAAGATCAGCCGACCCAGCAGACCCATGGGGTCACAGAGACTCGGTAGATGAAATTCAGAACTGGCTTGGCCGCAGAAGACGGACGATAGTGATGGGGGGGGGGGGTGGGGCTTCTCCGTGACCGGAGATCAGTGCTCGGACTCAGTTGTTTGTGATGTATATCAGCGATTTAGATGGATTGGTTCGTAAGTTTGCAGATGGCACAATTATGGACCGTGAGGAATGTTGTCCAAAAATTCTGAAGATTAAAGACCAGCTGGAAACTTGAGCAGAGAAATGGCAAGTGGAGTTTATTTAGATGTTTTTAAATTTAAATTTTATATTTAGATACTGTTGTGCTATCAATTAGACCCAACAGGCCAGAAATTGAAGTTAACAGGTTTTAATCCCTATAAACTTGCAGTCATATACATACATACCTAGTGTTGCCCTGATTCCAAGGCAGTACTGAGGGAGATATCCTCTTTATTAGGGATCCTGGAAGGGGAGGGGTTACGGTATCATGGGGTGGGTCAACTAGTTCAATGACTGCAATACAGTGTTCCACCACAGATATACGGCATGGCAACAGGCCCTTCCGGCGCATGAGCCCGTGCCTGCCAATTATACCGAATATACCTCCAATCCCTGAATGATTTTGAAGCTTGGAAGGAAACTGGAGCACCCGGAGGAAACCCACACAGTCGTGGGGAGAACGTACAAACTCCTCACAGACAGCATAGGATTCGAATCTCGGTCGCTGGCGCTGTAACCGCATTGCGCTGTAACCGCTACTCTAACCGTGTGCAAGCTAGTGTGAGGTGTTGCATTTTGGGAGGTCAAATGTCAGGGGAAAATATAAAGTTAATGGTGGAACCCTTAGGAGCACTGAAATGTAGATGGCTCTCGGTGTCAGAATCAGAATCTGTTTTCACGAGCATGTAACGAAATTCGCTTTTCAGCAGGTATCACAGGTGCATTTGGAGGATTACAGGATTATATAAACCAGCTGATGGATCCTAAAAGAGGTAACACAAGTAGATAGGGGGGGTAAAGAAAGCATTGGCTGGGACATTAGGTTAGATTGAGTGGGGTTTGGTATTAGTTTACATTCCACAAGAGGCATTAAACATTTCACAAAAGACATCTAATTTGAAATAGAAGAGTTATGCCTCAGCATAGACTTCATGTCTGCTACTGTCTTTACAGAAACCATGAAGTCTACTTATGAAGACTGATGTTGTAGAATTAAAGTGGTCCTATTATCTTCAAAGGAACCACATGTTTGAACAGAACTGAAAATCTGTTTTGCAAACACAGAGCGAGAGGGAGAGAGAGTGAGAGAGAGAGAGAGAGAGAGAGAGAGAGAGAGAGAGAGAGAGAGAGAGAGAGAGAGAGTGAGGGGAAGAGAGAGAGAGAGAGAGAGGGGAAGAGAGAGAGAGAGAGAGAGAGAGAGAGGGGAAGAGAGAGAGAGAGAGAGAGAGAGAGAGAGAGAGAGAGAGAGAGAGAGTGAGGGGAAGAGAGAGAGAGAGAGAGGGGGGAAGAGAGAGAGAGAGAGAGAGAGAGAGAGAGAGAGAGAGAGAGAGAGAGAGAGTTTTCCTCCAGCAGGTTTATGGTGAAGGCTCCAAAATTGGGAGATTTGGTGAAGACCCCATTTGAAGACAGGGGTTGAGTCCCAAGTTCAGCCTATTCTAAACCCTTGTAGTCAATTACAAGAGGATGTGGCTGGTTAATGTGTTTCTCCTGAAAGAAAAAGGAAAAAGAAGAACTCTCGGTGGTAACGTGGAAGAAGAGGTTGGAAAAGCCCATGAGGGGGAAAGTTTTTTCAGCAATACACTGGAGTGGCTGATTGAAGGAGTTTCGTTTGTGTGTATGTGTGTGTGTCCAACAAACATTGAATATCTCTCTCTGAAACCATCAAGAACCTTCTTGGAGAAGATCATAAATGTTAAATTCTGTACACAATATGGAAAACTGCCTGATACCAGTGAACTTGGAGAAGTGTAAAGTGAATGATTGGACAGTGAAACAAAGAACTTTCCTGAACACATACACATTACATACATGTGCACTTAGCATTAGAAGGGGGTTGTTACCAGTAATAACTTCAATTTTGATCTTATTACTATGTGTGAAGAAAATTAAAAACATTTTTGTTAATGTAACCATTGTCTTGGCGAATTCCTGTTGCTACTGGTTTTTGGAGTCCTCTGGGCTCATAACAAGAGCAACATTTGACAGGCCAGTGATCAGGCAGGGAATGGTAAAGTATAATTGTGTTATGTCATGAGATAGTTTGGAAGGTAACCAAGATTAAACCATTCCTGGAGCTGAGGCCATCCTTCATGGCTGAACATAGAAAATAGAACACTACAACACAGTACAGGCCCTTTGGCCCTCGATGTTGCGCTGTCCCATATATTCCTTAAAGAAGTACTAAACCCACCCTACCCTGTAACCCTTTATTTTCCTTCCATCCATGTGTCTGTCTAAGAGTCCCTTAAATGCCCCCAATGTTTCAGCCCCCACCACCATCTCTGGCAAAGGGATTCCAGACACCTACAATTCTCTGTGTTAAAAATGTACCCCTGACATCTCCCCTAAACTTCCCTCCCTTCACTTTGTACACGTCCTTTGGTCTGTTATTCCTGGCCTGGGAAATAGGAGCTGCCTGTCCACTCTATCTATGCCTCTCATAATCCTGTAGACTTTTTCAATTAAGTCTCCTCTCATCCTTCTACGCTTCAGAGAGAGGTCCCAGCTCTGTTAACCTTTCCTTATAAAACTTGTTTTCCAATCCAGGCAACATCCTGGTAAATCTCCTCTGCGCCCTCTCCACAGCTTCCACATCCTTCCTATAATGAGGCACCCAGAACTGAACGCAATGCTCTAAGTGGGTCTCACCAGAGATTTATAGAGCTGCAATATCAACTTACGGCTCCTGATATCAATCCCCTGACTTAGGAAGCCCAGTATTGCACGGCCTTCTTAACTACCCTATCAACTTGCGCGGCAACCTTGAGGGATGCATGGATTCGGACCCCAAGTCCCTTCTGTTCATCCACACTCTTAAGTACTCAGCCACCTGGTTTGTCCTTCCAAAATGCAACACCTCACACTTCTCCACCTGAGTGAGTCCAGTTAGTTCCTCTGAATGGAATGGATTCATTTACAAATTAATTGATGAGTCACTGGAACTGTGCACCTGAAGAAGTCGCTGTGAACTTTGAGTGCGCCATGTGCCTTGCGTTAGTCACAGACAAGATAGCCATTTGTTCCAATTACATCCAGTATCCTAGCCAACCAATACACAGCAGAATTCAAATTACTCATGCTTAGAGAAAAATTGTTTATTTTTAATTGAATTTTGACTCAATGTGCTTTAGGAAACGTTAGACTATTCAGTTCAGCTTTCAAATTATGCGGCTCTGTTCTACAAGGCTGTTTTTCATGGGAAAAAATGTTAATTGTTATTGAATCTTAATTAGGGAGAATGTATTCCTTTTAATCAGGCTGTGTAGACGATGGATTTTGAAAATCTATAAACAAAAAGTAATTGGTTAGCAGCTAACAAGTACTCTTATTTTTTTTCATTCTGTTTTTTTTGTGTTTTGGGAATAGTTTGTTGTCCATCCCTACTGGTCTGCGAGGTGGGCTCCCTTCTTGTGGGTGTAGGTGGCCCAGCGTTTGGGGCTGGTGACAGCGAACCAGTTGGGCTTGAAGGGGAATGTGCAGCTGAATATCGCTGGCTCTCCACTCAGCCCTGGATTGCCTAGACATACATCTGGCTGCTCTTCATTGACAATACCTCATCCTTCAATACCGTTGTTCCCTCAGTGCTGGTCAACAAGCTCCCAACCCTGGGCTTCTGTACCCCACTCTGCAACTTGGATCCTTGAAGACCACAGTCGGTACAAATTGGAAGCAACATCTCCTCCTCACTGGAGTCAACACAGACGAACCCCAAGGTTCCCTGCCTGATCACTGGCCTGTCAAATGTTGCTCTTGTTATGAGCCCAGAGGACTCCAAAAACCAGTAGCAACAGGAATTCGCCAAGACAATGGTTACATTAACAAAAATGTTTTTAATTTTCTTCACACATAGTAATAAGATCAACCCCACTGCTCTACTCACTCTACACCCATGACTGTGTGGCCAGGCGCAATTCCAATGCCATCTACAAATTTGCCGACGACACCACGGTTGTTGGCAGAATCACAGACGGCAATGAGGAAGCGCACAGGAGGGAGGCAGATCAGCCATTTGAGTCTTGTTGCCATGACAACCTTTCATTCAACGTTAGCAAATCCAAGGAACTGATTGTGGACTTCAGAGGGAAGTCAGGAGAACATGAACCAACCCTCACTGAGGGGTCAGCAGTGGAGAGGGTCGAGAACTTCAGATTCCTGGGTGCCAAAATCTCTGAGGAACTGTCCTGGAGCCTCCACGTCGATGCCAACATGAAGAAGGCTCGTCAGCGGCTTTACTTTGTGAGGAGTTTCAGGAGATTCGGTACGTCACCGAAGACTCTCGAGAAACTTCTACCGTGGAGAGCATTCTGGGTGTTTGCATCACTGTCTGGTATGGAGGCATCAAGTCTCAGACAAGAAAAAACCTCCAGGGGGTTAATAACTTGGCCTGTGACATTACGGGCACCAGTCTTCACCCCATCAAGGGCGTCTACAAGAGGTGGTGTCTTAAGAATGCAGCCTCTGTCCTCAAAGACCCCTACCACCCAGGCCATGCCCTCTTTGCTCTGCTACCATCAGGTAAAAAGGTACGGGAGCCTGAAGGTGAGAACTCAGCAGCTCAAGGACAGCTTCTTCCCATCTGCCATCAGATTCCTGAATGAACAATGAACCCCAAACACTGCCTCACTTTTTCTTTTTCTTGGACTATTTTTATTTATTTTGTAAGGTGGTTTATTTAAATATTAGCTCTGTGATACTGACACTAAACAACAAATTTTATGACATGTTCGTGACGATAAATTCTGATTCGGAATGATAACCTGGCCTGAACCAACTCCATGAATGGCAACTCATAACACTGATTCATGCAGGGGTGTGACCACTCGATGCCTTGTGCAAACTCTTCTCAGGCTGGGCCTTCCTGGTGGGCATCTCAATCGTCAGCCCTCTGTGGGATCCATGGAACCCATATGCATTAAATGGTAGGCTATTGAGATGCGCAGAGCAACAAAGGGATTTAGGAGTGATGGTAAATAGTACCCTCAAGGCTGATACTCAGGTAGATAGAGTGGTGAAGAAGGCATTTGGAATGTTGGCCTTCATAAATCGGAGTATTGAATTCAAGAGTAGGGAGGTTATGATGAAATTGTAGAAGGCATTGGTGAGGGCAAATTTGGAATACTGTGTACAGTTTTGGTCACCAAATTATAGGAAAGATATAAACAAAATAGAGAGAGTGCAGAGAAGGTTCACGAGAATGTTGACAGGATTTCAAGGTTTGAGTTATAGGGAAAGGTTGTGCAGACTAGGGCTTTTTTCTCTGGACCGTAGAAGATTGAGGGGGGACTTGATAGAGGTGTTTAAGATTTTAAAAGGGACAGACAGAGTAAATGTGGATAGGCTTTTTCAATTAAGAGTGGGGGAGATTCAAACTAGAGGGCATGGTTTAAGATTGAAGGGGGAAAATTATAAGGGGAACATGAGGGGAAATTTCTTTAGTCAAAGGGCGGTGGGGATGTGGAATGAGCTTCAAGCAGACGTGGTCAAGGCGGGATCATTGGTTACATTTAAGGAAAGACTGGATAGTTACATGGAGAGGAGAGGAATGGAGGGGTATGGACCGGGTGCTGGTCAGTGGGACTAGGAGGGTGGGAATTTGTTATGGCATGCACTAGTAGGGCCGAACTGGCCTGTTCTGTGCTGTAAGTGGTTATATGGTTATAACTGCATCGCTCTTCAACACTCAGACAAGCTCTGGTGCTGGTCTACAGCAATCCCTTTGTCCCCTTCATCTCCCTCTGCCCCTCTTTCCTGTATCATGGAAGGAGCTTGAGAGACTCGTTCAGAACGGCATGGGATCCATGAAACATTGTGTGGATTCAGAACTGACTTGCCTGCACAAAGTAGAGCAGTAGTGGACGGGAGGTATTCTCCCTGGAGGTTCTGATAGCTCAGTGGTTGGAGAACTGGCCTTGTAAACCAGGGGTCGTGAGTTTGTTCCTCACTGGGGCCTCATTTCTGTGAGGGGCGCTTGACAAAGTGGCGATTCTTTGTCTTCCTTTCGGTGGACAAAGTTAAAGAATTTCATGAATGTTACATTCTAAATGTGACAAAGAACATCTGTTCTTTGTCATTTTTATAAATTATCCAGATGGGATGGGCCAGTAAGTTTGGAGATGATATGAAGGCTGGAGGAGTTGTGGATTGTGTTGAAAGCTTTCGTAGGTTACAGCAGAATATTACAAGAGGACATAAACAGGATGTAGATTTGAGCGGTAATAGCAGATGGAGTTCAATCCGGATAAATCTGCAATCTTCATTTTGGAAAGTACAGGGTTAATAACCATATAATCATATAACAATTACAGTACAGAAACAGGCCATCTCGGTTCTTCTAGTCCGCAGCGATTTAAGTGAAACTCCACTAGTCCCTCCTACCTGCTCCCTGTCCATAACCCTCCAATCCCCTCACATCCAACCTTCTCTTAAATGAGAAAATTGACCCTGCTCTTCTGGAGGGTCATTCCACTCAGCCACCACTCTCTGATTGAAGAAGCCTCCTCTCATGTTACTTCTAAAGTTTTTCCCCCTAACCCTTAACTTATGACCCCTCATTCCAATCTCACCTACCCTCAAGGGTTAATGGTCAAGGTTAATGGTCGTCTACTTAAGAGTATGGAAGAACAGAGGGACCGAGGGGTTCAAATGGATGCATTCCTCAAGGTCACCGCACAGGTTGATAGGATAGATAAGAAAGCCTACGGGATGCTACGCTTCATTAGTCGGGGGATTGAGTTCAAGAGTCGTGAGGTGATGCTGCAGCTTCCATAAATCTCCGGTGAGACCCCACTTGTAGTATTGTGTTCATTTCTGGTCACCACATTACAGGAAGGATGTAGAAGCTACGGCGAGGGTTCAGAGGAGATTTGCCAGGATAAGCCTTATGAGACCAGGTTAGCAGAGTTGGGACTTTTCTCTTTGGAGCGAAGGACGATGAGAGGAGATTGAATAGAGGTCTACAAGATTATGAGAGGCATTGATAAGATAGACGGTCAGTGCATTTTTCCCGGGGCAGGAGTAGCAAAGCACCAGAGGACATCTGCACAAAGTGAAGGGAGAAAGGTTTAGGGAGGTATCAGGGGTAGGTTTAATTACACAGAGGGTGGTAGGTGCCTGGAATACCTTGCCAGGGATGGTGGTGGAGGCTGGAACAATAGGGACACTTAAGAGACTCATAGACAAGCACATAGATGAAGGAAAAATAGAGGGTTACGAGCTTGGAAAGGGCTTATGGTTTTTTGGTATATTATATATATATCGACAATGAGATAGACAACAGACTCGCCAAGGCAAATAGCGCCTTTGGAAGACTACACAAAAGAGTCTGGAAAAACAACCAACTGAAAAACCTCACAAAGATAAGCGTATACAGAGCCGTTATCATACCCACACTCCTGTTCGGCTCCGAATCATGGGTCCTCTACCGGCACCACCTACGGCTCCTAGAACGCTTCCACCAGCATTGTCTCCGCTCCATCCTCAACATTCATTGGAGCGCTTTCATCCCTAACGTCGAAGTACTCGAGATGGCAGAGGTCGACAGCATCGAGTCCACGCTGCTGAAGATCCAGCTGCGCTGGGTGGGTCACGTCTCCAGAATGGAGGACCATCGCCTTCCCAAGATCGTGTTCTATGGCGAGCTCTCCACTGGCCACCGCACCAAAGAAAAGGTACAAGGACTGCCTAAAGAAATCTCTTGGTGCCTGCCCCATTGACCACCGCCAGCGGGCTGATCTTGCCTCAAACTGTGCATCTTGGCACCTCACAGTTTGGCGGGCAGCAACCTCCTTTGAAGAAGACCGCAGAGCCCACCTCACTGACAAAAGGCAAAGGAGGAAAAACCCAACACCCAACCCCAACCCACCAATTTTCCCCTGCAACCGCTGCAACCGTGTCTGCCTGTCCCGCATCGGACTTGTCAGCCACAAACGAGCCTGCAGCTGACGTGGACATTTACCCACTCCATAAATCTTCGTCCGCGAAGCCAAGCCAAAGAAGAAAGAATATATATATATATTAGTAGATCAACACAACATCAAGGACTGAATGGCTTGTACTGTGCTGTAATGTTCTATGCCCTTTATTTTTTTAATTTAAATTTTTTTTAAATAAGAACATATGAAAAGAAGGTGCAATTCAATGAGAAGATAAGGAGAACTGCACAAACTTAATAAGGCATTCCGTATGACAAAAACATACATACATTTTAAATCATATCCATAATTTATAATTCTAAATGATATATATCATTTTTATGGAACAAAGAAAATAGTAGAGGAGAAAAACTCAAACCCCTTCCCGAACCGCGTTGCCAGATGTTGTATATGATTAATATCAAAGGTGGAAAAAGAAATTAATGTAGAGAATGTGGAAAAGATGTGAGTCGGATTAAATTATACATTGAAGTAAAATTAAAAAGTAAGATGGTCAAGAGTCATGAATGACTCCCCCCCACCCTCCCCCATAAGGTCTGGAATCTTGTATCTGAATTATTAACTGAATAACAAATCTTCTCCATATTCAAACAGGGCCTGATGTCTCGCAACCACTGATCATGAGTAGGCGGGGCAGCATCCTTCCGTTTAAGTAGAATCGTGCGCCTCGCCGAGAGAGCGGCAGGAGAGATAGCATGACTCTGAACCAGAGATAAAGAAGAATCATTCCCTCCCATCGTACCAAAGAGGGCCACCAAAGGGTTCGGTGTTAAATCTGTATTAAAAACTATTGCGAAGCCTCTCCCCAGTATTCTTCTATACTATACATCCTGGACTTATGTAGGAATCTATGTTCTATAATCAAAGTTTCTCCTGAGTTCCATATTACTTTCATTAATCTCCCTTATATTTCTCACTCACGATTCTGGTTTTCACTCATGCATCTGCCCTTTTTAGTCCTCGCTGGGACTCACACCCCTCTCTGCATCTGGATTCTGGACTTCCTAATAGAAAGCCCACGTCGGTAGCAGAACGTTGAGCACCGTCATTCTGAGCACAGGTGCCCTTCGGGGCCGTGCGCTCAGCCCGCTGCTATGTAGTCTACTGACCCATGACTGCATCACCAGATCCAGCTCCAACAGTGTCATCAAGTTTACAGTTGACTCAACAGTCGTCGGTCTCATCAGTAGCAACGACGAGTCGCCCTACAGAGAAGACGTGGAAAACCTCATGATATGATGTGAGAGAAATAATCTGCACAAGACAAAGGAGATGATAGTGGGCTTCAGGAAGACCAGGAGCTACCACTCTCCACTACATATCAGCAACTCTGTAGTGAAGAGAGTCGAGAGCACCAAGTTCCTTGGAGTTCACTTAATTAGTGACCAATCGTGGATACTGTAAGGTAAAACATCATGAGATGGGAATGTGTAGGGAGTTACCCTGTACAAGGCTGTAACAAGAAGGGGAGGTGTCCTTGTACTCCTGTTAGGTAAAACATCATGAGATGGGAATGTACAGGGCTGTAACAAGATGTGAATGCATCCTTGTACTTACAAGATAAGAGAGACATTGATGGATTGAGAGGCAGGAAGCTAGCAGGGAAAGGATAGCAACAGTTTTAGTCATTGGACAAGTAATGATATGATGATGTTCTAAGCACATATCCAAGGGTATAAAAAATCACCATTTTGCTGATAACGGCAGAATGCATTCTCCGACTAACATGGTTGGTCGCAAGTGTTACAATCCGGTAATAAAGAACAAAGAACCCTGATTTCGACTCAGCCTGGTGTTTGTCTCACTCATTCATGAACAAAGCAGACCTAACAATACTCAACATCTCCTTACTTGTCAGAAAGATGAAACAGTGACTAAAAGGGCAAGGGTACCAGCCTTCTACAGGAATTCTTTCGAAAGCATTCTGGCCAGCTGCATTGCGGTGTGGTGCAGATCCTGCCAGGAAATGGATTGGAGGTCAATCCAGAGTAGAAGAGTGGCAGAGAGGATTACTGGGGTCACCCTTCCCTCCCCTCCATCGACTTGATCTATCAGGATCGTTGCCTGAAGAGGACATTGTTACGAGCCCAAAAGAACCCAAAACCCAGCAGCAATAGACATTCACCAAGACAAGTAGTTATTTAAACCAAAGTTGTTTTTAATTATCTTTAAACATAAAAATAGAATCAAACCTTAACGTACCTCAATACTTCACTAACCCAAATTAACCCCCTTCTAATTCTAAGCTCACGTGCATGATGTGTGTAAATTTAAGAAAAGTTCTTAGGTTCATAGTTCAATCTCACTTTTCCTTCTTCCAAGTTCTCTGGATGCAGGCAATTCTTATACTGTGCACAGAATTTAACATGAATAGAGTTCACTAGGCCTTGGTGCTCGAAAGGTCCAGGTGGTAACCTCTTTCTTTCAGGCTACTACAGAGTTCCTTTCTGTTCCGCTTATTCCAAGGGAAACATCAGACAGATAGCGGTTCCAGCCATCCACTGCTCTGGAACTTTATGTTTCCTACCAATTTTTACTGGCATGCATTGTTCAGCTGCTTTCAGTGTTTCACACACACACTGGCTGAGAGAGTTATTGTACTTGTCTTCTCTCTCTCTCTCTCTCTCTCTCTCTTTCTCTCTCTCTCTCTCTCTCTCTCTCTCTCTCTCTCTCTCTCTCTCTCTCTCTCTCTCTCTCTCTCTCTCTCTCTCTCTCTCCCCCTCTCTCTCTCTCTCTCCCCCCAACTGCCAACTGCTAGGAAGCCCATGTGACTCTCTCATTTACCAAAACCCCCACCTTCTTCAGCAAACAGCAGGAGTTATCCTTTTGCTCCCATCTGTTGTCTTAGATAAACAAAACCCAGGATGACCTTTCTGTGAGCACCCTGTAGGTACTTGGAAACAGCCAGTTTGTCTCCTCTTCCAAACAATGGTCTATTCATTTCATGATGTCATTTCAATTAGCACCTACTTGTGAAATGTGCATAGCATTCTCCATAGTTTTTGCAATGTTCCTGAATATGAATTCTTCAGTCTTTCAAATAAGATCTGTTTTAAAATGTGTGTATGTATGTAACTCACTAATCTTACCAAATTCCTTCCAATATTTATCCATTACAACATGAAAAACCGTTGAGGATCCACTCCACATGTGATATCTGCTCTTATTGGGGAAGAGATCCAGGAGGATCAGAGCCAGCACCACCAGGCTGAGGAACAGCTTCTTCCCACGGGCAGTGAGAATTCTGAACGACCAAAGGAGCTGCTCATACTAACCATTTGAGAATCTCATATTCATGAAACAATATTTATTTATCAGTGGTTTTCAAACTGCCCCCCACCCCTACACTCACATTCCACCTTAAGTAATCCCTCTGCCATAAATGCTCTGTGATTAGTAAGGAACTGCTTAAGTGAGTGTTTGTGAGTGGGAAGAAAAAGTTTGAAGACCACTGTTTTAATCGTACGTAATTGACTCGTTATGTGCAGGGTTTCATAGCTCCAAAGGAAATGGGCCAATGACAATTTTTCTCCAGCAAAATCTAATCTAATATTGGAATACTTAGCAGGTCAGGCAGCCTGACTGCGGAAAGTGGGAAGGTTCTTTGACCTGAAACATGAACTGTATTTTTCTCTCTCCACAGATGCTGCATGACCTGTTGTGTGCCTCCAGCATTTTCTGTTTATCTCAAGTCAAGTTTATTTTCATTTGATTGTACAAGTGCAACCTGATGAAACACCATTCTCTGGTCATCGGTGCAAAAGATGCAGATACACAACCAGACATAACACATGTACAGACAAACGATACATACGCAGGACAAGTATTCATATCTACAAATAAATATTGTTTGTACATATGAGAGTCTCAGATGGAGAGTTTGAGCGGTTCTCACTGTCCGTCGGAAGAAGCTATCTTCAACCTGGTGGTGCTGGCTCTGATCCTCCTGGATCTCTTCCCCGACGGGAGACATGGGGGTCCTCCTCAGGGTTTGACCACCCAGACCAACTACTGTCAGATTGGTATAGGCTTTATACAGCCTGTTAAAGGAGCCAATGGTGGCTTATTTTGAAATCTTACGACAGCGGGTCCGGGCCCAAGATGGTGGCGTTTAAGCTCAGCAGCAGACTCAAGGGGTTGCAGACTCCAGGGAAGTAGTGGACACCCACTATTTGAGAAGGAGAAGACAACCCACAGGATGGAGACCATGGCAACGGACCAGCGAGGGGCTCCGAAGATGAGGGACACAAAGGCGACCGGATGTTGGTGACTTGAAATGTGTGGTGATATGTTTCCTGCATTGTATAAAGTTATTGTTGAGTACTGTGCATATGGAGTAGACCCATCCATTGATGACTTATACCCTAAGACTCCTCCCCCGTGGTCCTGGGCCATAAAGGTCGACCCACCTCTCCCTTCCTTCCATTTCTATATCGGGTCTGGGCCAGCAAGTACTTCTGTATATTAAAGACTATCGTTCCCTCAGTCTTGTCTCTGTGGTTACTGGCAGTGCCTACCAAGGTGAGGATCCCACAAAGGTTGTATGGGGCCGGTGACTTTAGTCAAGGGACTCGCGCAAGGCTGTGGACTGGCTGAACGGGTACTAGGTATCAGAACCGACATGTGAGAGGGCACCGAGGGCTTCCTGGTCGTGTTGGGAGGGGGCTTGGATCTGGAGCTCGGGTTGCCGATGGTTTGGACTGGAATCTAAGTGGCTTTGGAGGCTGCGGGCGCTCTGGAAATGAATCCACAGACACTTGGTGGCTCTGAAGGGGAATCTCTTTTGCTTCTCCGACTGGCAATTTCTGCTGATGGTGAATCCGTCTGAATTACAGCAGACATGTAATATTACACCTGTTTTATTACTGTAGTGTGTCAAATGACTCAAAGACTTGTTGACTCAAACCAGGGCTTTTATTAGCAAAAGATTGGACCATAATATATCAAGGTCAACCAGTCCAGACTGATCTGGGTCTGGTTTGGAGCAGGCCTTCATGACCTGCCAGTGGGCCTATGGTTCTCAGCCATTCACTACTACTATATGTAAATATATACAAATATATTGGTGATAGTATCCTAAACTATCACAATTACCTGACAGTATAGGAATCTTGAACCTTGGATAGGAAAGGTTTAAAGGGATATGGGCCGTGCAGACAGCTCACATTGACAACTTGGTCACAGAGATGAATTAGGCCAAAGGACCTGCTTCTGTGCTGTGTATGTCTGAGCTCTAGAACTGTTCGCCCTTTTCACAGCAAGAAAAGAGGGAATTCTGTCTTTCAGAAGGTCAAGAATCTCTGGAATTCACTACCCAGACCTTAGAGAGCTGTGGAGATGGAGTCAGTGCATGCAATCAAGGTAGAGGTATGTTCTGTGGGGATCCAGGTGCTATGGGGAACTTTATTTTTTTTACAATTTAGACATACTGCACGGTAACAGGCTCTTTCAGCCCAAGAGCCCACACTGCCCAATTACAATGAATTGACCTACGCATGCGGTACGTTTTTGAAGGAGGGCTGTGTGTCTGCGGGTTGTGCACCGAGGACCAGAGAACGCTGTTTCATCAGGGTTGTACTTGTGCAATCAGATGACATTAAACTTGACTTAACATCCTCTCTGGTTATAAAATATGTTTTGGCAAATTCACCATCTCTCTTGATAAATGGGCAATGCAGATACATCAATCCTGCATTAAGAGAATGTGTGCTCCACCAGTGGCTTGGGACATTGTGTCACACAAGCAGAAGCCCCAACGTTCTTCCTCCATCTTAAGACCCTTAACTGAATGTGGCTGCCACTGAATGTATTGTAAGGAGAAATCCCCAGTGAATCAAAGCAATATTTTCAAATGTCACGAATGCTCTCCTTGTGTCCTGGCCGCTGCTGATGCTAATCCATCCACAGGCAGCTCAGCGGAGCTAATCATCGGAAAGCATCTGTCACTGTGCACGGTGCTGGGTGTGTGAGCTGGGGGACTGGTGTGGTTTCGGGGAACCTGGGTGCGAGGGCGAGCATCTGTCGGCCACTGAGCCACTGACCTGGCTTGCTGACTGCAGGGGAGCGACTGCCACCCATCATTGAGCAGTTCTCTAAAAAAAGATGTGGTGAATGGGAAAAAAAGAAACACAAATGCAGGGAACTGCCAGCAGGTCCTCCCTGCACGAATGCAGCGAGACATCGCTATGTCCACTCCCTACTACCTCACTGGAGGGGCAAAGGGCAAGCACATGGTGGGCTCATCAAAAATACTGGCCTTTTTTGTCGCTTGTCCAAAGACCCACGGGGATCTCACCTTCCGGCTCCTGGATTACCCCTGTATATATAGTCAATCCAGGTCTCTTCTCCCTGATCCTCTGGGATACTCTGGGGTCTGTGGTTTGTGGGCGTCTCTTCTTCATGATTCTAGGACACTCCCAAACATGAGGTCCAGGGGAATCTCTCAGAACCAGAATCAGAATTTATTATCATGAACAAGTCATGAAATTCGGTGTTTCTGTGGCAGCGTCACAGTGGAAACATTACATCTGACAACATTACTATAAAAAATAAAATGAATAGTGCATGAAAAGTAAGACAGTGTCTTTGGCTCATTGATTATTTCCGATGGCAGCGGGAAAGAAGCTGTCCTTGTGCTGCTGAGTGCTTGTCTTTAGGCTCCTATACCTTTTCCCCTGATGGTAGTAGAGTGAAGAGGGTGTGGCCTGGGTGATGGGGTCTTTGAGGTGAGAGGCTGCTCTTTTTAAGACATTGCCTTGTAGATGTCCTTGATGGGGTGAAATCTGGAGCCTATGATGTCACAGGCCAAGGTAACAACCCTCTGGAGTTTATTCTTGTCCAGACCACAAAATGGCTAATGAACACAGTGACCATGCGGACCTGGGAAGACAGCGTGCTGTAGCAGGAATGCCAGCCAATCCCAACCCAGTGCTCCAATGATGCAGTGCCCTGATGTCAGCACCAGGAGCCCATATATACGCAAGGGCCAGAGCAATAAACCAGTCTCGACTTCAAGGGTTTGGTGTGCATGTCTTTCTTTATCTAACATTGTAATTGTCATTAACAAAGGTGAATGATCTGACAATATTCTCATTGTATATTCCACAACTAATATCCTATCATGTAGTTGATCAGATATTTAAAACAAAACCAAATCTATTCTAGAAGATTAATCATGTCTATTTGAATAAAAGGAACAATCCCTTTCTCTAGGATGAATTCTTCTACAAGCAGCTATCAAATTCAGATCTTTCATCAAAATCAAGGTAGTTTTTGGTGCTTTTGTTCTTGCCATTCCTCTTGTAGCTTTATCCAAGATTGGATCTAAACAAAAATAGAAATCTCCTCCTACCAAAATATTGTCATACGCTTCTGCTAAATTCAAAAAGGTCATTTGGATAAATCTCTCATCATCTACATTTGGCGTGTAGAGATTAATAAATCTCCATAATTCTGAAAATATTTGACAATGAGCTATCATATATCTTCCCAATAGATCTACCACTATATTTTGTATTTTAATTGGTATATTCCTTTTAACCAAAATAGCCACTCCTCTTGCCTTAGAATTAAAAAAAGGAGCTACTACGTATCTAACGCAGTCTCTTTTTAATTTCAAATGTTCTTTCTCTGTAAGATGGGTTTTTTGCAAAAAAAATTATTTTGACACCTGACATTTTAAAATACGTCAAGATCATTTTCCTCTTCATGGGTTCATTTAAACCATTAATGTTATAATTTATGAGCTTAAGTGTCTCACTCATCTTCCTGGTTCATTATTTCTGCCTTCATCCCTTAATGCCATTATAGAAAAAAAAACACCTCTCCTCCGGCAATCCAGATATGATAGAGAAAATAAAAAAAGGGTATGTTCAAAAGATGTTTATAAAAATACATATAACTATAAAAGAGCAGAAAAGAAATCTCTCCCAATAGGTGTGAAACTATAATCCAACACCATTACCCTCACCATTACCCTCTATTTCACGGGCCATGGCAGGAGTCAAAACCACCCACATGGCACACTCTCCCCTACTCTCCCCAACCCTCCTGGTACTATTACATTAAACCTTCAAATCTGACTTAAACTTTAATTAAATAAAAATATTTAAAAAACATGTATCGCATTAATAATTCATTAATAAAAAGATGGAAAAAAAAATCAATATAAAGCATTTTATATCACTCCTCGCTGTGCGTACAAAGACAAGAGATTAGTTCATCAAGAAACAACCGGGAAATAAGAAGCCCTCATATTCTTCCCTCCCTCTGAACAACTGGGAGATTCTGAGTGCACTCTTCTGCTTCCATCACATTCTTTTTTTAATTTTTTTTTATTTTTCACACTATAAACCATATTGATCAAGATACATACATTTTTCTTCTTAAATATATACAGTGTCATTTTCTCCCCCCTTCCCTCCTCCCCTCCCTCCCTCCCTCACCTCCCCTCCCATTTATTTAAAGTTCAGAATATAAGATACTTTAAACCCGTTAAACAATGTTGTCACTCAATAAAAATAAACAAGAAATTCCACTGAGTTAGTTCTTTTCATTATCTTCTCCTTCTGTCATTTTAGGTGGTAGATGTCCACGGTAGGTTTTCTCTATTGTGTTTCATGTATGGCTCCCATATTTGTTCAAATATTGTAA
This sequence comes from Narcine bancroftii, assembly GCF_036971445.1. Taxonomy (NCBI): domain Eukaryota; kingdom Metazoa; phylum Chordata; class Chondrichthyes; order Torpediniformes; family Narcinidae; genus Narcine; species Narcine bancroftii. Next base: position 80,217,530 of record NC_091481.1, read on the forward strand.
TGTTATTTCTTAAATTATATGTTATTTTTTCTAATGGAATACATTTATTCATTTCTATATACCATTGTTGTATTCTCAAGTTATCTTCTAATTTCCAGGTTGACATAATACATTTTTTTGCTACAGCTAGGGCTATCCTAACAAATCTTTTTTGTGCTCCATCCAAATCAAGTCCAAATTCTTTGTTTTTTATGTTACTTAGGCGGAAGATCTCTGGGTTTTTTGGTATATTGCTTTTTGTGATTTTATTTAGTATCTGGTTTAGATCTTCCCAAATTTTTTTCACTTTCTCACATGTCCAAATTGCATGAACTGTTGTTCCCGTTGCCTTCACCTGGTATAAAAACCTTCAACGTCGCTGGATGGCACAGAATAAATCTGATAAGGGCTCCCTGATCACCACCTCTTCTCGCAGAAGCCTGAACTCCATCACCTTCAGGTTTAAGAACAGTTTTTACCCAATGGCTATCAGGCTCTTGAATCTCTCTGTACTCTTTTTCTTCTTTGGCTTGGCTTCGCGGACGAAGATTTATGGAGGGGGTAAATGTCCACGTCAGCTAATGAACCCTAATTATACACTACTGCGGATCACCAAATGCCCTCCACCTTGTGATTTGGCAGATTGCGGCCTTTCCACACTCTATGATCTCTCTTATTCTGCTCTTTTATGCCTTTGTTGTGATCCAGAATCTCTGCTACGAAGTCCCTTGTACCCTCCTCTGGGTGAGACCTCCCCTTTCTTCTCTCTTTTGCTCCACCTTCCCCTCCTTTCCCTGTAACTTAAAATGTCTAATTTCTAACCTCAATGAAAGGCCATTAGCTCTTCTTGCAGAGCCTGTCCGATTTCCCTGCTTTTTGGTTCTGCAATTTACAGAGAACCTGGTTAGACGCATGAGAGAGAAAGGAATGGAAGGATGTGGTGAAGGAGAATGATAGAGGTGGCACGGTTAGCACAGAGGGTTAGCGCAACACTGTTACAATGCCAGCGAATCCGGCACAAGTTTGTACATTATCCCTGTGTCTGCGTGGGTTTCCTCTGGGTGCTTCGATTTCCTCCCACCATTCAAAATTACGTGGGTTGTAAGTCATTTGGGTATAATTGGACAGCACAGGCTTGTGGGTCAGGAGGGCCAGTTACCGTGCTGTATGTCTAAATAAAAAAAAAAGTGGGCAGAGAGAAGGATCTGCCAAAGGGGTCGAATGGTCTCTTTCTACCAAAACTCATAGGTTTGCAATGTCCTCGCAGAGGTGAGGATTCGGAAAATCTACCTTTTGGTTTTGACCAAGTTAGTTGGAAGTGAGAGATGTATCAGGTTTGATGGGTGAGGTTAGGTGTAAAATCGCTGTCCCTCTGCCCAGGATAGGCAGATAAAATTTTTAAAGTGATGGCTACAAAGGGGTTGGGTTTACCTAAAATCGCTCTCTCAACCAACAGCAGACAGACTGGCCAGACACCTGGTGGTTGCTGTCTTAAGTAAAACACGGAAGTCTGCAGACACCACGGCTAATGTAAAAATGCAATGCTGGAGAAACTCAGCCGGTCAGATTCAGATTCATCGTCAGAGTATATACATGACATCACATACAACCCTGAGATTCTTTGTTCCTGTGGACGCAGCAGAATCACCACTTACTGGTTGTGCAAAAAATATAAACTGTAGATAGGGTGAACACGTATACAGCAAAGATAAAGACACATAACCAACGTTTCGGGCTTGACCCCTTCATCAAAGAATGTTTTTGTTCTTCATTGAGGTTGTTGTCTTGTAGTTCATGATTAAAAAAAAAAGCTACTTTTATATTTGTCCACAAGAATCTCCATCCCCTACGGCTTCTGAAGAATGTTTGTGGGAACCAGAATAAGCCACAAGTACAACACTGTCTCTTCCAATCTCGCTTCAAATAACATCAAAAATTAAAATTACAAACTCGTCTTGAGCGTCAAACATCCTCTTTTGGTGTCATATCCTTGGTGTACTTGTAAATTGATTTTTGTTTTTACAGATGTAGTATTTCCATAAGAGCTGGAGAGAGAGAGAGAGAGAGAGAGAGAGAGAGAGAGAGAGAGAGAGAGAGAGAGAGAGAGTGGGAGGGGAGAGGGAGAAAGAGAGAGAGGGAGAGGGGGAGAGAGAGAGAGAGAGAGAGAGAGTGGGAGGGGGAGAGGGAGAAAGAGAGAGAGGGAGAGGGAGAGAGTGGGAGGGGGAGAGGGAGAAAGAGAGAGAGGGAGAGGGAGAGAGAGAGAGAGAGAGAGAGAGAGAGAGAGAAAAAGGTGATATAATGGTTCTTGTTCCTGCTTTCTTTCTATGCAATTATTTTACCAGATAGCTTATTTTATTTCATGTAAATTTTATGCTTTTCTTTCCTAAAGCCGCAGGTTCTCACAATTCCCTGTAGTTATGTTAAAAAGAATCTACAATTAGCAGTTACTGATGCTGTAATGTGTACCACAAACCACTTGCCTTGACAGATATAGGATGCTCTTTAATGCAAGTTTGATGTCCCCGCGTAACCTTCCATTTGCCCTAAAGAACTTATTTATTTAATGGGAAAATATTTCATGTGTTTAAACATTTAAACGTTGAGAAGAAAGAGAGGTACCAATGGATTTCTTGCAACTGGTATGGAGGCGCCCCTGCTCAGCTCAAGACAAATTGACAGAGAATCGGCCACCGGTTCTCCCTTCCATGGCAGACACCGTGCCGAGGTGGGGTGCTTTCAGAACGCAACCTCTATCCTCGAGGACCTCCAACCATCTAGTCCGTGCCCTCTTCACTCTGCCACCGTCGGCTAAAAGGTGCAGGAGCCTGAAGGCGAGCACCCAGTGGCACAAAGTCAGCTTCTTCCCCTTGGCCATCGGATTTCTGGACAGACAATGAAACACAGACATTACAGACCTGATTTCATCTTATTTTTGGACTAATTCATTCATTTTTAAATGCAATTTTATAGCACTATTTCTGCAGTATTGTTACCAACCTAAACAACAAATTTCATGACATGATCAATTCTGATTCTGAATTTAGCGTCAAGCTGTTTAGAATCAAGCCCACCTGGTATTGGATCTGGTTATGTTAGAGAACGGCTATGGTAAGATAATGGTGATATTATTGACCTCACAAAGCAGGGATGATTTGGAATACCACTAGGATGGACGGAAGTGGATATTCAGGCATGTGAATCTATCTGGAATTAAAAGGGAGTCAGTGATTGTGATATAAAGTGAAGGAATCCTGCCACCATTAGCTGGTGTCTAAACCCTGACGCACCAAGGTCGTTGACTCTTAGCCACCCTCAAAAATTGCCAAGTCAGTCACTCAGTTCACTGGTGATTAGGGAAGAGTTTGGACTAGGAATGAATAGAGAAGGTCAGCTGAAATCAAGTTCAAGTTCATTGTCATGCAATTGCTTCTTTCTTTTCTTTGGCTTGGCTTCGCGGACGAAGATTTATGAAGGGGTAAATGTCCACGTCAGCTGCAGGCTCGTTTGTGGCTGACAAGTCCGATGCGGGACAGGCAGACACGGTTGCAGGGGAAAATTGGTGGGTTGGGGTTGGGTGTTGGGTTTTTCCTCCTTTGCCTTTTGTCAGTGAGGTGGGCTCTGCGGTCTTCTTCAAAGGAGGTTGCTGCCCGCCGAACTGTGAGGCGCCAAGATGCATGGTTTGAGGCGATATCAGCCCGCTGGCGGTGGTCAATGTGGCAGGCACCAAGAAATTTCTTCAGGCAGTCCTTGTACCTTGATGAAACAGCGTTCTCTGGTCCTCACAGACACACAACCAGACATAGCACGCATACAGACAGGCAATATACATGCCGGACTAGTATTCATATGTACAAATAATAACTAAATTTAATTTCAAAAATTTGAGAGTCCCGGATGTAAGTGTGAACAGTTCCTTTGCCCAGGGAAAGAAGCTGGTCCTCAGCGCTGGCTCTGACACTCCCGGATCTCTTCCCCAATGGGAGCAGCTGAAAGATGCAGTGTGTGGGGTGGAAGGGTATGCGCCCTCTTCAGACAACGATCCCAGTCGATGGGCGGGGAGGGAAATTCCAGCTCTCTGCCACTTTTTTGGTGCTGCGGATTGACCTCCGATCCGTTTCTCTTCAGCAACTGCACCACACCGTGACGCCGGCGGTCGGGATGCTCTCGATAGAGCTCCTGTAGGAGGTTGACATGATGTTTGCTGGCAGCCTTGCCCGCTTCAGTCTTCTCAGGAAGTGCAGTCACCGTTGTGCCTTCCTGACAAGTGAGGAGATGTTGTGGGCCCACAGTAGGTCACTAGTTAATTTTACTCCAAGGAACTTCATGCTCTCCGCACGCAGAAGATCCAGCAATTGTGTTGACATGTAAACAAATAACGGAATGCAAGCAAACTATGCAATACGGAGAGGAAAAATAATCATTAAATTGCAAAAGTAAGAGTCCCTAAATCAATCTCTGATTGAGTTTGTCGTTGAGGAGTCTGATGGTGGAGGGGGAGCAGCTGTTCCTGAACCTGGTGGGTGCGAGTCTTGTGGCACCGAGACCTCTTTCCTGATGGCAGCAGCGAGAACAGAGTGTGTGTTGGGTAGGGCAAATGGATCCTTGATGATCGCTGCTGCCCTCCGATGGCAGCGCTCCCTATGGATATTCTTGAGGGTGGGGAGGGATTTGCCTGTGATGTCCTGGGCTGTGTCCACTGCCTTTCGCAGGGCTTTCTGCTCGGGGTTGAGGTGGGGGGGGGAGAGGGAACGGGTGTCCTATTAATCCTGTTAAAATCAATTTTATACATCCAGGGCTTCAAGAACAGGAGAAGAAGGCCTTTCAGACCCTCAATCCTGTTCCTTCAGTTACATCATAGTCGATTCACATCTGAACTCACACGATTAATCATACACAGTAAAAATTGGAGGTGAGATTTTCATTTCTCTCTCTCTCTCTGTAACTCTGCACTTCTACTATAGAACACCATGACTGTGGTTAAGGCTTAAAGTGACCGTTCTCACTACAGTTCAGAGTTTACAAGTGTGCGTACATACTATTCAGTAACTCTTATATAAATCTGTCCCCTTGCTGTAAAGTAACTATTGGAAAGGTGTGTGCAACTGAAAGCGTTGTAAAGGTCTGTGGCCATACAATGCAGTGACTTATTCAGGGTAGAAGATGTCCGGGGAGAAGGCAGGGTACTGAGTGGGAGAATAGATCAGCTCGTGAGTTGTGGACTGAATGGCCGACTTCTGCTCCTATAATTTATGGTTCACACGGCAATAAACTTCAACGAACGTCTGCCACCTGTCTCGATGTCTTTGGGGTCACGACATTAAACTCCTTCATCATCATTTTCAGAAGTTTCACCTTCGAGGGGTCAGCCATTCGGCCCCTTCGAGCCTGCTCTGATCTGACGATAGGCTCATCTCCACTTACCATCGCCCTTAATTCCCCGACCATCTCTCCAACCTTGTCTTAAATATATCTACTGAGGTCGGCTCTACTGATTCAATGGGCAGCGAATTCCAGAGATTCACCGCCCTCTGGAAAAAACAGTTCCTCCTCGTCTCCGTCCTAAATCTACTCCCCTGGATCTTAAGGCTATAATGCCTAGTTCTGGTCTCTCCCACCAATTGGAACATCTTATCTACCTCTATCTTATCGATGCCTTTCATAATTTTATACGTTTCTATAAGACCCCCTCTCACTCTTCTGAATTCCAGTGACTACAGGCCTAGACGACCCAATCTCTCCTCACAGGCTAACCCCCTCATCTCTGGAATCAATCTGGTTAACCTCCTGCGTACCACCCCCAGAGCCAGTGCATCCTTCTTCAAGTGGCCTTTAGCTGTGCTCACAGATTCTGCTCCAGCCGACAACCCAATGTAGCCTTCAGAAACAGTGGGTCAATGTAAACGAGGGTGAACGAGCATGTCATCTCCGAGCAGGCTGCAAGCTGGAGGAAGAGGGTGTGATGCGCTATCGAGCAGAAAAGCAAGACACAAAACATAACGTCCGTTCAACAGGCTTTATTCCACACAAACTTCCACAGAGCTGGCTGTGAGAGTAGCTGTGCTGGCTCTGAGACTGACCTCGAGGGGGCCGGATGTAGCTTGGCATGATTGGCAGCTGACCGGGTGGGGCTTGGTCCATTCAGGTCAGCTGATTGACAGCCGGCCAGGTGTTGCCTTGTCCCCACAGGTACACAGGTCGCCTCCTGCAGTCGACTAGTGGTGTATCACCACAGTGGGGAAGACGGCCTTGCTGCAAACAAGGGCAAGACCCGGACAGAACCTGAATGCCATCTGCTTGCAGGGCTGTGTCTTTTTCGCTTGAAGATTCTATATAAATGCAGTTGCTTCTTCTGTGCTCTTTTTAAAAAAAATTATTAGTTTAAAACCACACAATAAAACACATAATTAAAGATAATTCAAAACAATATAAATACATGTAGTATATACAAAAATGAGCCCCCACCCCTCAGACACCATCCCCCTCCTCTCCCTCTATCCCCTTACAAAAAGAAAGAAAAAAGAAGAGTAAGAATGGGGCAATAAACCCTCAACAGGGGTGCCTATTACTTTAAAGTCTCTTATAATATACTGAGACCATAAGGAGAAGGGAATCTCTGATCTTCATTTTAATATTAACACCCATATTTTGGAAATAAGGGCTCCGTATCCTCCAAAATATATAATATTTGTCTCTTAAATTACAAGTAATTTTCTCAAGTGGTATACAACTCTGGATGCCATCATTCTTTACCCAGATCCGTATCAGATTTCCAAGTTATGGCAATACATTTTCCTGCTATGTCTGAAACAATTTGAACAAATTTCTTTCAATACATATTCAACTTCAATATTCTTAATATCACTCAATAAAAAAATAACATTGGATCCTGTGGGAATTTAATCCCCACGATTCATTTCGATAATTTACCCATTTCTAACCAAAAAGGTTTAGCTTTAGGACACTGCCAAGTAGAATGCAAAAATGGACCAATTTCCTGTCTACCTTCCGCTGTGCCCCTGAGCTGAACACCTCGCTGAAGTGAGAAGGGAGAGTGCTCTTTTCTCACTGACAAGCATAATAAAACCATCCAACAAAAAAAGGGAAAACGAAAGTGCAGATTGTATCAGCTCTTGTGTGTGAAATGACAAGTTGTGCACTTTGAATTGTTAAGTCAATTATCTGTCAGTAATTCAGGAGAAATGGAATTTTCTGAGGTCTGTAATTTTCAATGGATCTGCATTGCACATGAATATATTTAAATTCCAGTGAATTCCCAATACTCTGACAACATCAATAAAGACATCATATCGTCAATTGAAGGCAAACTCATCTTGAAAGTTGTCAGTCTTATCATGTTTCATTTCAGTGGAGTGAAATCTGAAAACTTGGGAGCAAAGGGGTGGGCCAGGAAAGGTGGCATCAGAATGAGTGTTGGGAGGGTGGGGGGGGGGGAAGCTGCTGAGCATGGGGAGGGGAGGTGCTGGTGGTGGCCTCCCTGCCGAGCGGACATAAACATAAACCTCTTGCGCCCCTCTGACGTAGCAGCCAAAAGCGTTGCTTTTATTGCATGGAGAGTCACTAGTGCGCATCAAGCTGGTGACACTTATACGGGCGGGGGAAGGTCTGACGGTAAGCAATGGCCATGAGCGTAGGGGGCACATCACCGCACAAAGAGGGGCCATGCCTACGCACGCCCCCACCCCTTGGTGCTGACTGTGGGTGGCACAAGTCCTTGAGGAGAAGGAGGAAGACTCGCGGGAAGATATGGTTGGTGTCAGAGGGCAAAAGATTGCCATTCAGGGGTCATTGATCGCAGGGCTAGACAGGAAAGGAAGATGGAAAAGGGTGGCACAGTTAGCACAGAGGACAGCAGCGTTACCATAGTAGTTAACACCACACTCTTACTGTGCCAGCAAACCTGGTTCGAATCCAGCACTGTCTGTAAGGAGTGTACACGTTCTCCCCGTGTCTGCGTGGATTTCCTCCAACTGCTCTGGTTTCCTCCCACCCTTCAAAACCATACAGGGGGTTGTAGGTTAATTGGGGTACTTATGGGCTCATGGGCCGGATGGGCTGTATGTCTAAATTTAAACATTTTAAATAACTCTTGTGGTTAGAGTCCTGCTATTTCAGCGCCAACGGCCCGGTTCAAGTCTGTAAGGTGATTGTACATTCTCCCCATGTCTGTGTGGGTTTCTCCTGGGCGCTCCAATTTCCTCCCACCTTTCAAAATATTACGGGGTTTTGGTAGGTTAATTTGGGGTATTTAGGGAGCACGGGCTGGTGGGGTAACGGCCTGTTACCGTGCTGCATGTCAAAATGTAAAAATTATTTTTTAATATATAATAGAAGACAGTATGATGGTAAGCATGCCAACGAATTTATTTGAGGAATAACATGCTGATCAAGTCAAAGGTGATCTAGATCACCTCGAAAACAGAAACTCATACATACAGCTGCTCTTCATCGACTGCAGCTCGGTCTTCAGCATCATTATTCCCTCAAGAAGTTACAAACTCTAGGCCTTTATACCCTACCCTGCAACTGGATCCTTGACTTTCTCATCGGTCAGTACAAATTCTCCTCCTCACTGATCATCAATACAGGCGCGCCCCAAGGATGCATGCTTAGCCCACTGCTCTACTCGTTATACACCCAGGACTGAGTGGCCAGGCATAATTCCCATGCCATCTACAAGTTTGATGGTGACACCACAGCTGTCGGCTGAATCAAAAACAGCAATGAGGAAGCGTACAGGAGGGAGATCGATCAACTTGTGGAATGGTGTAAACGACGACGACCTTGTGCTCAATGTCAGCAAAACCAAGGAGATGATTGTGGACTTCAGGAGGAAGTCAGGGGTACGTGACCCAGTCCTCATCGAGGGGCCAGTAGTGGAGAGGGCTAAGAACTTTAAATTCCAGGGTGCCAACATCTTCGAGGATCTGGTTGTTGTGACTCTCAGGTTCGGCGCCAGAGCTTCACCAGGACGGAGGTGGGTGGAATAGACTATAAGATATAGGAGCAGAAATAGGCTATTCAGCCCATCGAGTCTGCCCCACCATTCAATCATGAGCGGATCCATTTTCCCACTCAGCCCCACTGCCCGGCCTTCTCCTGGCGAATTCCCTGGCTAATCAAAAACCTATCAATCTCTGGCTTCAGTGCACCCAATGATTCTTTTATTGTCATAGAATAAAACAGAAAATGTAAATTTTACACAAAATTTTCTTCAGCCTGTTGTAAGGAAGACAAAGAGTGGCCATTGGCTTTGCCCGGCTCCCCTGACAGTAACTTGATGGACACTATGGGGCAAAGGGCCTCTTTGACAATGACTCCCGGCAGAAGATCCAAAGCATGGTCTCCCTTTGTCCTGGCCAGGGATAACATGGGCTGGAAGCCTGCTGAGGCTCGAGCTGACTGCAGCCTTATGGTGCTAAAGATCCACTGTTAAATCCACAATGTTAAAGGTTTTGTCAGGGGAACCTCTGATGTTTCGACCATCATCGTAAAATAATCAACACGAATTTCACACATCTCACTCCTTACACAATTATCCAAGGTTGTCCTCAGGGGTGTTGTTAATATGTTGCTAAGGGCAAATGATGTAAAGTTTGGACAACAAAGTAGATGGTAAATAGTGCAGAGAGACAGAGAGGTGTTGGGATGGAGGTTGGGGTGATGTGGGAGCAGATACATACCACAGTACAGCCCATGATGTGTTACTGTCCTATATAGGTAATCCCTGACTTACAACCCATGTGACTTACGGCGATCCTTACGTACAACCGATATTTTTTAAAAAATGAACAATATGGATGGATAAAAATTATGCTTTTGGGGTGAAAGTAGAGGCCTATCTATGGAAAACAGCAGCTACGGTGGGGTGGCCATGTTGTGAATGATAAAACTGAATTTCCCACTTCCATCCATTTTGAGATACATCCGGTGGGGTCAGAACAGAACAAGGTCATAAGGTGAAAGCTACCTGTATGTGATTAGCCCAAAAAACAAACCAGAACCCTCCTTTCCTCATAATCCTCTATTTTCTTCCATCCACGTGCCTGTCTGAGAGTTTCTCAAATGCACCTATTGTTCCTTTGTAGGCAACTCATGACTCTTTGTATTAAAAAAAATCCCTGATGTCATTCCCCCTTCACTTTGTACAGATATTCTCTGGTGTTTGCCCTGGGGGAAAAGGAGTTGGCTTATCTAGGCCTCTCAGAGTCTTGTTGACCTCCATTAAGTCACCTCTCATCCTTTTACGCTCCAACTTTGTTAACCTTGCCTCATAATTTCCCACCCAGGCAACATCCTGGTAAATCTCCTCTGCGCCCTCTCCATAATTATCCTTCCTATAATTAGGTGACCAGAACTGAGCACAAAAGTTGGAATATGCTCCAGTGTGAGAAAGATGGACAGGAGTAATCGCCCCAAGGTCGTGAAAGGCTCAGCCAAGGAGTGAACAGTGGGAGGATAGTTGGGAATAGATGGTCAGTGAACGGGAGGTAGGGCACCAAAACTCAGCCCAAGGTCAAATATGGTGTGGCAGTTGGGCAACGGTCACGCAGTTGCCCAGGGAGATGGTGACTTAGGACTGCCTGGAGCCAAAGATAACGATAAAAGATATTTGGCTGTATGGAAAGTGCACTGGAGCATGGTGTCCAGGTAAAGGAATAATGGAAGAATGGTGGAACAAGTCAAAGGGCTGGTGGCCTGCTCTTCTGTTTATAGATTTCTACATTTCTGATGCTTCTGGGATTTATTAATTGGGGATTGAGTTCAAGAATCGAGAGGTCATGTTACAAGGTCATGGGCCAATTAGCACCGTGCTGTCACAGCACCAGCGATCAGGTCCTGGGGTTCGAATCCTGCGATGTCTGTAAGGAGTTTGTATGTTCTCCCTGTGCCTGCGTAGGATTTCCCCGGGGGCTCCGGTTTCCTCCCACCATGTGAAATGTACCTGGCGTTGTAGGTTAATTGGGCTAATTGGTTGGTACGGGCTCATGGGGCGAACTGGCCTGTTACCGAGCTGTATATCTAAATTTTAAAAAAATATAATTAAAAAAGTTTGGTGAGACCACACTTAGAGTATTGTGTTCAGTTCTGGTCGCCTCATTACGGGAAGGATGAGGAAGCTATGGAGAGGGCGCAGAGGAGATTTACCAGGATGTTGCCTGGATTGGAAAATAATTCTTACGAGGCAAGCTTCGCAGAGCTGGGGCTTTTCTGTTTGGAGCGAAGAAAGATGACAGGTGATTTAATAGAGATCTATGAGATTCTGAGAGGCATAGATAAGGTGGACAGCCAGCGTCTTTTCCCCAGGGCAGGAATAGCAAACACTAGAGGACATCTGTGGAAAGTGAAGGGAGGAGGGTTTAGGGGAGACAACGGGGTAAGATTTTTACATGGAGAGTTGCTGGAATGCCTTGCCAGGGATGGTGGTGGAAGCTGGAACAATAGGGGCATTTAAGAGACACATGGATGAAAGAAAAATAGAGGGTTTGCGAGGTAGGGAGGTAGGCAGGTACAGGTCAGCACAACATCGAGGGGTGAAGAGCCTGCACTGTACTGCAACGCTCTTAGAGGGTTCAGTGCATGATTTCCCAGAGATGGGTAATAAATTCATTGCAACTTTCTGGTGAAGTGCCCTGTGATGAAGCCGTCATGTCCGTTCTCAGAAAATACCCTCCCATTCCAACTCGCTATTTTCAATAGAGTGTCCAAGCGAGCAGAATCTATTGGTTTTTTGCAAGCATCATAATCCATTTCCCATCTGACACAATGGTAGAATCAGAGATTCTGAGCTCCAACAGCATTTGTTTCTTTGTAATTATGCATTTCTATAGAATATCTGTCCAAGCAGGTTTACCATGAATGTTTAACACAAGAGCAGAGAGACAGTTCAATCAAATATGATATATCATGGCACCATTAGCTCAATCGATGTTTAGTGTGTAAATCTAGTTCTTCAAGAAAGATGCAGTCAAGTGTAGATAAGCACACAGTGTTTACAGGCTCTTTCTGTTTAATCCTTTGATGTGCATTGCCAAATCTGCCTCTGTGCAACATTATGGTGGATCAGACTGTAGTTCTGTAATTCCTCTTCACTCACTCCCACCTCATCCATCTTATCGAAGGATTATTGGGACGGTGAAGGAGGGCATTTGGCTCAGAGAGTGGCGAGCATCTGGAGCAAGCGAGAGTGGCAGGTACAATTGGGCATTAAAACAGTTTCAACGTGGATAGGGGAGGTTTAGATTGGTCACTCTCGATGGGGGTCCTACAGCATCCTCCCCCCAGGGGGGGGCACAGCATATTTGGGGGGGGGGGAGGAAAATGTACTGTAATCGCAAATATTTTTTAAAATGTTTTTCATGTAATCCGTAGAGAAACCAACTAAGCTTGACAGCTTCACAGGGAAGGGTCACACGCATAGCGTTCCTGTTGCAGCGCTGCCTGAAAAGACCTTGTACATTCTTCCCGGGTCTCTGATGGTCTCCTCTGGGCACTCTGGTTTCTTCCCACTTACGGGGTTTGTAGGATACTTGGGGTATTTGTGCGTGGCACAGGCTTGTGGGCTGGAAGGGCCTGTTATGGTGCAGCTTGTAAACAAAGGTAAAGGCTTTCTAAATTAAATTAAAATAAACCTTGAACGGGGACCATAGCCAAAATAAATAGGTTGAGAAGGACTGGTCCGGAGGGTTATGGGTCAAATGGGCTAATTGTGAACTCCAGCGGGTTGTTAACTCGCCCTGCGACATCACAGGCACCAGATTTCACTCTGCATGAGGTGGTGTCTTTAGAAGCAGCATCCATCCTCCAAAGCCGATTTCAGGGGCCACAATACCCGACTGTAAAGCCTGTGCAGCTGTCGGGTGGCCATCCGAAATGGGAAAAGCCGGCCAAGATGTCTACTCACCCTACCCTTCTCCAGTAGGTATAATATCCTGCTCGGAGTATTTCCCATTGCAGTTGAAAGCAGCTCAGACAAAGCTGCTAGCAGCTTTGAGGTGCCAAGCAGCGGGCAGACTGACTGTCAGCTGGCGACCTGCTGACAGCCACCCTCCCCGCTGCTGACAGCCACCCTCCCCACTGCCGACACCTACCCTCCCCACTGCCGACACCTACCCTCCCCGCTGCCTGACAGTCCCCTGGTATGGGACTACGGGGCTGGGGCAGCCAGCGGGGGACTACAGGGCTTACGCACGCACACAAAATTCCGCTAAATTTAAAAGGTGCGAGCTTTCGATAAGTCAGGATTCTCGGGGATGGCCGCCCCAGCCCCGTACTCACCACCCCCCACCCCCGGCTGCCCCAGCCCTGCGGTCCCACACTGGGGGCTGTCAGGCAGCGGGAAGGCAAGGTGTCAGGCTGCTGTCCCGAGAGGCTGGCTTTCGCTGCCACCTAAACGTGCCAACTGAACTCCGCTAGCCACGCCTGCGGGCGCCTAATCTTCTTCGGAACACCTAAAAGCAGCTAAAGTCCCCACCACCACCCAGGCCATGACTTCCTCACTCTGCTAACCATTGGGAAGGAGGAACAGGAGCCTGAAGATGAGCACTCAGCGGCTCAGCTTCTTCGCCGCTGCCATCAGATTCCTGAATGATCAATGAACCACGGACACTGCCTTACATTTTGTGCTCAATTATTTTTATTTATTTTTAGAATAATGTTGTAAGATGGTTATAATATGAATGTTTGCTGCAAAACACCGAATTTCACGACTTGTTCTTGACAATAAATTCTGAGTCTTGTCCTGATTCTGAATTCTGGCTCAGCTGGAGCTGGGCTGGAACTTGGATGAAAATGAGGATTCCCCTCAATTCTCTCACACAAAAACTTGTACCTTACATAATCTCTCCACCAGCCTTGATGCTTCAGGATGGACTCGCAAAATCCGTCGACCAGAGACAGAGCAACGAGACCAAGGACCGTGGAAATGTCAAAAATAAAAGACACAAGGGTGCCATGTGAGACTTCCATGAGCTACAGAAAGGGCACTGGTGGAGAAACAATGGGCGGAAGAGCGTTTGTGGAGGCAGAAAGATGGTCGATGTTTCCAGTCGATACTCTGCGCTAGAGTGGAGGTGTAAAGGGGAGATCACCAGTATAAAAAAGGTTATGGGAAGAGGGAGGACAGGAGCTGGAAAGTACTGCCTTTTAAGCAGTAAATTGTGCCCCTTTTTGACCAAAAATTACAAATTCTACATTAGTCTGCTATTCAGAGTACAGCCATTCCCCGACATACATCCAAGTTCCGTTCTGATCGACTGGTCAGATCTTGAAATGATCTTTAAGTTGGTCGTATGCTAGCATGGCACGTAGAAGCCGTATCTGTACAGCATTCTTTAGGGTTCCGTATGATAATGGTTTAATCTAGCATGAAAATTCATTAGATTTACTTGAATGACGCCCAGGGCTGCCGCTACCGTTAGGCCAACTAGGCAGCCGCCTCGGGCGCAGACCTCAGAGGGGCACAGTTGGAGAGAGATTCAAACAGCTCTGTGTCATGAATGATGTGGTTCTGACTCACGCGCTCGTACGCACGCGCGTCGGCCTGGTAAGGCGGAGGGAGGAAGTGGCACGGTGCCCGTCGAACGTCAGCATCTCCCTTCCCCTCCCTGCACTCAGCTCAGCTTAGGGTGCAAGATAGTCTGGCAGTGGCTCTGATAACGTCCACTTACCAAATGGCAACTGAGAGCGAGAACTGAGAGAGATTCTGTGATGTACGTAATACCGGAATATCCTCTGACTGTCACGATTGTACTCACACAGCCGTTAGCGCTGGTGGATGTCCAACCAAGCATAATTTTTATATTTACATTTATCTTTTCTTTATTTTTAAAAATATGCAGTATTTTTCGGTCATAAGTCGGGGGAGAGGCTGTATTCACAAAAAACGTAAGGTACAAATTGAAATGTGATTATCTGAGGATCCAGCCATTCCCAGAGACCCTCCAAATGACCATGAGCACTGAATGTTCCTTCTTCAGCCCGAGCTGAACCATCTGCCTGGACCCATGGTTGGCCAGGCCCAATACCTGACCAATGAGTGTAACTCTCACCCGACCCTCCCTCCTCTGTACCGGGCACCCAAAGACCAGGAGGGCGGGGTTGTAAGGCAGCCAGAATTTGAGGAGCTGCCCTTCCAGCAGCGATCAGGGGTCGCCACCTCGTACATTCCGTGTAGAAATAAAACACGGTCTCAACCAAGCTGCTGAAATGACAGACGGCTGGTGAAGTCCATGAATTGACGCAACATGTGACCAGACTCACCGTCTTTGCGTTTTGTAGGCACATCACGGATTTACCCTCCATTTTCACATTTTCGCTGTAATGGCCGGGGGGCCATTGCTCCCCACCATTGCCTTTGAGCATTTTCCACCCGCGATAGTCGAGCACGTTCCCATCTTCCAGTGATGTGAAAGAATTCCTGGCCACAGGAGTTGATGAAGTTGCTGACCCAGCACGACTCCTGTAGGGCCAAAGTCTTTTGGAAGATGGGTCTGGCATGTTTATGATAAACAAACAATTTGGACAATAGGGAAAGGTTAAATAAGTTAGGTCTTTATTACTTGGAGCGTAGAAGGTTGAGAGTTATTTAAAATTATTATGGGTATAGATAGAGTTGATGTGGAGAGGCTTTTTCCTTTAAGAAAGGAACAAACAAAGAGGACATGAGCTGAGATTTGGGGGAAAAAGTTTAGAGGAATTATGCAGGGGGACTTCTTTATTGAGAGAGTGGTGGGTGTGTGGAACAAGCTTCTGGACAAAGCAGGGGTAGCAGGCTCGATATTATCACTTGAGGAGAAGTTGGATATGTACATGGACGGGAAAGGAATGGAGGGTTATGGGTTGAGTGTAGGTCAGTGGGGTTCGGTGGGAAATAGTGTTCGGCATGGACTAGAAGGGCCAAGTTGGCCTATTTCTGTGCTGTAATTACTATGTGATTATATATGAATGAAAACAATAGTCCACCGCAGGAGCGGGCAGGCCTCATGTTGGTTGAAGTCGCGCTAACTCAGTCCTCCATGAGCACACCATCCTGTATTTGCCATATTGAGAAGAGGGTCCAAGATGCGAGTCCTTTATCCAGACGGTGAGACAGCAGAGCGATGAACAGAAATCCCCGGATGCTTCATGAACTGACTTCCTGGTGATCCGCCAAAGCCTCCCGGACTCCCCCGAAGGTGAGGCTGAGGCTCTCAGGCCTTCGGGACGCTGTCACGAATTTGGCAGCGACCGACCGCTGAGCTAATCGGTGATGGAGTCACCGATGTCCGACTTCTAACGAGCAAATTAGGTGAAAGATAGTAGTTCTGCAGCGGAGTAAATCCACCCTGGCAACCTGCCAGCTGATTGCTCGAACTGTGTGGTTGGAGACAGCAGGGCTTTACTCACAAGCAGGAGACTTCTTCTGAGTGATACGTCTGCCCGAGTACTCCCACACCACACACACAAAAACTTTGACTCAAATCCCATTTCTGCCCTTTAAATCATTTATATTTCTCTGTCTTCCCGGCGGTTCAGACCGTGACTTCTGCACCCACTGTTCCCACAGTGGGACCCTCTGCTAGGTATGGAACCAGTGTTCGTATGGATTGTTAGATCCAATTCTCTCGAGTGGAGTTCATTTTCCATGAACTGCTCTGACACAAGCTGTTAACTTTTGTTTTGAACGAAATGTCACAGTTCACACAAAACTTCTGAAGTGTTAATTGAAAAAGCAACGTGATTATTATTCAGCGCAGATTTGCTGGAGTGTTAATGAAGCAATCTTCATGTTGCTTCACAATCAGTTCTGCCAGGTTTTAATCCCCCTGTGCTGCATTAATCTGGATTATGAGCTTTAAAGAGAGGCTGTTTAGGGAGGGTGGGGTTTGATGATCACTGAATCTTGCAAAGAACTGAAAAACACCATTTCTTATTTTCTAAATTAAGACATACAGCACGGTAACAGGCCCTTCTGACCCATGAACTCAAGCAGACCAAATAACCCAATTAACCTCAAAGTTCTTGTCGGAGTACAGTGTCCACGATAAGTCACTAGTTAATTGAACTTTGTATTCGCCACTTGCAGAAGATCCCACGGTGTAAAATTGTGTTGGTTAACACAAAAAATATGAAGTGTGACCTCTTCAAAGTTCCGATTTATTGTTGGACATGGCATCACATACAACCCTGAGATTCCTTTTTCCTTCGGGAGAGCAGAATGATCTCTTATCGGTACTGCACAAAAAGACGTAAACCAATAAAGAAATGTCAACAAACTGACTGTGCAATACAGAGAGAAAAAACAATCAATAAAGTCCCATCATCCAACCATGGTTAGCATTGGGTGGCACGGTTAGCATAGCGGTTAGTGCAGCACTGCTACAGTGACCCGGGTTCAAATCTGGCGAGTTTGTATGTTCTCCCTGTGTCTGCATGGGTTCAGGTTTCATCCCACCTATCAAAACGTATGGTGGGGGGGGGAGATCGTAGGTTCATTTAGGTGGTGTCGGTTCATGGGTAGGAAGAACCTGTTACCGCTCTGTGCGTCTAAATTAAATGAAGCCCTGTAATCTTTGGAGGGTGGGGAGCTGGAGCACCCGGAGGAAATCCACGCGGACGCGGGGAGAATGTACAAACTCCTCACAGACCTGATTCGAACCCAAGTTGCTGGCGCGGTAACAGCGTGGCGCTAATCACTACGCTAACCATCCTCTTCACTTTTGCAATCTAGATCAGTAGTGACCATTTCTGTCCAGATTTCATTGGGAGCTCAGTCAATCTTTTGGAACGAGAGTCTCCAGCACCACCGCTTGGGGTGTCCAGAGATACCACTCTCTCCAGATGATGTGGTTGAAGGGGTGACCTCAAATATAAACATTGAGAATTGCACCCCCACGTTGATTCAGGTGTGACAGTGCACTTCAAAGAGAAGAGAATTCTTTGTCAAGTCATTGATCACATTAGAGTTAGGGCAAAAAGTGCAGACAAATCGCTGGAGGAACTCAGCAGGTCAAGACAGCATCCGAGGGTAGAAATGGTCAGTCCAAGTTTCAGGTCTAGGCTCCGTACCATGGACCACTTTTACCCACTGTGTGACCCACTGAGTTCCTCTCGCACAGTGGTTTTCAAAACCCCCTCCCCCCAAAGTCACATTCCACCTTAAGCAATAGGCCATAGGTGCTCTGTGATTGGTAAGGGATTGCATAAGGTGATATGGGAGTGGGAAGAAAAAGTTTGAAAACCCCTGTATTAATCGTACCTAATTGGCAATGACATATTTTTCTCAAACAAAATATTTGGGTCTAGACCAGTGGTTCTCAACCTTCCCTTCCCACTCCCATACCACTTCAAGCAATCCCTTACCAATCACAGAGCACCGATGGCCTAGGGATTGCTTAAGGTGGAATGTTTGGGGGAAGTTTGGAAACCACTGCTCTAGGCATTTGTTGTCTGCCCACATGGAGGAGCTAGCCAACCCAGAGAGTTATCATTAACAATAAGAATGTCGAGTGACTCTTCCCATGACAGCGGCCACTATGCTCCACCTATCTGCTTCAAGAAAATTGAAGTTTGTCTCCCCTTGAAAATCTTTCACCTACTTGCTTCTCCTGAGAAAGTAAAGTCCATAGAACATTAGATCCCATAAAACAGGCCCTTGCCCCTTCTAGTCTGTGCTGAAAAATCATTCTGCCTGGTCCCATTGACTTGCACCCAGTCCATACCCCTCCCATCCATGTACCTGCCCAAATTTTTCTTGAATGGTGAAATTGAGCCTGCATTCAGGTTTGTTCCACACTCCCAACACTCGATGGAACTTTTTTTTTGGGGGGGGGAAGGATTCTGAGTGAGAGTTGTCCTGTTTTGGTTCTCAAGTCTAGG
The DNA here is from genome assembly GCF_036971445.1 of Narcine bancroftii. Taxonomy (NCBI): domain Eukaryota; kingdom Metazoa; phylum Chordata; class Chondrichthyes; order Torpediniformes; family Narcinidae; genus Narcine; species Narcine bancroftii. The sequence goes on from NC_091481.1 coordinate 80,236,385, forward strand.
TGCTGCAAGCAAGCCCATCCCCTTTCGAGTGGCGCGAGCAGTGTTGTGGAACTGCTGGTAAAGGTGCTCCCACAACACTGCGACATCAGAAAGGTCAACGATCCTTGGCTAAAGGTTCATTGGTCAGAATAGACTTTATGCGCTGAAAGTCCCATTTCCATGCTGTGACTCCCTTTTGACTTTTCACATTCAACTAAAGCTTCAAAGTGCGCATGGACTAAAACACTGGAAATGAAAAATAAGCTCATGCAAAATTAAGACTGAGCCATTCGACCGAATAATAATTTGACAGCATCTCAACATTTAATGAAGTCCAATCTGCATTATTATTCCTGATGAAACATCTCCTCACAGCGACAGACAAGACATTGCAAATTCCCCTCATTAGAGGAAGCAGGAGTAGGCCATTCGGCCCATTGTGCTGAGTCTGCTGCATAGTACTTTGGCTGTTCTAACACTTACCCAACTGACTTTTCTTAGGATATAAGACTCCACCTTGAATAAAAATGTTGGAGACACATAGCAAACCAACATTTTGGTCTTGAGCCCTTCATCAAGGAAAGGATAAAATGTGGGCAGGCACCCGACAAAATGGTAGGGTGGGTGGAAGGGGGAGGAGCACAGTCCCACAGGCTGTGGGATAAGGTGGATAAGGGAGGGAGGGTACATCAGCAAACAGGGGGTGGCTCTGTGAAATGAGAGGGAAGTGGGTAGAGAGCTGGAGGAGAGGAGACAGGGGGAGATGGGATGAGAGGGAGAACGGGGAGCGGGCTAGCAGAAACCGGAGGCCGATGTCAATGTCATCCGGCTGGCGAGTGCCCGGGCAGAATGTTGGGTGTTCCTCCTCCAATTTGCGGGCGGCCTCAATAAGTGAGAGGAACGAGGTTATTGGAGATAGATGACGTGTCCCGAGTACATGTGGGACGGGGATTGGTGGGAGCAAACTGGAGCCCCCAGAGGAAACATATGCAGGCATGGGGAAAACATAGAGGCAGCGCTGGATTCGAACCCAGGTCATTGGCGCTGTAATAAGCTTGTGCTAACGGTGCAGGATTCAAAGCAGGATTTCCACTTTTCTCAAGCGATGCTTTGTGGAGCAGTTGGAATTGTTGTTTTCCCAATGTTTGCATGTTCCTATCGTCTGGGGTTTACAAAACAATTATGATGAGTGTCTTTCAATCTCCAGAACAAGGAGCTCCAAGCAGATAGCAATTTATTTGGAATAAGAGTATTCTAGTTTATAATGTGCATTATAACGTGTCATTAGAATTTGGAATGGATGTGCAATTTTCCTCTGTTACACTTACATTTCGAATCTATTTCCAGACTTATTAGAACCCATATTTTATCCCGAAAATCCATTAACTAATCCAATTATACGTTCCATCTGATTAGATGGCCCGCAACCCACATACTGTCATCTCTAAAATCAACACCATCTGCTGTTCCTATGGTTCCATAAAGGCAGCAAGATATGCAAGCAAATGCAGCGAAGTCACTGAGACAAACGGGGAAAACGAGGGGCAACTTGGTATAGTCTGGACCCGGGCACTCATTTGGACCACCCATTGACATTTCTGCTCAGAAATGAAACCTCAGAATCAGAACTTGGTGTCATGAACAAGTCATGAAATCTGTGTTTTTGCGGCAGCGTCGTCATTCATATTATAAACTACCTTTACAACATTACTATATAAAGAAAAATAACAATATTACTGCACGAAAAGTAAGACAGGGTCTGGGGTTCATTGATCATTCAGGAATCTGATGGCAGAGGGGAAGAAGCTGTCCTTGTGCCACTGAGCGCTCGTCTTCAGGCTTCTGGACCTTTTCCCCGATGGTAGCAGAGTGAAGAGGGCATGGCTTAGGTGGTGGGGGTCCTTGAGGATAGAAGCTGCTTTTATAAGACACCGCCTCTTGTAGATGCCCTCGATAGAGTGAAGTCTGGTGCCTACTAAGTGACGAAAGGCGGGTGGCGAATATAGCGTTGATACGCCAGACAAAGGGATGACTCACGCCCCGGGAGGGACGGCGCGAGATTTCATCATACTACTCAGAATGGTGTGCAATTTAAAATGTATGAATTGTTTATTTCTGGAATTTTCCATTTAATATTTTCAGACAGTAGTTGAAGTAACTGAAGCGTGGAAAGCAAAACCGCAGATTGGGGGGGGAAACGACCCACTGTACAGCAATTAACCAACAAACCCCGCACATTTTTGGAGGAGGGGGTAAACTGGAGGACCCTGAGGAAACTCTGGTAATACAGTCCCACTAACCATGACTGTCTTCCCCCCACCCCCCTCACCTCCCATACAGGATGCTGGAGGAGAGTTTAACTGTACTGAGGGAACTGAAAATAAGGCTGGAAATCTTGAGATCAAAACTTGGCTTCGTTGGCATTCAGAGAATACCTGTAAATCCACAATGTATGGTTCTTTACCAAATGACCATCAATTTTTCTTCATAGAAAATTTGTTTTGTTGGACCAAGAGACTGGGGGCCTGGTCCAAGACTAGGGCAAAGGTGGATTGAATCAAGAGAATTAAGATTCAAGCCAAACCCATAAACTGGGAGAGGAAACAGCAAGGTTCAGGGAAACAGGTGCCATGTTCTACCACATCAACGTGAGCTACTTTAATGAAGAATGGGCAAGATCCCAAGTCAAAACATCAGGCTAAGTCTTGGCAAGGACATTCCAATTTTGTGCCCTGGTAAAGAAAGCAAACAGATGGGTTGGTGGAAGAGAGCGATGTTGATGAGGTGAGGATGGGATTCTGGGGATTGCTTTCAATCAATTTCAGTCCAAGTTGAACATTTGGAGTGATCCGCAGTTCAAGTCCATTGGACTGGTAAATCTTGCGGGTCCATCAGAGTTCCACACAGCTGTGTGACACGAGCCAGCAGGGGTGATGGAGAACGGGAAGGGTGGGAGAAAGTGGCAGAGAGAGCCTCCAGACCTCAGCGCCCAGGCAGACGAAGACACACCCACCAATCGTGGAATGATTAATTTCTTTTTCAATCCTTTTTATTAAAAGTTTCAGATTAATAAGCGAAATAGATCGGGATTGCATTAACAACGGTAACATATACCAACACAGACATCGAGCAGCATATGTAAACTGAGCTGTGGTATTAAAGTGAATTTTAAAATAATTTAGAACTATTAAAGTGAATTAAAACAATAAATTGAAGCCTGATGCTTGGAAGATTAAGGGTGTACCATGAATGTGTTACAGACTGGGAGGTACCAGCAGATGTCTTTGGGTTGCAGGCAATGTAAGATAAGGGGCGTGCGTTTTTAGCGAATGTAGAGTAAATGTAACTCAGTGTCCTGAAACAATATATTATTCAACCTTGATACAGGGATAGAGGGGAGGGGGCAACAAGGGTGTGATTTACCTTGTATGAAGAATAATGATGCAATGTTTTAGTCCAACTTGTTTACTCGAGCATATAAAAGTGGATGCATCCATCTGTTTGAGAGAGACCCCAGGAGGCTGCTTTCGAGGCTGGAAACCAGGAAGGGTTCTCCCAGCTTAACTTTGGTGTCTAATAAAGAGTTAACTGAACCAGTTCCACTTGCTTGCTTCTATCGGGAGCCACGGAAACCCAGTACAACTGAGCCTCCCAATCTCTTAAAGGCCAAACATGAAAAGGAATCCAATTTTATTACAAGAAATCTTGAAATCAAAACTTGGCTTCGTTGGCATTCAGAGAATACCTGTAGACCCACAATGTGTGAAGTTCTTTACCATATGACCGTCAATTTTCCTTCATTGCTAATTGGTTCCCCGATAACTGAGAAACAAAAAAACGAAAGCTGGGCTACCGTGTTTCCAAGCGGTTAATTCCGCTCTTCTACTCTCACAGAGAGAAAAAAAATGTTGAAGTGGATTCAGAAAGGATCAGCATAGCCTAACCCTCTTCTTTCTTTGGCTTGGCTTCGCGGACGAAGATTTATGGAGGGGGTAAAAAGTCCACGTCAGCTGCAGGCTCGTTTGTGGCTGACAAGTCCGATGCGGGACAGGCAGACACGGTTGCAGCGGCTGCAGGGGAAAATTGGTTGGTTGGGGTTGGGTGTTGGGTTTTTCCTCCTTTGCCTTTTGTCAGTGAGGTGGGCTCTGCGGTCTTCTTCAAAGGAGGCTGCTGCCCGCCAAACTGTGAGGCGCCAAGATGCACGGTTTGAGGCGTTATCAGCCCACTGGCGGTGGTCAATGTGGCAGGCACCAAGAGATTTCTTTAGGCAGTCCTTGTACCTTTTCTTTGGTGCACCTCTGTCACGGTGGCCAGTGGAGAGCTCGCCATATAATACGATCTTGGGAAGGCGATGGTCCTCCATTCTGGAGATGTGACCCATCCAGCGCAGCTGGATCTTCAGCAGCGTGGACTCGATGCTGTCGACCTCTGCCATCTCGAGTACCTCGACGTTAGGGGTGTGAGCGCTCCAATGGATGTTGAGGATGGAGCGGAGACAACGCTGGTGGAAGCGTTCTAGGAGCCGTAGGTGGTGCCGGTAGAGGACCCATGATTCGGAGCCGAACAGGAGTGTGGGTATGACAACGGCTCTGTGTACGCTTATCTTTGTGAGGTTTTTCAGTTGGTTGTTTTTCCAGACTCTTTTGTGTAGTCTTCCAAAGGCGCTATTTGCCTTGGCGAGTCTGTTGTCTATCTCATTGTCGATCCTTGCATCTGATGAAATGGTGCAGCCGAGATAGGTAAACTGGTTTAACCCTAACGTGCGAATAAATGGCCTCCACGTTTCTTCAAATTTAACCAAAGGGGGTGTGGTGATACCCCATTGTTACTGGCACTGTGTCCATATGTAAGGCTGGCCTGCCTTCCCTCGGTGACTCCACCCCCGGAATCCCCAAATAAAGGCGGTTACACCCAAGTCCTTCCTTCGAACCCTGGGATCGAGCCAGAACAAGAGCATGTGTCCAAGTCTTAGGGTATTAAAGCCCGTCGTCCTGTACCTCCAGCCTTATGGTACATTTGAGAGTATGGTATAATTGAGAGTGTATCAGGGTCAACAGTACCTCTTCTGATATTTTTTTCTAAATTTAAACGTGCTATAGTTTGGGAAAACCATTGAATCGTAACCAGCAGTTCAGGGCAGCAGTCCTCAGCCTTTTTCTTTCCACCTACATACCAGTCCATTCAAAGGTAGACTCGGGGACGAGTCGTGTTCGGTGGGAAAGCAGTCAGTGACCCGGTTAAAGGTGGCCCAGTGGAAACAGCACAAGCGGCTTCCAATCCCGGGACCCTGCGCGGCCAATGAACTGGGATGCTAGTGGAGAAAGGGTTTAAGATCATTATCATAAATGGAAGATTGAAGAAGTTTGGATGCTCTGTCCGGTGTCTGAAGGTTGTTAGTTGATCTCTATCTTTACAATTCTACAAGTTAATCTTGGTTAGAGGGAGGGGTTCAATTAGACGGTTAGAGGGAGGGGTTCAATTAGACGGAGGATATTTTTGTTTTCTTTTCATTTTTTTTAGATTAATTAGTCAAATATGGGTTTAATATGGTAATTAGGGATCATATCATATCATTAATTAGGATAAAATGTTTCTCCAAAGGGGTTGTCTAATTGCTATCGAGAACTATATTATGAATAAAGGAAAAACTATTAGCATATTGATAGAATTTGACACCTTAAAGAAATGTTAACGAAACAATTACGGTGCACGTTCATATCGTCAGGAGAACCGGCTCCGCCTTTTAAGGCCGCGGCTGCTCCAAGATGGCGGCGCCGGGAGGGTGCTCCAAGCCTGCGGCGCACGGGGCTGTGGCACGGCGTCACCTCCGGTGTGGGGGGGGGGCGGGATTTACGGACGGCCTTATAAGGAAGCTAAAACAAACAACTGGAGTGCAGACGAGCCCACTGAGCTCTGGCCTCGTTCCTCCCGCTCCGTATAGCTATCACTACAATGGGTAGGTTTATGATTTATGTGATATGTTTACTTTGTGATACGACTTTGCTGGTTGTTATATTACATGATTTTATGTTAAACTCAATGACAGTATTTTAAAATGAAAGAGGAATTATTAAATTCAGTAGTGACCAGAGAGCGAGAATTTTTAAAAAAGTTAGACATGCTGCATAGTAACAGGCCTTTTCGGCCCACGAGTTCATGCCATCCAATTCCACCCCATTGACCTACAACCCCCAGTACATTTTGAAGGGCTGGAGGAAACTGAAGCCCCCGGAGGGTACCCACGCAGACAGCGGGGTGGGGAGGGGGGGTGAAACGTGCAAGCTCCTCACAGACAGTGCCAGATTCGAACCTTGGCTTCTGACGCTTGGAACAGTGTTGCGCTTAATTGCGAATACTAACCATGCCGTCCCACGAGCTGTAAATCTGCAAATGGTTGAAATTCCAAAATTTGGACGTGCAGTAACAGGCCCCTTTCGACCTACCAGGCCGTGCCGCCGAATTACACCCGATTGACCCCTGCACCCCCAGGACAGTTTGAAAAGTGGGAAGCCCCCAGAGGAAATCCACACAGGGAGAACGTCTAAGCTCATTATGGACGGCGCTGGATTCGAACCCACTGGCGCTGCCACAGCATTGTGTTAGCCGCTAGGCTGACCGTGCTGTGCCGTGAGATGGAAATCTGTAAATGTCGGATGATCAGCTGGAAGATACGCAGAGCTTACGCATTATCCTGATGGATGAAAAAGGTCTTAAGAAGCAGGCACATCTGAAGTCTGAGATCTGATGAAAATTCCTTTCTCAGCATCTAATTCTGCAGCACAGCTCCTCATACACAGGGCTGGTAATTTAATGGGGAGTTCCTGCTCTGACAGAGAGCAGGATCAGAATTAATCAGCACACAGCTTCAGCAAAGCAATACTTAGTGATGTTTTGAGTGACTGGTTGAATTTCTGTGAATGTTAATTCTACTCCCACAGCCGTGGGCCCTCAAATCCCTTTTCTGCCATTTGTTCTACTGACATCATCATCCTTTAAGTTTGAGAGAAAAAGGCTGAAAAACTACTCACCCTTTTGTAAATGGTTTTTATAATAGTAGTCTCAAAATAATTTCCACAGTTTAAAAACCTTACAGATACTGAGGCTTCCTTGGTTCCAATTTGCATCCAAAACAACCCCTGTCACACCCCATCTTCAAGTTCCAGTTGATTATCATCCGATGGTACAAGTCATGGCTTGGCTTCGCGAACAAAGATCCAGGAAGGATTGTAGACGTGGGCATGTTCTTCGAGCCCGTGCAATGGATTTGTTCAGGTGGGGTGCAGCACTTGGCCTCGCCCTTTACACCCGGGGTGTATCTGCCGCGGCCTGGCACGCTGGGACGGTGACAGCCAGGTCCTCGGGTCGTGGGACCTTACGTCCTCCTCCTAGATGGATGGCCTGATGAGCCCCATCTGCCCGTGTTTGAAATCAGAGCCGTCCTTCTCTTAGGCTGGCTGCCAACCCAGGCGAACGGGCTCAGTCGACTCATTCAGTTGTACCGTCGGACTCTCGGTCGCGCCACTACGTAATAAACTATGTGAAAACAGGGGGGGGGGGAACCAACAAGGTGTTGCTATGGACGCAGTAATGTAGGAAAGGCCATTTTACAGTGACCTCCTGCCTGGCGAGCCAGTCAGTGGCCACACGGCGATCAATACACCGAGAAGGGAGGGGCGATGTATTTTGTGTGCCCTCTTCCTGGCCACAGTTGAAGCTCAGCTCCTCGCAGAGGAACACTCACTCACCTCTTCCCTCCATGGTCAGAGAGAAATCGACAGGCAGCAGAGTTCATCCCGCACTCAGTTGTGATCTGCCTGCAAGGATTTTCACTTCACCTGTCACCATCTCATCTCGATCCATCTTTATTTGTGTCATTCATTGATTACTTCCCCCGATTCCATGTGGAAATGTTTATACATTGTTTGGAGAAGCTTTGAACAGCTTAAATAATGCAACCTCTTGTTCACTTCAATAATGAGGTGATCAAAGATATTTAACCAATAAAGTAGAACAAGAAAGTCTGCAGACACTGTGGTTGAAGTAAAAACTCAAAGCTGGGGGAACTTTCTCTGTCTCTGTTATACCTGCTCCCAAGATGAGATCTTCCAGATCATCTAAAATGTAGCTTCTCTTCCACCGCCATCAAATCAGTGGAAGATCCTTACCCACATCTCTTCCATTTCCTGTTCATCTGCCCCCCCAGATGTAACAAGCACAGGATTCCCCTTGTCATCACCTACCACCCTACCGGCCTCCCCATCCAACACATAATCCTCTGTAATTTTCAACACTTACATCGTGATCCCACCACCGGCCACATCTTCCCCTCTCCTCCCCTCCCTGCCTTCTGCAGGGACTGGTTCCTCGGAGACTGCATCGACCACACATCTCTTCCCATTAATTTCCCTCCTTGGCACCTTCCCCTGCGGCCACAGGCGCCACAATTGTGCCCCCATGCCTCCATTCGGGGTCCCAAACAGTCTTTTCAAGTGAAGCAACAATTCACTTGTGGACCCATGGGAATCAGCTACCACGTCTGGTGCTCCTGCTGTGGCCTTCGCTACATTGGAGAGACTGGACGCAGACTGGGAGATTGCTTCACTGAACACTGTCTGGATCAGTGATAGGGATATTCCAGCGGGAAACCGTTTCAATTCTGCATCCCACTCCCACGCTGACATGACTGTCTATGACCTCATACACTGTCATACCAAGATCACCCGTAGTAAATTGGAGGAGTAACACTTAATTTTCTGTCTGGGCCCTCTCTAACTGGATGGCATTAACAGCGACTTCTCAGCTTCTGCCGGCAGACTCCCCGCCTCCCTCCCTTCCCATTTCTTGTGATTTTTTCCCTCCAATTCTGCATCCCCTTCCCTCTCCATTCACAGAGCTACTGCCCCCTCCCCCTGCTTGCTGCTGTGCCCCTCCCTTCCTTATCCACCTTGTAGGGCACTACCAGTAACCACAGAGACAAGCTGAGGGAACGATAGGCTTTAATACACAGAAGAACCTTGCTGGCCCGGACCCCAGGATAAGAATTGTGGCAAGGCAAAGGTGGCTCGACCTTTATGGCCCAGGACCATGGGGGAGGAGTCTTAGGGTAGGAGTCGTCCGTGGGTGGGCCAGCTCCATATTGTTGTGGAGTCCAGAGGACCCCAAAAACCAACAGCAATAGATATGCACCACAACACAAAGGGGTACAAATAAAGTAGTTTTTAATTATAATTGAAAACAGAATTAGACTTTAACTTATTACTATCAACCTACCTAACTTACTTAATCCCCCCTCTAATACTATGCGCAGGTGTGTGTAATGTATATATAAGCTTAGAAAAGTTCTTTGGATCACAGTCCAATCTCACTGGTTGCAGGCAATTCTTGTTCTGTGCACAGAAGTTAGCATTGACAAAGTTCACCAGGCTTTGGAGTTTAACAGGCAAATAGTTACCACTCAGGGGGGTTCTTGTTGGTCTTCAGAGAAAGATTCCTTTTGTTCCAGGACATCCACACCTGACTCCTGTTTCATTAATCTTGCTGACGAAACTTGCCCCCTTCAGGGCTCTCCAGATGATCCTCTTTCTTTCTTTCAGGTCACCTTTCAGACAGCCAGTCTTCTCCTTTGACCAGGCAGTCTTCCAAATGTTTGCCCTCTCTGAGAGCCAAAACTGTTCTCTCCCTGCCTGGAAAAATCACATGATCTCCCAGGCAAGCTGTATGCTACAACTTTGTTGCTCTTTTTGCAAAAAAAGCACTCCGGTAAAGTCCTGCAAAAATTCTCTGTCTTAAAAGGTGCGTGTGTGCAACCTGCTCTAGCAATTCCTCCCAAAAACCTCTAAATACTCTGTTACACTATATACAACAGACAAATGATAACTCTATACAATGAAGGAAACATATCACCACACTTCTATTACCTCCTGCCTGTGGGCCTGTGCTCCTCCTCACCACCATTTTGAAGGGCTCAAGCCTGAAATGTTGGTTATGTATCTTTATCTTTGCCATATAAAGTACACTCGTTGACCTGCTGAGTTTCTCCTTGACTAACAGAAGGTGGCCAATGAGTCCACGGAATAACAACAGAGGAACAGGAGTTTGCCCATACGTCCAAACTGCTCTTTAGACCGAGCTCAGGGGAGTAGGGACCAATGACACAGTGGCCAACCTCCTACTGACGGCAGCTCTGTGTAGGTTTCAAACGACCTGTTCAAGGAGCTGGCGGTGCTTTTATTCAAAATTCTGCAACCGGTGAGGCCTGTGCTGGCAGCGGCCTCGAGGGGTTGCAGACTCCGGGGGAGCAGCGGACTGGAGAGGGCAGCAGAAACAGGGGGGTGGGGAGACATCCCCCTCTCCTTTCTCCCCCGTTGAGGAGAGGCAGGGGAGACGACCTTATAGGACCAGCAAGGGGCTCGGCGGCTGAAGGGCTCACACCAGGGTGCAGGCTGATGGAGATTGGCTCAAGGGAACCGGGTGACAGAGCTGGTTTTTGAGAGGGCGCCGAGGGCAAGAAGTGCTCCCTCAGGGGCCTGGGAGCTGAAGGCTTCCTGATCGTGTCGTAGATGTGGATCTGAAGCTCGGACTGCCAAAGAATCGACCAGGTGGCTGTGTAACTGCGGAGGCTGAGGGAGTGCTAGAAGCGAATCCACAGACACCAATGTCTCTGTAGGAAGTCTCTTTTGATTCTCTTCTTGTAAAGTGTGCCAGACAATGTTATTAGTGACTCTTGGTCTGCCTTACGGCAGGAAGGCAATGTCGTGTAGTATTACATTTGCTGCTTTATTACATGACAATAAAAGAATCATGAATCTTGAATCTCAGTTGATCTGGCAGCAATTTCATCCCCTTGTTAATTAATAATTATTGAAGCCCTCTGTGAGAAAGAACGTTGGCTCTTCTCTGCCTTACTTGGGCGGCCCTCAATTCCCAATGGTCCACAAGAGTAAATGTCTTCTCCACTCCATACATGATCTTGTACGCCCATTTTTACTCTTCCAAACCAGCACACACAAGCGGGCCTATCTAACCTTTCTTCACCTGTACCAGGGGGGTCAGTCATGTAAACATTTGACCTCCCTCCAACACAGCCACACTTCCCTCCAATAGGGTGATTAAAAACACCCACAATATACCAATGGTCCATATAACTGAAGAATCTCCTCAATACTTCTTGCCGCATTCTGTTAGCTTTCTGAATTAAATTTAAAATTAAACTCAGACCTACAGCACGGTAACAGGCCCTTCCGCCCCATGAGCACATACTGCCCAATTGCCCTACGATGTCTGTACAGCTTTGGAGGGTGGGAAGAAACCAGAGAACCCAGAGGAAACCCATGCAGACATGGGGAAAACGTGCAAACTCCTTACAGACAGCACCAGTTTTGAACCTGGCGCTGAAACAGCATTGCACTATCCGCTAAGCTCACCGTGCCACATTTCGACCTGCCCTTGATGAATCATGTACAGTAGAGTTCTCAATCTTTTTCTTCCCACTCGCATCCTACTTTAAGTAATCCCCAGGCCATTGGTGCTCTGTGATTGGTAAGGGATTGCTTCAGATGGTGTGTGGGTGGGAAGGGAAGGTTGAGAATCACTGCTCTTAGACCCACTTGTTACTGAAATATTTTGCTGAGAAAAATTGTTATTGGCCCATTTCCTTTGGAGTTCTGAAACGGTGCACATAACGAGTTAATGAGGGACGATTAAAACAGTGGTTTTCAACCTTTTTCTTTCCACCCGCATACCACCTTAAGCAATCCCTTACTAATCACAGAGCACCTATGGCATAGGGAATACTTAAAGTGGAATGAGAGTGGAAAGAAAAAGGTTGAGAACCATTGCTGTACATAGAACAAAAAACATGGAAGTTTACAGCACAGTACAGGCCCTTAAGCCCACAGTGTGGTGCTGAACTAACATTAATAACTGCCTGGAATTTCCCTACTGCATTTTTCATACTGTAACATCCATCTCCTTCCTGCAGTCAGGTGACCAGAACACAGGATTCCAAGTGGGGTCTAAGGTCTTATAGAACGGCCCTTGAACATAAATTCCTTCCGCACCCTTTCTATGCCATCCATCTCCTTCCTGCAATGAGGTGACCTGAAGATTCCAAGTGGGGTCTAAGATCTTATTTCCTAGTGGCTCCTGACCTCAATCCCATGGTTAATGAAGGCCAACACACCGCGTACCTTCTGAACCACACCATCAACCTGTGAAACGGCTTTGAGTGCCCTGCAGACACGGACGCCAAGATCTCTCCATTCCCCCACACTGCTCAGAGTCCTTCAATCAACCTGTTATTCTGCCTTCAAATTTCATACGGGCTACTTCACATTTTTTTCTGGGTTAAACTCCATCTGCCCAGCTCTGTCTCCCATCCCAACAATCTCTCTGCAACTTCTGTCAACCCAGATTCTTCCACGTCTTGCAGATCAGCAGCGGCTCACTATTTCCTGTCAGGCTGATTGCACATTTTCTCATCATAATATTATTCACTAAACCCTTTGGACCCTTGTCATGTCGTCCCCCCTCCCCCAACAAATCACCGAGTGTGCGTGGATTCGCCTCCCCCAGCCTCCGCAGCCGCATAAGACTCCAGTTCACTTCAAACCACCGTCACCCCGAGCTCCTGATCCAAACTGCCATCACAATGAGGGAGCCTTCAGCACCCAGGGCCTTTTGGGAGCCCTTCCTGCTGCCTGCGTCCTCTCGAATCCCGGTTCTCGTGAGTGGAGCCTCCAGCAGCCTGGTGTCTTCGGGAAACGTTACTACTTTTGCTGCCCTCTCTTTTGTAAACAACGACCCCCCCAAGTAAATCACATTGACAGGAGGGAGGGATCCTCATTGATGCTTTTATAGTCCCGAGGATTGCGATCCTTTTCTTGGCGGCAAATGTGATGCCAGGACGTTCCTGTAAAAGATTGGCAGGGTGGTGGATGGTAACCTTGCCCATCTCAGTCGGTAATGCAGAGAGTAGAGCTCCTCAGAATCCACTTAACAAGCGGCCTATCCTGGACACATAACATCTCCTCACGTCGTGAGTTCGATCCTTACTGGGGCCTCATTTCTGTGAGGGCCGCTTGTCAAAGTGGCGACCATCCTTGATAGGCAAGGAATTTCATCTAAATGCAATAATACGTGACAATAATGGAAACTTTGCCTTTATCACTTGCTTTCTGGGAAGGACCCCTTATCCATAGCACATTTTACCTCTTCAGAGAACTCCAATAAATTAACAAATGACCATATAACAATTTACAGGATGGAAACAGGCCATATCGGCCCTTCTAGTCCGCACCGATTTACGTGAAACTCCACTAGATCCACCTACCCACTCCCTTGCCCATAACCCTCCAACCCCCTCGCATCCACGTACTCATCCAACCTCCCCTTAAATGACAAAATTGACCCTGCCCCAATTACCTCTTCCGGAAGATCATTCCACTCAGCCCCCACTCTCTGAGTGAAGAAGCATCCTCTCATATTACTCCTGAAGTTTTGCCCCCTAACCCTTAACTTATGACTCCTTGTTCCTACCCTCAGGGGAAAGAGCCTATTCACATCTACTCTATCTATCCCCCTCATAATTTTAAATACCTCTATCAAATCCCCCTCTCAACCTTCTAAGCTCCAATGAATAAAGACCCAGTCTACTCAATCTTTCTCCTTATTCTAGATACTGCAATCCAAGCAACATTTTAGCAAATCTTCTCTGCACCCTCTCTACCTTATTGATTTCCTTCCTATAAATTGGAGACCAGAACTGCACACAATACTCCAAACTTGGCCTCACCAATGCCTTGAATAGTCTCAACATCACCTCCCAGCTCCTATATTCTATGCTATGATTTATAAAGTCCAGCGTACCAAAAGCCTTCTTCACCACCCTATCTACATGGGAATCCACCTTCAAGAAATGCTGAACTGTTATTCCAAGATCCCTCTGTTCCTCAGCATTCCTCAACACCCTCCCCCTTCACCACATCCTATTTTGGTTATTCCTCCAAAAATGAAGCTCCTCACACTTATCTACATTAAACTCCATCTGCCACCTTTCAGCCCACTTTTCCAAACAGTCCAAATCCTTCTGCAGTCCCTGAAAACCCTCCTCACTATCCACAAATCCCCCTATCTTTGTATCATTCGCATATTTACTCATCCAATTTACCACCCCGTCAAACAAAATCTCCATTTCATAAATGTTGGATTACCTCGAGTCTTTTCTAAGTGCCTTGATATAACATCTTTAATAACAGCTTCTAACATGTTCCCCGTGACAGATGTAAAGCTAATGAGCCTGTAGTTTCCTGCTTTTTGGAAAACAAAAATCAACACATAAACTATCTCACCAGATGCTTCTGTTACAGTGAGAATTAAAAAAAAATGCAGATGCTGATAATCTGTTACAAAAACAAAAAAAAGAGCTGGAAATGTTCAGGCAGCAGCTGTGGGAGAAGGGGTTCTGGCTACGCTTCGGGTCAAAGACCCTTTCCAAAAGACGTCTGCCTTTCCAAGATGAGGTTCCAGAGGCTTTTCCTGCTGCAGGTCAATTTGCTCTGTCTCCTGGACTCCCAATCAGGGTTGGTGCCAGAACGTATGTTAGAGGGGAGCATTAGCGAGTTGGGGCTGGGGGGCAGAGGCCTACCTGTCGATGGTGGTGGGGGGGTCTTTTGGGGACCTCACTGTTGATGGGAGGGGTGGGGGGTGGTTGCTAGCTGGCACCTATCTACCTACCTGTCATTAAAGCCATCTGCCCCTCCAACGTGGTGGGGGGGCCATGAGGGCGCTCTTTTTATTGCATATAGTGACGCCTGACGTGCGCTAGTGACGGGGCCCGGGGTTGGGCGGGCAGGTGGAGAGTCGCTAGCGTGCATCAACCTGACATGGGAGGGAGTGGGCGTGGGTCTGACAGCCAGGGATGGCCGCAACCACATGGGTGGGGGGGGCACAGAACCTCATTGGGGGGGAATGTCCATGGATGCCCACCCCAGCGCCGACCCTGCTCCCAACTTATGGCTGTTTCTGGGTCAAATGGACAAATAGTTCAAATAAATGTGCCGGTTGGAATATGAAAGTCAGCAGATGCTGGGATTGTAGTCAAGACACAGAAATGCTGGAGGCACTCAGGAGTTTGCGGAAGTTTTGCATGATGTCAGAAACCCTGGCAAAATTCCAGAGATGTGGTGGAAAGTGTGCCGACCAGCTGCATCACGGTCTGGTACGGGGACACCAATATCCCTGAGGGGAAAGCCCTGAAAAAGGTCGTGGGCACAGCCCAGGACATCACAGGCAAAACCCTCCCCACCATCGAGAGCATCTACAGGGAGGGCAGCAGCGATCATCAAGAATCCGCACCACCCAGCACCTGCTCTGTTCTCGCTGCTGCCATCAGGAAAGAGGTGTAGGGGCCACAAGACTTGGACCCACCAGGTTCAGGAACAGCTGCTCTCCCTCCACCATCAGACTCCTCAACGACAAACTCAATCAGGGACATTAACTTTTGCACTTTATTGATTTTTTTCCCCTGTCTGCTTTCCAGTCAGTTGTTTGCATTGAGTACTGTTTTTTTTTTGCACTGCCGATAAGTGATAATTCTGCCTGGCCCGCAGGAAAAAAGAATCTCAGGGTTGTATGTGATGTCCTGTATGTACTCTGACAAGAAATCTGAAATTTATCTTTACCATAGGAGGTAAAGGTATATTACCAATGTTTTGGGCCTGAGCCCTTCAAGGCCTAAACGTCGGTAATATATCTTTACCTCCTATGGACACCACGAGATTGGCTGAGTTCCTTCAGCATTTCTGTGTTTAGATTATAAGTACTTGAAACAGATGATCACACGGTTTACACAGCATTATCTAGGATAGTGGGATTTAGAGGAACAGATGGCAAAAGACTCGACTGGCATTTAGCAGTCTGGGCTATTGAACTGGACTTAAGAGTTCAAAGTTCCCCGTAACAGCCAGGGAGTTAAACATTGCGGAATTAAGGAACTGGTCAGCATGAATGACAATTATTGATATGCAGTTCAATAATTGAAATCTGTGTCCTCATCTTTGCTGGCATGCAGTTGATGGTTTAAACTTCTCTGAAATAGCCTAGGAGGACACAGAGCTCAGAGACAATTAGAGACAAACTAGAAATGCTGCTCAAGGTGTGGTATCTTTCCCTGTGTAAATGTGTAAATAAATCATCTCTCTTCTTAAATGGTCCCTGCAGCTGTGAGTGACTCAGTTTTGTCACAGCAATTGTGTGACCCAACAGCGGTGCATACCAGCCTGTGATTCCACACACATGACCTTATTTATCCTGACCTTTGTTGGAAACTAGGCAGCAAAGAACTTAAGAGCTGAAGTGACAAAGAGAAAATCAAAACTGCAGGAAATCTAAAACAAGATCAGAAATACTGAGCAGGTCAGGGCCCATCCGTGGGAGGAGAAACAGAGTTAACGGTTCAAGATAGAGACCCTCCGTCATCATGGAAGGAAACAAAAGAAGTTCATTCATCAAGGAGGCACACTTTAATTCCACTGGAGTGAAACACAGAGGTCAGCAGATGCTGCGATTGCAGTAAGAAGACAAGGAGGAAGTGAGTGTCCACTGGGAGATCCAGGCTATTGCGCGCAGACAGAGCCGAGGGGATCAACGAAGAGATCTCCCTGTCTATGCCCGTGTAGAGGAGACCACAGCGGGACGCAGTAGATGATCCCTGTGGATTCACAAGAGCCCCGAATGATGGTGAGGGAGGAGGCGGGGTCACCAGAAGGGCTTCTCTTGAGGTCACGGGGGTAGGTGCCAAGGGGGCAATTGGTGGAGAGGGAGGAGTGGACGAGGGAGCGGTCCCTGTGGAGGAGAGAGCAATATTGTGTCTGGCGGTGGAATTACGTAGTAGGTGGCAGAAATGATAGAGGAGGATACGTCGGACACAGAGGGGGGTGGGTGGTAGGTGAGGACATGTCAGCAAGGAAGTGGGGTGTGGAATTGATATGGGTGGTCACTGGGAGATTCCTTCTATGGCAGCAGACAGAGCTGAGGTGCTTAACGAACCGATCTCCCAGTCTGCGCCCAGTCTCTCTGATGTAGAGGAGTTAACAGTGACAGAATGGTCAATTCACCGGCCCATTCACTTACTAACGTCTCATGCTCTGTCAGACTGAGGCTACGTGCAAATAAGACCAAAAGACAGAGGAGCAGAAATAGGCTATTCAGCCCATCGTGTCTGTTCCACAATTTAATCATGAGCTGATCCTTTTGATGGAATTTACATCAACTTCTCCAGTTTCCGTTAGACCACCCCCTCCCACTTATTCCAGTATCTCCTGACCTCTAGCTTTCTCTCTCTCTCTTTTTCCCTCCTCTCCTTTACCCTGGCTCTGCATTCACCGAGATAAACACCTTCCCAATCAATTCTCACCTTTCCTCTCTCCTGACCTTTTGTCTGTTGGTCTGTACTCCTTCCCTGCCGTTTCTTTCAATTCAGGCCTGAAAAGTCGGTTATATATCTTTTATGGACACTGCAAGGCCTTCAGCATTTAGAACATAGAACGTTACCACATAGTACAGGACCTTCAGCCCACAAAATTATGCTGACCTGTATATACCTACTCAAAGAAAAAACTAAAAAACTAAATCCTTCCTACTTCATAATCCTCTATTTTTCTTACATCCACGTGCCTGTCTAAGAGTCTCTTAAATGCCCCTAATATTCCATCCTCTAGCAACACCCCTGGCAATGCATTCCAGACACCTACTACTAACTCTCGGTGAAAAAAAATCTTAACCCTGATGTCTCTCCTAAACTTTCCCCCTTTCATTTTGTGCATATGACCTTTGGTGTTCATAGTTGTTAAGCCTTAAGAGTTCAAAGTTCCCCGTATCAGCCAGGGAGTTAAACATTGTGGAACTAAGGAACTGGTCAGCACGAATGGGAGGCTTCTTAAATAACTTAGTGATTCGAGATTTCATTAACAGAAAAGACTTTACTTACTCATGCCTTCCACCATCTATGAAAACTGTTCACACACTCTCATAGACACATACATTCGCCATCCAGTGGTGCACTACAGTTACTACAGTGATAAGAGTGTATTCTTACGTGGTTACAAAATAGTTCACAGTCGTGACAAAGTGCTACCAACAGGAGGAGCCAGATGATGGAGTGTGTAGCATCTGGGGAATGTTGCATCTTGCGAGTGCTGTTGCATCTTTAGTAGATTCAAGAGGGGTGCCTTCTCATGAGGTCTGGCATGTGTACGTTCTGTTCTTAGTGCAGTTTGCTTGGTTAATAAATCTAGTTGTTTTAGAAAGAACGCAAGTTTCTTTATTGTGATAAAAGAAACATTAAACTGGTTGGTACTCCTGCCCTGGGAAATAGGTGCTGGCCTCTCATTCTTCCTCTCTCTCTCTCTCTCTCTTTCTCTCTCTCTCTCTCTCTCTCTCTCTCTCTCCCCCACCCCTCTCTCTTTTTCACATATTTTCAATCCTGGCAGTATCCTGGTGAAGCTCCTCTGTCCCCTCTCCATAGCTTCCACATCTTTCCTGTTATGAGGTGACCAGAACTGCATCCAATATTTCAAGTTCATCAGAGAATTATGTGTTTTCATTTTAATTCCTCTACCCCCCCAATCTCCTCTCAAGGTCTGTATCAGCCATCTGTCTGTGATATTGGCTTTCTGGGAGCCAAGGATGTGTCCATTCTGAGCTGCCGACTTTGGCCTGTCATCTCCTCCTCATTCTTATGTTGAGGGCTGGTTCCTCTCTCACCAGCCAGTGAATAAGCAACATCTGCATCTCCACACAGACATGACTGTCCATGGCTTCGGGCACCTGCAAGTGGGAGGAACAGCACCTATTATTCCGTCTGGGTAAGTTTCCAACCTGGGTGCCACTAACAGCGGCCGTTCGGAACCGCTCCCTCTTTCCCCTATCGCTCTGCCTTCCTTCCTCCAGCTCATCACCCCCTTCATGCAGCGAGCTATCCCTTTTCCCAGCTCGTTTCTCCTGCAGAGGAGAGTGAAGATCGTTGGGGGCTCTCTTCCTACCAGGAAGGATGTCTCGATGCAGGCGAAAGGCAAGAAACATTGGGGAGGGCTCCACACACCCCTCACGTAAACTGTTCTCCCTTCTGCCATCTGGTCGGAGGTACCATAGCCCTCGGGTCCTTACGTCCAGATTGGGCAACACTTTTCCCTCCAAGCCACCAGACTCCTGAACTCCCAGAACATTTGGGGATAGGGTACCGTAGACTGTTACTGTATAAGTCTTAATATTTTAATGTGGTCAACTTCTATTCTAAATTATATTTATGTAAATATGCTCTGTGGTCTTGGAGAAACGCTATCTCATCCTTAACATTTGAGCCTGGCATGAATGGTAAATAAGAGTGACTTGACTTCAGCCCATATCCACCTATGTCCCCTTGCCTGCGGGCCTGTGTTCCTCCCTCTGTTCCTCTCCCCACGTTTAGTCAGACTCCAGCCTGTTTCTTCCCTCACACCTTGACGAAGGGCTCAGGCCCGAAACTTTGGTTTATGTACCTATGCTGTATAAGGAATGCTGCGTGACCTGCTGAGTTTCCTCTGCATTTTTGTGTAGAAATCACAGCGTCCGACAGACTTTCCTGTTTAACTCTGTAGTTCCCTTGGCTCCTCACTGTGTGCAAGGTGCGAGAGGGAGAGATGGATAATTCCTGTTTTGAGACACAAGAGGAAGTTCGAAGAAGATCCGTATTTTGGCCAGAGAGCGGTGGGATAGAGCGTTGGAATCAGGAAAGCAATGATGTTAAAGAACGGACACATGAACAGGCAGAAGTTGGCAAAGACCTCGAGTGACCCTCTTCCAATGGACAGCTGGTGAGTATTTTGAAAGAACTCTCCCAATCACACGCAGTTGAGTCTCAGCCCTTCCTCCGACTCGTGAGTTGTCACACTGTCAAAAAGCACATGCGCGTCCTGGACAGGAAGGCAAAGGCCTGATGCCGCGAAGACCCCTCTCCCTCTCGCAATCAGAATCAGAATCTATTATCGCCAACGTGACATGAAATGCATTGCTTTGCGGCACTGGTATTGTGCATTACATGTACAAACATTGCGCTAAAAGTACATTTTTTTAAATAACGGGTGCCTGTGGTTCATTGTCCATTGAGAAATCTGATGGCGGAGGGGAGGATGCTGTTTTTTGACCATTGGGTGTTCGTCTTCTGCCCCTCCTTCCTGATGGTAAAGATAGTAGCAGAGCGGCCTGGGTGGTGGGGGTCCTTGATGAGAGAAGCTTCTTTCTCGGGACACCGCCTCCTGTAGATGGAGCAAAAACTTTGTGTCCGTGATGGTGCTGGACGCGCTCACAACCCTCTGTATCCTTTTCCTGTCCCGCGCAGTTGGCTCCTTGATGCAGCTGGTCAGAACGCTCTCCACGGTGCACCTGGAGAGATTTGCTGCGATCGCTGGTGATGTACCAAGTCTCCTCAAACTCCCCCTCTCTCTCCCTTTCACAGCCCTACCCCCTGCACCCTGAAATTTCCTTTCCTTTGAGGTTACCCCCCCCCCAACTACTGTGTTAATACTACTTCACCCTCCTCTAGTGCTGCTTGAACAATTGAATATTTCCAACATTTATTGTTTCTTTTCATTCAAAATCTCCACCGTCGCAGGACAGTCAGACTAACAGGAAGCTCTCCTGGCATTAGCGCCAAACATTCCTCTGCCATCCAACCAGAGCAGGGGCAGATTAGAAAGGATTTGCATTTATATAACTTCTTATCGTGTCCCTGAGGATGGTCTGCACCTGAATAAAATTCATTGCTTTGAAGTGTGGCTGGTGAATAAATCAGATAGGCATTCTGTCACAATAGCAGAAACAGTTCACACACACTGGCCCAAGGACTGATTCTCTGTTAATCATTAGTAGATTTAACACCAAGGTGAGTGGGCTCGGGACCATCCCTGACTGGCTGCCCTGAGATCATCAGACAAGAAGATCGGGACTGAGGTGACACCCTCACCTTCATGGTGACATCCTCGGCAGTGTAGCACGCCACCTGTGCTGCATGAGGATTCTGTCTGAGACCATCACGTCAAGTTTATTATCATCCCATTACACAAGTACAACCCGATGACCGGAGCAAAACATGCAGACACACAACCAGACGTAACACATGTACTGGCAACAAAGCACACACACACACACACACACACACACACACACACACACACACACACTTTAGAAGTAACATGAGAGGAAGCTTCTTCACAAAGAGAGTGGTGGCTGAGTGGAATGAACTTCCGGAAAAACAGGGAAATTTTGTCATTTAAGAGAAGGTTGGATGAGTATATGGATGTAAGGGGATTGGAGGGTTATGGACAGGGAGCGGGTAGGTGGGACTAGTGGAGTTTTTCTTAAATTGGGGCAGACCCAACACCCAACCCCAACCAACCAATTTTCCCCTGCAACCGCTGCAACCGTGTCTGCCTGTCCCGCATCGGACTTGTCAGCCACAAACGACGTGGACATTTACCCCCTCCATAAATCTTCGTCCGCGAACCCAAGCCAAAGAAAAAGATATGGTGTTGGTTAATGGGATGTAAATTGGACGGCGCAGACTGGTGGGCCGAAATGGCCCATTACCGTGATGTATGTCGGAATAAAAATAACATATTAGTGAGTCAGCGCGGTCGAGACCCTTCATCGAGACTGAATGTGGAGAAGGAAGATAGCTAAATGATAAGAGGGAAGAAGGAGGTGTGAGTCGGGGGCCAGTAGGTGATTGGTGGACCCAGGAGTGGTGAAGGATGGCAGACAGATGAAGCCTTGTGGAGGGAGAACGTTGGAGTTGGCAGACAGAGGCAGGTGGCAGACAGAGAGAGAGAGAGAGAGAGAGAGAGAGAGAGAGAGAGAGAGAGATGGGGGAGAGGAAGTGGGGTGAGGGAGGGAAGGGGAAGGTGAAGGTGGTGACAGCTACTGGAGGGTGAGGAAGAGAATACTCAGTGCTGGAATTTGATCCATAGTGAAAGGGGTAAAGGGAACCATTGGGGAGAGGAGCAGAGCAGAGGGAGCCTGATATTCTCTGTCCAATATAAAGAGAGCTTTTGGCACATTGCCCTCATGACAGAGTATATAGATGTGATTTGGGAGATAAATTGGGAAAGGTTTGTTTGAGCAGATCACACCCAAACACTTTAAAACACAGAATTTTTGCAGGAGCTTTTGCAAGAGACTCCTGATGGACGGTCATTTGCAAAAGGCAGCACGCAACAACAGGCAATGGTAGCTTTGTCTGGAAAACAGAATCTGCCGTCTGGAAGGTCATGTGATTGTTGCAGGTAGAGAGCAGAAAAAAACAGGCTTTGTTCTCAGAGTTGGAGGGAGTGAGAGAGAGAGAGAGAGAGAGAGGAGAGAAGCAGACATCGGTTCCAGAGGGACCAGCTGGCAAGCTTTGGAAGACGGCCTGGTCAAGGAGAGGAATGACTGTCCGGTGTTTCCTTTGGAATCATCTGGAGAACCCTGAAGGGGGCAAGTTGCAAAGACACAGGAGTGGCTGATTAAAAAGGTATCAGTTGTGGATGTCCTGGAACAAGAAAAACTCTCTCTGAACACAAATAAGAACCTTTCTGAGCAGTAACCATTTACCTGTTAAGCACCAAAGCCTGGTGAACTTTATTAATGTTAACTTCCGTGCACAGTATAAGCATTATCTGCAACCAGTGAGATTGGACTGTAAACCAAAGAACTTTGCTGAACTTACACACACACATTACGCACATGTGCGCTTAGAATTATGATGGGGTTAAGTAGGTTAAGTGAGTCAATAGAGATAAGTTAAAGTTTGATTCTATTTTCAAGTTTAAAGATAAAAGCAACTTTTGTTGAAGTAACCCTTTGTTGTGGTGGATATCTATTGCTGCTGGGTTTTGGGGTCCTCTGGCCTCATAAAATCTTTCATAAAACAAAGTATTGATGTTTGTGCGAAATTGTATAAAATCTTGATGAGGCCAAATTTGGAGTATTAAGTGCAGTTTTGGCCTCCTAACTACAGGAAAGATATCAATAAGATAGGACGAGTACAGAGATTTACTAGGATATTGCCAGGACTTGTACTGAGTTACAGAGAAAGGTTAAACAGGTTAGGGCTTCATTCCCTGGCGTGCAGAAGAACAAAGGGAGATTTGATAGAGGCATACAAAATTATGAAGGGTCTAGACAGAGTACATGCAAGTAGACTTTTTCCTGAGGGTAGGTGAGATACAAACCAGAGGACATGGGTTAAAGGTG